>NW_016107503.1:5277596-5289918 GCF_001604975.1 Cebus imitator
ATAGTGGTGTAATCTCCATTTACTGCAATCTCTGCTTCTAGAGTTCAAGCGATTCGTCTGCCTCAGCCTCCCGAGTAGCTGGGACTACAGGTGCATGCCACCATGCCCAGCTAATTTTTAAATTTTTAGTAGAGACGGGATTTCACCACATTGGCCAGGCTGGTCTTGAACTCCTGACCTCATGATCCACCCGCCTTGGCCTCCCAACGTGCTGGGATTACAGGCATCAGCCGCTGCACCCGTCCCCTTCATTCCTTTTTATGGCTGAATAATATCCTATGGTAGTCAATACATGGGTGTATGTGTACACCACATTTGGTTTACCCATTCATCAGCTGATGAACATTTTGGCTGTTTCTACTTTTGGCTATTATGAAATGCTGACATGAACATTTGTATATCAGTTTTTACATCAACATATGTTCTCATTTCTCTTGGGCATATATGGCATATGGGTCATATGGTAATTCTATTTTTAACCTTTTAAGGAACCAAAAGATTGTTTTCCAAAGTGGCTATAGCATTTTGTATTTCTATAAGCAATTTATGAGGGTTTCAATTGCTCCATATCCTTGTTAACATTTGTGATTGTCTTTTTTATGAGACAGGTTCTCCCTAAGTTGCCCAGGCTGGCCTTGAACTCCTGGGTTTATTTAAGATCCATCTGCCTCAACCTCTTGAGTAGCTGGGACCACAAGCAAAAGCCAATACCTGGCTCTAATCATTTTTAAGTGTACCATATAGTGGTATTAAGTATATTTATATTGTTGTGCAACCATAACCACCACTCTTTCCATCTTGCAAAACTGAAACTCTGTACCTATTAAACACTCTCTATTCTCCCCTTCCTCCAGCCCCTGGCGGCCACCACTGAATTATAGATATCTCATGTAAGTGGAATCATACAGTATTTGTCTTTTTATTATCGGCTTATTTCACTTAGCATAATGTCCTCAAAGTTCACCTTTTTTTTTTTTTTTAAGTGGCTGCATAATAATTCATTGGGTGGTAACACTATACACACACACACACACACACACACACACACACGTGTATATGTATATATATATTTTTTGAGACAGATTCTTGCTCTGTCACCCAGGATGGAGTGCACTGGCCTGATCTCTGCTCACAGCAACCTCTGTCTCCTGGTTTCAAGCAATTCTCGTGCCTCTGCCTCCTGAGCAGCTGCAATTACAGACGCCCACCACCATATCCAGGTAATTTTTGTATTTTTAGCAGAGATGGGATTTCACCATATTTGCCAGGCTGGTCTCAAACTCCTGACCTCAGGTGTCCGCCTTGGCCTCCCAAAGTTCTACGATTACAGGTGTGAGCCACTGTGAGCAACCTACAAAATTTTTTTAAAAAATCAGGCAGGTATGGTGGCACATTCCTGAAGTCTCAGCTACTTGGGAGGCTGAAGCTGCAGTGAGCTATGATAGCACCACTGTGCTCCAGTCTGGGTTACAGAGTGAGACACGGTCAAAAAAAAAAAAAAAATCAAATAAGGTTAAGGTTTCTATATCCTAAGAACTAGTGACTCTCTAACAGTATATACACTAAAAAGATTCCTGCACATGTGTATCAGGAGACATGTACAATAATTATCTGCAGTAGCGTCATCTATAATCTCAAAAAATGTACATCAATGTCCATAATCAGGAAAATTGATAAACTGTGGCATATTCATACAATGGAATACCACGCTGCAATAAGCAAATGAACTCATCATTACGCGTCAACACAATGCTGAAGAAGTCAAAGCCAAGGGAGATGTCAGAGCTAAATGCAACTCTAAATGCATTCACCTTACTAGCTAAACTATTCCACCATATATGTAATGGAAATCCCAGAAAGCAGGGAGACACGTCTGGAAGGGAACAGAAAAAAAAAAATGAAGCAATAATAGATGAAATACTTTCAAATTTGATGAAAAACTTCAATCTACACATCCAAGAAGTTAAATGAACCTTAAGTAGGATTAAGAGAGAACTTAAATACATCCTAGTCAAACTAACATCAGAAGACAAACAAAATCTTAAAAGCAGCAAGACAAAATTGACTCATATACATGGTACAAAAATAATTTAATCTGACTTTACATCAAATAGAGGCCAGAGGGCACAGGGATGGCATATTTGAAGTGCTGAAAGAAAACCCTCTGAATCGAGAATTCTATATCCCACGTAGGGTCGGACACAGTGGCTCACACATGAGGTCAACAGTTCAAGACCAGCCTGACCAACATGGTGAAACCAACTCTACTTAAAATACAAAAATTAGCTGGGTGTGGTGGCACACGCCTGTAGTCTCAGCTATTCAGGAGGCTAAGGCAGGAGAGTCACTTGAACCTGGGAGGCAGAGGTTGCAGTGAGCTGAGATCTCACCACTGCACTACAGCCTGGGCAACAAGAGTGAAGCTCTACCTCAAAAAAAANAAAAAAAAAAAAAAAAAAAAAAAAAATTCTATATCCCAGGTAAAGAAAATTGAGACAATCCACTGTCAGCAGAACTGTACTGCAAAAAAAATTAAAGGAAATCATTTGGGTGGAAAACATGAGACTGAATGATAACTCAGATCCACAGGAAAGAATGAAGAGCAACAGAAATGATAAACAACTGGGTAAATACATATTTTTTTTTTCTTCCTTTACCTTCTTTAAACATGACACTGCTTAAAGCAGTAATTATAACACTAAATTATTGGCTTTAAACATGTAGATATAATATATTTGACAATAATATCACACAGGAAGAGTGAAAGTGGAAGTACGCTGGTGCAAAGTTGCTGTATTTTTACCAGAATTAAGTATTAATTTGTAACAGATTATGATTAGGTAAAGATGCCATCCTTTCGAGAAAGCTAAAAAAGGCCAGGCACGGTGGCTCACACCTGTAATCCCAGCACAATGGGAGGCCGAGATAGGCAAATCACCTGAAGTTGAAAGTTTTAAACCAGCTGACCAACATGGAGAAACCCTGTCTCTTCTAAAAATACAAAATTAGCAGGGCATGGTGGCACATACCTGTAATCCCAGCTACTTGGGAGGCTGAGGCAGGAGAATCACTTGAGCCGTGGAGGTGGAGGTTGGGGTGAGCCTAGGTCACACCACTGCACTCCAGCCTGGGCAACAAGAGTGAAACTCCATCTCAAAAAAAAAGAAAAAAATCAGAAGAACAGTGGTCTTCTGAAATGTTTGTTTGATTTGAAGGCAATAAAGAAGAAACAGGACTGGGCACAGTGACTCATGCCTGTAATTCCATCACTTTGGGAGGATGGGGTGGACAGATGACCTGAGGTCAGAAGTTCGAGACCAGACTGGACAACATGGTGAAACCCTATATCCACCAAAAGTACAAAAATTAGCTGGGTGCGGTGCCACACACCTGTAGTCCCAGCTACTCAGGAAGCTGAGGGAGAATTGCTTGAACTCAGGAGGCAAAGGTTGTAGTGAGCATAAGCTGCAGTGAGATTGTGCAACTGCACTCTAGCACGGGCAACGGAATGAGACTCCGTTTCAAAAAAAAAAGACGAAACAGGCCAGGCATGGTGGCTCACGCCTATAATCCCAGCACCTTAGGAGGTCAAGGCAGGAGGATTGCCTAAGCTCAGGAGTTTGACACCAGCCTGAGCAACATAATGAGACCTCATCTCTACTACTAAAAAAGAAAAAAACAGTTGGGTGTGGTGGCATGCACTTATAGTTCCAGCTATTCAGAAGGTTGATGTGCGAGGATCACTTGAGCCCAGGAGGCTGAGACTGCAGTGAGCTATGATCATACCATCACACTCCACCTGGGCAACAGGGTGAGAACTTGTCAATCAATCAATTTGTTCATTCATTCAAAAAGACTAAAATTATACAAAGAACATTCTCTGACCACAATAAAAAAATTAACAACAGAAAGAAATCTAAAAAAATCCCCAAATAGTCAGAAATCAACCAACCACAAGGAAAATTAAAAATGATGCCAAGTTGAATGAAGCTGAAAACACAGTATTAAAAAATGTATGATATGCTGAGAGTGACACTGTATGGAAAAGAAATTTAAAAGATGCAGCAAAGCAATGCTTAAGGGAAAATAGTTTTATAGCTTTTATTAGAAAAGAAGAAAGGTCTAAAATCAACACTGTAATCTTCCACTTTGAGAGGCTATAAAATCAAACCCAGTTACTAAAAGGAAGAAAAGTAGGCCAGGCGTGGTAGCTTACGCCTATAATCGAAGCACTTTGGAGGCCAAGGCAGGTGGATCACCTGAGGTCGGGACTTCAAGACCAGCCTGACCATCATGGTGAAACCCTGTCTTTTTTTAAAAAAAAAAGAAAAGTAATAAAGATCACATTGGAAATCAATGAAACAGAAAACAGAAAGCAGTAAAGAAAATAAACCAACAAAACCAAAAGATAATTATTTCAAAAAGAGAAAAGAATTCATAAATGTTAAAGACTAGCCAAAGAGAAGAAAAACAGAAAGATCTGAATAATCAATATTATGAAAATGAAGATAAGACATCACTACAGAACCTACAGGTATTAAAGGTGATTGAAGGGAATACTGTGAACTTTATGCTAATAAATTAGACAACTTAGATGAAATGAACTAAGTCCTAGAAAGACACAACTTATCAAAAACAGTCTGAGAAGGAAAACAAAATCTAATAGACATTTATCAAGTAGAGAAAATGAATTAGCAATTAAAAACCTTCCCATAATACATTTAACATGGTATCCTGGATTAGATCACAGAACAGAAAGAGCCCAGAAGCTGAATAACACCTGGAGTTTACATACAAGTAATATACCAACGCCTGCTTCTTAGTTTTAACATATGTACTGTGGTAACATATTAACACTATGAAAAACTAGATGAAGGATATACAGGAACTCTATTACTTTTTCAATTTTTCTGTAAATCTAGAATTATTCCAAAATAAAAGATTTTAAAAATCCACACAAAAAAGTCCAGGCCAAAATGGCCTCCCCACTGAATTAAATTTATCAAACTTTTTAGGAAGAAGTATCATTCCATACAAACTCAGAGAAGGGAACATTTCTCAACTCATTTATAAGGCCTACGTTACCCTACTACTAAAGCCAAACAAGGATACCACAACAGAACTACAAACCAACATCCCTCATGAAATAGATGCAAAAATTTTTTTTTTCTTTTCTTTTCTTTTTTTTTGAGATGGAGTTTCATTCATGTTACCCAGGCTGGAGTGCAATGGCGCGATCTCGGCTCACCGCAACCTCCGCCTCCTGGGTTCAGGCAATTCTCCTGCCTCAGCCTCCTGAGTAGCTGGGATTACAAGCACACACCACCATGCCCAGCTAATGTTTTGTATTTTTAGTAGAGACGGGGTTTCACCATGTTGACCAGGATGGTCTCAATCTCTTGACCTTGTGATCCACCTGCCTCGGCCTCCCATAGTGCTGGGATTACAGGCTTGAGCCACTGCGCCTGACTTTTTCTTTTTTTTTAATTACAGAAGAGGTTTAACCATGTTGCCCAGGCTGGTCTTGAACTCTTGGGCTCAAGCAATCAGCCCACCTTGGCCTCCCAAAATGCTGGGATTTCAGGCGTGAGCCACCACATCTAGCCAAAATTGATTTTTTTTTTTTAATCAGCAAATCCAATCCAGCAATATATAGAAAGAATTATACATCAATGCCAAGGCTGTTTTACTCCAGGAATGCAAGGTTGGTTTAACATCCAAAAAAAACCAACCACTGTAATGCATTTTTTTTTTTTTTAAATAGAGACAGGGTTCCACCATGTTGGCAAGGATGGTCTCAATCTCTCAACCTCGTGATCCGCCTGCTCTGGCCTCCCAAAGTGCTGGTATTACAGGTGGCAGCCACTGTGCCCGGCCTGTAATGCATTCTTAATATGATAAAGGACCAAAGGAACATTGGAAAAAGATACAGAAAAAGCTTGACAAAATCCAAAATCCAATTCAGCTATGGCAAAAACTCTTAAACTAGATTAGAAAGTCCTTCCCTTAACTTGATAAACGGCATCTATAGAAAACCTATTGCTAACATAATTAATGGTTAAAAACCAAATGTTTTTGTATTAACATCAGAAAGAAAAAAAGGATGCCTGTACTTAAAACTTTTGTTTTTGGAAGAGTCTTGCTTTGTCATCCAGGATGGAGTGCAGTGGCACGATCACAGCTCACAGCAGCCTAATCTCCTGTGCTTAAGAGATGCTTCCAGGCCGGGCGCAGTGGCTCACGCCTGTAATCCCAGCAATTTGGGAGGCCGAGGCAAGCGGATCACGAGGTCAACAGATTGAGACCATCCTGGCCAACACGGTAAAAACCCATCTCTACTAAATATACAAAAATTAGTTGGATATGGTGGCGTGAGCCTGTAGTCTCAGCTACTTGAATCTAGGAAGCAGCAGTTGCAGTGAGTGAGATCATGCCACTGCACTCCAGCCTGGCAACACAGCAAGATTCTGTTTCAAAAAAAAAAAAAAGAGAGATCCTTCCACCTCAGCCTCCCAAGCAGCCGGGGTTACTGGGGTGCACTACCATACCTGGCTAATTTTTAAATTTTTATTAGAGATGAAGTCTTGCTATGTTGGCCAGGCTGGTCTCAAATTCCTGGGCTCAGGGGATCCTCTCTCTTCAACTTACAAAAGTGCTAGGATTACAGGTATGAGCCACTGTGCCTGGTGTGCTCTTATAACTTTTATTCAACATTATACTGAAGGTTTTAGTGAGTACAGTAAGAAAAGAAAAATAAAAGATATCCAGAGTAGAGAGGAAGAAGTAAAATAGACTTTATTTGCATGAATTAGTTTTAGAAATCCTAAGGAATCGGCTGGGTGCAGTGGCTCACACAATCAACACAAAGCTTCTAGAGCTACGTGAGTTTAATGAGGTTGCAGGCTGCAAGATCAACTCACAAAAACCAACTGTATTTTTTTATATCCTAGCAATAAAACATACACTTACCTGGCAATTCCACTCTTTGATGGAGTACTCCTGGGGTTACACAGAACAAGGAAAGCAAAGTAATGCAATCAGGGTGTAGCACATAAGGAACATCTATGATACTAACAATGTTGCATATTTTTTTCTCTAATAGCCAACTCAGGCAATTTGAAATATGGAGTTAGTGACAATGGTTTCTCCTCTCTTCTATTATCTTCTATTTGCTCATATTCCAGTGTTTCAACTTCAATCCTGAGACTTTCGTATCAAAAGCTCATCCCTTACCTGAATCAATACTGAGGACATCATCGTCTTCATCAGGAATCTCAATTATTTCTGTAGGCCGGGAAGATTCATCCTCAGAGCTACTGTCCCGGTATTGTAGTCCCAGCTTGGAGTAGAAGTCCTTCACCAAAGACTCACAATTAGTCACTGCCCTAATATTGGAACACATGTGGAAAAGGTCAAAGCCAGTAGAGGGAGTACAAGTATAGAATCCATTATAACTTATATATATTTAAGTATAGACTGTCCTCAATTTAAATGGGCCACATTCCAAAGTGTCTCTGTTTAGAATTTAGAATGCTTTTCCTATAGAAAAATGTTTTCTTTTTTGAGACGGAGTTTCGCTCTTGTTGCTCAGACTGGAGTGCAATGGCGAGATCCTGGCTCACTGCGACCTCCACCTCCTATGTTCAAGCGATTCTCCTATCTCAGCCTCTCGAGTAGCTGGGATTACAGGTGCCTGCCACCACACCCAGCTGATTTTTGTATTTTTAGTAGAGACAGGTTTCACCATGTTGGCCAGGCTGGTCTCAAACTCCTGACCTCAGGTGAGCCACTCACCTCGGCCTCCCAAAGTGCTGGAATTATAGGCGTAAGCCACCGCACCTGGCTGAAAAATGTTTTAAATAGTGGTTTAGTTTCCAGACTACTTCCTCAAAAATCCAAAATAAGCTCAAAGTACAGTACTTTCAACCTTACCTCATTATTTATCTTGTTACCTGAAAATGTATCCTGGCCGGATACATTTTCAGGTAACAAGATAAATAATGGTGGTGGCGGCTCACGCCTGTAATCCCAGCAATTTGGGAGGCAGAGGCAGGTCAATCACTTGAGGTCAGGAATTTGAGACCAGCCTGGGCAACATGGTGAAATCCCACCTCTACTAAAAATACAAAAATAAGCTTGATGTGCTTGCTTGAACCCAGGAGGCGGAGATTCGTGAGCTGAGATCGCACTACTGTACTCCAGCCTGGGCAACACAGCGAGACTCTGTCTTTAAAAAAAAAAAAAAAAAGAAAGAAAAGAGAAGAAAAAAGAAAATGGGCCAGGTGCAGTGGCTCATGCCTGTAATCCCAGCACTTTGGGGAGGCTGAGCAGGAGCAGATCATGAGGTCAGGAGATTGAGACCATCCTGGCCAACACACTGAAACAGTTTCTACTAAAATACAAAAAAAATTAGCCAGGTATGGTGGCGTATACCTGCAGTCCCAGCTATTCGGGAGGCTGAGGCAGGGGAACCGCTTGAACCTGGAAGGCGGAGGTTGCAGCGAGCTGAGATTGCACCACTGCACTCCAGCCTGGTGACAGAGTGAGGCTCCAACTCAAAAAAAACAAAAATTAAAAATGTAGGCCAAGTGCAGTGGCTCGAGCCTGTAATCCTAGGACTTTGGGAGGCCGAGGTGGGTGGATCACCTGAGGTCAGGAGTTCAAGACCAGTCTGGCCAACATGGTGAAACCCCATCTCTACAAAAAATATAAAAATTAGCTGGGTATGGTGGGACACATGTGTAGTCCCAGCTACTTGGGAGGCTGAGACAGGAGAACTGCTTGAAACTGGGAGGCAGAGGCTGCACTGAGCCAAGAACATGCCACTGCCCTCTAGCCTGGGCGAGACAGAGCAAGATTCCATCTCTAAGTGACAACTAGATCACCAAAAATAACTTTTAGGGGTATAGGAACTTAATAATGCTTCAAAGTTACATATGACAGAAATTCTATATAATCCTCACTCCCTGAACAAGCAATTGTGCTAAGATAGAGCACAGGAGGAAGAAGGGGAAGGGACTTAAAACTTGGACTCCCTTACTGCTGATCATATATCAGCTGCTGACAGATGAAAGTTCTATTTACGGCTGATTGTGAGGTCAGATTTTTGACCATAAACTTTGAGGAGGAGTAAAGTTCTAAACATCTGTACTTCATAAAGTATAAAATTCTTGGTACACAGCCTGGCCAACATGGTAAAACCCTGTCTTTACTAAAAATACAAAAAATTAGCCAAGCATTGTGGTAGGTGCCTGTAATCCCAGCTATTCAGGAGACTGAGGCAGGAGAATCATTTGAACCCAAAAGGTAGAGGTTGCAGTGAGCTGGGATCACTCCACTGCACTCTAGCCTGGGTGACACAGTGAGACTCTGTCTCAAAAAAAGAAAAACAAATTAAATTTTAAAATTAAAATAAATGCTTAGTACAATGTCATGAACAATTATGCCCTAAAAATATCTCCCAATGGAGAGATTTCCCTCTATTGTCTATGTAGTTCTCACCTGGATGCATCATCAAAGAGCTGGTCAACATGAGCCACCTCAGATTCTTTCTGTATTACCCATGTCTCTAACTCTGCTAGCTGTTTCTTGCGCTGCTGTACACAATCCATCTTCTCCAGTTCCTCATCGATGAAATGTCGAAGTTCTTCCATAGAGATACCCAGTTCCTCAACCACTGCCTGTTGCAGCTCTTCGATCTCTTCAGACTCCACTGTAGCTGTTGCTGCGTCCAAACCAATACACCCAGGAAGGGAAGACATGCTTTTGTCCTCTGCATGGAACAGAAAACAAATTAAACTGGAGTCCTCATAACCACAATGAATAGAGAACTGATTCCCTAATAAAGCTCATTTCTACCCTGCTGCCTGTTATTTATTCAAACGGTCCATGTTTTCCCTCTTCATTCCCCAGAATCTGATGCTGAGATTTCTTCTGCTACACAGTAGCAGGCCTGAATAACATTTAAAAGTTTGAAACGGCATGGAAAACATTCATTATGCAGTAGGGAGCTAATGAAAATAATGTTTTGGGCCAGCACAGTGGCTTGTGCCTGTAATCTCCGCACTTTTGGAGGCTGAGGCAGGAGGGTCACTTGAGGGCAGGAATTTGAGACGAGCCTGGGCAAAATGGTGAGACCCATCTTTACAAAAAAAAATACAAAAATTAGCCAGGTGTGGTGGTGTATGCCATTAGGCCTAGCTACTGAGGTGGGACGACTGCTTGAGTCCAGGAGAGGCCGTTATAGTGAGCTGTGTTTGCGCCATGCATTCCAGCCTGGGTGACCCTGTCTCAAAACAAAACTTTAAAAATAATGCTTTGGAAAACTGAAGAGAACCAATGTAGAAGGTGGTATTTTTGTGGTCTATATGTGTTACTTAACTAATGTTATAAATCTTTGCCATGTTATGCTTAATTTGAACAAAACCCCCCACCTGGGGACGGAGTTGATCTGTAACTCACTAATTCAATATTTAATTTTTTTTCTTTTTTGAGACGGAGTTTTGTTCTTGTTACCCAGGCTGGAGTGCAATGGGACAATCTTGGCTCACTGCAACCTCCACTTCCCGAGTTCAAGCTATTCTCCTACCTCTACCTCCCGAGTAGCTGGAATTACAGGCATGCGCCACTACGCCCGGTGAATTTTTCATATTTTTAGTAGAGACGGGGTTTCTCCATGTTGGTCAGGCTGGTCTCGAACTCCCAACCTAGGTCATCCGCTCGCTTTGGCCTCCCAAAGTGCTGGAATTACAGGCGTGAGCCACCACGCCTGGCCTATTTTCTTTTTCATTAGTTGTTCCCCTTACGTTACTTTGCTTTCACGTGGAAATTAACTTTTTTAAAAGTCTGTGGTATTCAAGCACACAAAAGGTTGCAGCAAAAAGGTTTCTCCAGAGAAGTAAATCAACCTGGGAACAAAACGTGGCTACCTAATATCCACAATCCAAATACTTCGCACATTTGTGTGAAATGCTTTTTTAATCAAACTGTTAAAGCAAATCTGATTTTCAGCGCCTCCATTTTCCTTTGCCCACACCCGCCACCCCAGTGCTACCCATTCTAGGGGTGCGTCCCATCCATCCACAAACCCAGTTCAGCCCCGCCCCCGCTCGCCTCGGGAGACTTCCCACCCCCGCCCGACCTCCTCCCACAAACAAAACATCCCAGATAAGCCTTTGGGCACCAAATAAATCAATTAACAGTATTCCCCACACCTCCCTGCTTCCAGTTTTAAGGGCTCTTTTCCACCAACCAGACCCCAGACTCACGACTCAGGGGTCGGCCTCGACGGAAAAGAGCGAAAGCGAAGGGATAAGGGAGGAGGGGGAGGGGAAGAAGCGTGATGGAGGGAAGGGGAAGCAAAAGAGACGCCCGGAAGCAAACCTCTAAGGCCGTTTCGGTCACCGCGACGGTAGCCTGACGGGGTCAAATCCAAAACCGCGGGGCGCCCCTCTGAGGCAATGCACACTAAGGTAAGTACGCATGCGTTAAACACACGTGAGACGCGACTGGCCGAGCAAAGTGGGCGTGGCCAGAAGTATATTACCGAGGCTCCGCCTCTCCTACCACCCTCGACTGATGGCTACATTACTTCGTTCGTTGTGTAAAGACTTGGGGTAACAGTCATTGGTTTAGAGCTTTTTTTTCTCTCAGTTTTACTTGAGCTTGTTTTGTTATATAAGTGATACAAATTGTAAAGGCTATCAAGATGTAGTAAGAAAAACGTGATAATATTCTCTCTGGCCCCATCACTTACCACTCCACTCCTTTCAGGTAACACAGCTTAATTTTCTAGTACCTGTATGTAGATTTTTTTGTTTTCATTTAATATGTGGACATTGCCTGAAGCCAATAAAAAAGGTAAAACTTGTATTTTTGACATTTGAATAGTATGGTTAACCATATTTGTTTAGATGGTTTTCCGTTCTCAGCCCCTACAAATAGCGCAACAATAAAAATAAAAATCCTTCTGAGGTAGTACTTTTATTTCTGTAGAAAAGATTCCCCAGGCCGGGTGCGGTGGCTTACGCCTGTAATCCCAGCACTTTGGGAGGCCGAGGCGGGAGGATCGCTTGAGCTCAGGAGTTCTAGACCAGGCTGGGCAGCACGGTGAAACCCCATCTCCACTCAAAATACAAGGGAGAAAAACAGCCAGGCGTGGTAGTTCGCACCTGTCTTCCCAGCAATTCCGGAGCTGAGGCGGGAGGATCGCCTGAGCCTCGGGAGCAGAAGCTGCAGTGAGAGGAGAACCTGTCACTTCACTCTAGCCTGGGTGATCGAGCGAAACTCCGTCGCAAAAACAAAAAGGAAAGATTTCCCAAAA
>NW_016107503.1:5291188-5292704 GCF_001604975.1 Cebus imitator
TGCACCACCATGCCCAGCTAATTTTTGTATTTTTAATAGAGACGGGTTTCACCATATTGACCAGGATGGTCTCAATCTATTGACCTTGCGATCCACCTGCCTCGGCCTCCCACAGTGCTGGGATTATAGGCGAGAGCCACTGCGCCTGGCCTAATTACTTAATTTTAAAGAACTTGATATGTGTTAAAATAGTATCGGTATAGGGATAGACTAGGTTATGTCGTGGAAACAACTCCAAAATCTGAGTGGCTTAAAACAAAACAAAAGGTGTGTTTCTTGCTCACATTACATAATCATCTCTGGCAGGCATGGTGGGGCTCTGCTTATGATAGCTACTGGGGAACCCACACTGATGAATAGTCATGCCAGAGGGAAAGAATGCGAGAGGGATTCACACTAGCAAAAAAACCCAAGACACTGATTTTTACAACTCATTGGCCTGAGTGAATGACAAAATCCTACACAACCACAAGGGGGCCAGGAAGAGCAGTTATCTTATCTCTGGAAGGAGGGAGAACCTGGTATATCTGATGAACCAGCATTTCTGACTACCACAGTGTCTTATCATTGCTTTAATTTGTTCAGCTGTCTTTACATTAACTTTACTAGTTATTGAATCTACGTTTCCTTTAAAAAGTTCCAGCCAGAACCTAGTGTGTGAGGCTGGAAACAGGGCCCAAGTAGCCAGAACTGCCAAGTCCTCGAAATTCCCTCCTGTGGATCACATTTTCACCTATGCTTATTTCACCTGCTCACCAGTTTCCTGGGAGCACCCTAAGTGCCTATTTCCAATTAAGACAGCAAGAATTGAGGTGTGGAGAAGCGAAGGGTTCCTCCAGATAATTGAAATTCATCATGTTCTAAACTCATTTCATCATGGTATCACCTTTTTTTTTTTTTTTGAAACAGAGTCTCGCTTTGTTGCCCAGGCTGGAGGGCAGTGGCGCAATATCGGCTCACTGCAACCTCCACCTCCTGGGTTCAAGTAATTTTCCTGTCTCAGCCTCCTGAGTAGCTGGAATTATAAGGCGCACACCACCATGCCCGGCTAATTTTTGTGTTTTTAGTGGAGATAGGGTTTCACCATGTTGGTCAGGCTGGTCTCCAACTCCTGACCTCATGATCCGCCCGCCTCAGCCTCCCAAAGTGCTGGGATTATAGGCATGAGCCACCGCTCCCAGCCATGGTATCACCTTCTAACCTGAGCTAGAAATTTTAGACATACTACTCCCTAAACACACACACACATACACACACACACACACACACACAATATTTATTGAATACTTGCTATATACCAGGAACTGTTCTAAGCACTTGACAGTTATTAACTCATTTAAATTTCACAATTCTCCTATGAGGTAAGAACCAATATTATTGTCCCCTTTTTAGGGATGAGAAGACAGGCACATAAATTTTCCAAAGCCACACAGCTAAAAAGTGACAGAGCCAGGCAGTTTGGCCATGCACTTGGTGGTCTTGAACCATTATTCAGTGTAGCTTGTTTCATCTTTCT
>NW_016107503.1:5293330-5302551 GCF_001604975.1 Cebus imitator
CAGGCTGGAGTGCAGTGGTATGATCTCAGCTCACTGCAACCTCCAGCCCCCGGGTTCAAGCAATTCTTCTGCCTCAGCCTCCCCAGTAGCTGGAACTACAGGCGTGTGCCACCATGCCTGGCTAATTTTTGTATTTTTAGTAGAGATGTGGTTTCACCATGTTGGCCAGGCTGGTCTTGAACTCCTGACCTCATGATTCATCCAACTCGGCCTCCCAGAGTGCTGGGATTACAGTTATGAGCCACTGTACCCAGCCAAGGAGGGCTTGTTAAACCAGCTTGCTGCCCCATACCCACTGCTGGAGTGGGTCTGGATGCACTCTGAGAATCCTCATGTCTAACATTTTCCCAGGTGATTAATGCCCATGCTACTGCTCCTGAGCCCAGAATTTAGGAATCACTGTCCTAGACCATCACTCATCCTCTAAAGACCTAACTTCTGCCTCTGTGCTTCCATTATTTTAGTGCATGCCACTTGTGAGTTATCACCGTATGCCTGTCTCCTCTGCTAGTTTGTGAACAGCTCAAAGCTAAGATCCTGTCTTAATCATCCTTGTTTTCCCTATCGCCTGATATATTGCCTCTGACATCTGGTGCTCCTTGATATAGGATGAATAAAAAATTTCCCTTTATCTTTGCTCTGATTGAATTATATTTCTACTAGTTACATCCTTTCAGTGTTCCATTATTAGGAGCAGGTGGGGTGGAGAATGAGGAATGGGAAATGTTTAATAGTGCTATTTTGGCTCATCATATTCTAGTCTGATTTCTTCATTGCCCTGAGAAAGCTGAAGTGGTCAATCCTGTAGATATCAGTAGAGGGGTCTCAGGAGGTGTCTTCTAAGGCCTTGCTACTTAATGTGCAGTCAGGGAGCTTGTTAGAAATTTTAAATTTCTGGTCCCACTCAAGATATACCAAATCATAATTTTTTTTTCTTTTTTGAGACAAAGTCTTGCTATGTTGGCCAGGCTGGTCTCAAACTCCCGGGCTCAAGAGATCCTCCTGCCTCCGCCTCCCAAGTAGCTAGGACTACAGGTGCATTCCACCACACCCAGCTCTAAAGACTAACTCTAGTCAGAAATGATCAGACCCTGAATAAGTGACTCACATTATTAAAATTTACAAATTATTGTAATACACAATTCATTGCTATTATTACTATAAAGTAATAAATAACTGGTACACCAACTGGATGTTGGTGTGCTCAGCATATTCACTTCTATAATTCATTATATATGTTGGAAAACCACAACCACACACTTCTTTTTTTATTTTGAGACGGTGTCTTGTTCTGTTGCCCTGGCTGATGTGCAGTGGCATGATCTCAGCTCACTATAACCTTTGCCTCCCAGGTTCGAGCAGTTCTCCTGCTCCTGCCTCAGCCTCTCTAGTAGCTGGGATTACAGGCATGCATCACCACACCTGACTAATTTTTTGTATTTTTAGTAGAGATGGGGGTTTTACTATGTTGGCCAGGCTGGTCTCAAACTCCTGATCTCAAGTGATCTGCCTGCCACAACCTCCCAAAGTGCTGGGATTACAGGCATGAGGCACCGTGCCCGGCTCACAACCACACCCTTCTTAATGCTTGACTGAGAAATCAGAACAGGGGTCAATATCTTGGAATGCCAAATGATCCTTTCTTTGCACATAGACTCAAAGGAAATTAGATCATAATCTAAAGGTTGTTGAGTGATCTCAGAATCAAGACTAAAGAACTTTTTAGGGATTGAAAACTCAAAGGTTGCAGATACCAGGAAAGTAATGTAAAGGAGCCAAGTGGGGCAGGTGAGGACCTTGACCACCTAGGTAGTCCACATCTCACCTGCAGGGAGCAGTTGTTACTTAGCTTCAGCTAATTTTTGTCTCGTGCAATACAGTATTACTAGATATGCCCATTTTTCAAGTGAACTTAAAAATCTATATTTTGTATGGAAGTGTGTGTTTTAAATCTTGGCAACTCATTCAAAAATTGTGTAAATTCAGTAATACTCTTTCTGTTTTTTAGAGACAAGGTTTTACTCTGTCACCCAGGCTCCCAGGCTACAGTGTAGTGACGTAATTCTAGCTCATTATAACCTTGAATTCCTAGGTTCAGGCCGGCATGGTGGCTCACGCCACTATGGGAGGCAGAGGCTGGTGGATCACGAGGTCAGGAGATCGAGACCATCCTGGCCAACATGGTGAAACCCCAACTTAAAAAAAAAAAAAATTCCTGGGCTCAAGGGATCCTCCTGCCTAAGCCTCCTCCAAGGCACATGCCACTAGAAATGGGGTCTTAGGGTCTTGTTATATTGCCCAGGGTGCTCTCAAACTCTTGGCCTCAGGTGATTCTCCCTCCTCAGCCTCATGAAGTACTGGGATTACAGCTGTGAGCCAGCATGCCAAGTCTACAATATTATTATTATTATTATTATTATTATTATTTATTTTTTTTTTTGAGATGGAGCCTCACTTTGTGGCCCAGGCTGGAGTGCAGTGGCATGATCTCAGCTCACTGCAACCTCCGCCCCCTGGGTTCAAGCAATTCTCCTGCTTCAGCCTCCCAAGTAGCTGGGATTACGGGTGCCTGCCACCATGCCTGGCTAATTTTTATATTTTTTGTAGAGATGGGGTTTCACCATGTTGGCCAGGCTAGTCTCAAACTCCTGACCTCAGGTGATCCACCCACCTCGGCCCCCCAAAGTGCAGGGATTACAGGCATGAGCCACTGCGCCCAGTCTTTCTTTTTATTTTTACTTTTCCACACTAAACCAACGTAGCTGACATCAATCCTAATCTGGTGTTCACCTGATCTGCACCTTGCCCTGAGTTTCTTTTTATCAAATCAAATCATGTATCTCTCTTGTCCTCCTCCCCACATCCTATCTTTACTTCCCTGCCAGCTTAACCAATATAATACAGTACCTTGTTGTGGTGCAGACAAAGTCTAGTATCTTCTGGTGAAGGGTTTGATTCTCCTGTCTCCATTTTCAAAGAATCCTGGAGGCCTACTCAAGCTAAAGAAGGGAGCAGTCCCACATCCAGGAGTCCAAAACAGACCAATTACCAGGTCTCTGCTAACAGTGCATGGCTAGAGTTGTGTCTCTGTATCATGTGGTATTGCTGTTAAAACCCAGTCCAGCATGGTCCCATGGATACGTGTCTCCACTGAAGTGGCTGCTTGCTGGTCCAAGTCCCTGCATAAGCTCAAGTGATGCCCTCCCAGTTAGCTTCCAAGGTTATGGCTCTCAATTTATACTCATATGCTAGGTTACTCTTGACTTGAATATTAGGCCATTGTGGCTGAATGTGAGGGCTTTGATTCTCCATCACCTGCTGTGCTAAAACCAATCCTTTTCAGCCAAACCCATGTTGAGTCTTGTTCAGCAATTTAGGTGCTCCCTTTCTTTTTAGTGAATTCTTTTGTAGGCTTCCCTGCAAGATGGCTCATAGACCGCTCTATCAGAGTTCTGTAACTTCAGACTTTGGAGAGTAGGGGCTATGATTTTCTTCCCTTTGCTCTTAAAAGATCCCTGGAGGCTGGGCGCAGTGGTTCATGTCTATAATCCTAGCACTTTAGGAGGCTGAGGCGGGTGGATCACTTGAGGTCAGGTGTTTGAGGCCTGCCTGGCCAACCTAGTAAAACCTAGTCTCTACTAAAAATACAAAAATTAGCTGGGCGTGGTGGCGGGTGCCTGTCATTTCCAGCTACTTGGGAGGCTGAGGCAGGAGAATTGCTTGAACCTGGGAGGCAGAGGTTGCAGTAAGCTGGGATCGTGCCACTGCACTCCAGCCTGGGCGACAGAGTGAAACTCCGTCTCAAAAATAATAAAAAAAAAAGATCAGAATTGTGACCATCATCTGCATCATCATAGATTATATATTAATTTTCTATGACTGCCATAACAACTTACCACCCCGTGTGCCTTAAAACAACAAAAATTTATTTTCCTATAGTTCTGAAGGCCGGAAGTAAAAAATCAAGGTGTTAGTAAGACCATATTGGTACCAGAATCTTGGGGAGAATCCTTTTTTCCCTCTTCTAGTTTCTGATGGTTCCAGGAAAGGGTTCCTTGGCTTGTGGCTGCGTGATTCCAATTTCTCTCTGTGTGTTCAATGTGGCCTTTTTTTCTGTCTCCCTGTGTCTTCTCCTCTTCTATTTATTTATTTGTAAGATGGGATATCACCATGATGGCCAGGCTGGTCTTGAACTCCTGACCTCAGGTGATCCACCCACCTTGGCCTCCCAAAGTGCTAAGATTACAGGCATGAGTCACCACACCCGGCCCTATTTATTTTTAATAAGAACAATTGTCATTGGATTTAAGACTCATCTAGATAATTCAGGATGAATTTATCTTGAGATTCTTAATTATATTTGCAAAGACTATTTTTCCAAATAAGGTCACATTCCAGGAGTTAGGACACAGATATATCTTTTCTGGGGCCCTCATTCAAACCCCTACATATTACTTTATAGATGAGGAAATTTGGAATGAGAGAGATTAAGGAATTCACCCACAGCAAATTAGTTCCCTTCTACCACAGAGTTCTGCCCACTTAAGAATAGCAGATTTTATAAAACTTCACGCACAATCTTGTTATACTCTTCTTATGGGACACTTTGTTCCTGCTGATCCTACATTTGTATAACTGAAGGGATTGTTCAAGTGTGCCACCTCTAGATCAGCTTCTAGTTTCAGGTATATCTTACCAAGTATGATGAGATCATGTTACATTACATCATAAAATTATGGCCCACTATCCTACCCTCAGGACCTTAGGTACTGAAGAATGAAAACCCATGGCCTTATTCTAGCCAATAAATTCAACGTCTGTCCCACTTTACTAGCCATTTCCCTGAACAGGAACAGTACAGACTGGCTTGTGTTTCATCTCATTGCGGAATGCAAGAGTGAGAAGGTTGAGAAACAGGGAGGTATTTCACTATAAAGTGTGTATAACATATTTCAAATCTCTTGCAAGGGGGAGTCTACCAGGTTTATTACATTCAGCTCAGAGATGGTTCTGTGGTTGTGGAGCTGGCCTTGTAGGGATTCTTCACCAGCTTGGCACACCGAAAAATCATCACTATTAGGAACAGAAACAGAAGAACAACAAAGGCAATGGCAAAGCCTTTGTCCACATCGACACTGCTGGACACGCTCGAATCTTCCATGGGGACTTGCACCTCGTTACTGCTGTCCAGCTCCAGCTACTTCCTCAGGTACACCTTCAGATTTGTCATATTCCTAGACAAGGGAGGATAAAACAGGCTTATTGGTTTGTGTGTATATGTATGTGTTTTCTTAATAACATTGTAGAAAACCAAAAAGGCACCAATGGTTGAAAAAAATATCGGCAAGATTTACTTAAGAAGCAGTTACGAAACTGGTAAAGTTCATATAGATGACTGACAAGATATACATATATACACAAGCATAAAATTATGGAGAATTACTCCAAGGCAAAACGTGAGCAAATGTATACAACCTAGAATTCAGGTCGATCTTCCTTGTCCCCTAAGATCCAGGTAAAACTGTCTTAAACATCTGAATTCTGTGTTAGGTAAAAATCCTCCTCTAAGATTACTTCATATTCCAAGAGTACTTATTGTACCTGGTTTGTTATATAGTCTTAACTCACTGGGTATGCACATGAAATAGTTTTATTTTTTCTGATCATTACATGTAATTGTGCTGTCATTCTCATATCTTCATGAAAAATTAGGTATATCCCAGAAGTGATCAATTTCAATTATTAAAACTTACAGGCCAGGTGGGGAGGCTCACGCCTGTAATCCCAGCACTTTGGGAGGGTAAGGTGGGCAGATCACAAGGTCAGGAGTTTGAGACTAGCCGGGCCAACATGGTGAAACACTGTTTCTATTAAAAGTACAAAAATTAGCCGGCCGTGGTGGCAGGCACCTGTAACTCCAGCTACTCAAGAGGCTGAGGCAGGAGAATTGCTTGAACCTGGGACTCAGGGGTTGTAGTGATCTGAGACCACGCCATTGTACTCCAGCCTGGGCGACAAAGCAAGACTCTGTCTCAAAAACAAAACAAAACAAAAAACTTACTCCACCAAGAAAATTCTGAAAAAGAAAAAGTGAGAGAACTCATACTTCCTAATTTCAAAAACTCACTACAAAGCTACGGTAATCAAAACTGTGGTACTGGTACAAAGATAGACATACAAATCAATGGACTAGAATTGAGAGTCCAGGGCTGGGTGCAGTGGCTCATGCTTATAATCGCAGAACTTTGGGAGGCTGAGGCAGGTGGATCACTTGAGGTTAGGAGTTCGAGACCAGCCTGGCCAACATAATGAAACCCTGTCTCTACTAAAAAAAAAAAAAAAAAAAAAATTAGCCAGATGTGGTGGTGCACGCCTGTAGTCCCAGCTACCCAGGAGACTGAGGCAGGAGAATCACTTGAAACTGGGAGGTGGAGGTTGCCATGAGCCGAAAGTGTGCCACTGCACTCCAGCCTGGGTGACAGAGTGAGACTCTATCTCACAAAAAATAATTAAGAGTCCAGAAATAAACCCATATATCTATGACCAAATAATTTTTTTTTTTTTTGAGATGGAGTCTCGCTCTGTTGCCAGGCTGGAGTGCAGTAGCTCTATCTTGGCTCACTGCAAACTTTGACTCCAGGATTCAAACAATTCTCCTGCCTCAGCCTCCTGAGTAGCTAGGAATATAGGCGTGTGCCACCACACCCAGCTAATTTTTGTATTATTTAGTAGAGAGGGGGTCTTACCATGTTGGCCAGTATGGTCTCAATCTCTTGTCCTCAGATAATCCACCCACCTCAGCCTCCCAAAGTGCCGGAATTACAGGCATGAGCCACTGCGCCTGGCCAACTTTGGTACTTTAAAAAGATTATTATGGAGGCCGGACGCAGTGGCTCATGCTTGTAATCCTAGCATTTTGTGAGGCAAAGGCAGGCAGATCACGAGATCAGGAGGTCGAGACCATCCTGGCCAACATGGTGAAACCCCTCTCTACTAAAAATAAAAAAATACAAAAAAAAAAAAAAATGCTGCACATGGTGGTGCGCAGCTATAGTTTCAGCTACTCTGGAGGCTGAGGCAGGAGAATCACTTGAACCCAGAAGGTAGAGGTTGCAGTGAGCTGAGATTGCGTCACTGCACTCCAGCCTGGTGATAGAGGCTCCATCTCAAAAAAAAAAAAAAAAAAAAGAGGCCGGGCGCGGCGGCTCACACCTGTAATCCCAGCACTTTGGGAAGCCGAGGTAGGTGGATCACGAGGTCAAGAGATGGAGACCATCCTGGCCAACATGGTGAAACTCCATCTCTACTAAAAAATACAAAAATTAGCTGGGTGTGGTGGTGCGCATCTGTAGTCCCAGCTACTCGGGAGGCTGAGGCAGGAGAATTGCTTGAACCCAGGAGGCGAAGATTGCAGTGAGCCAAGATTGCACCACTGCAGTCCAGCCTAGTGCCTGGTGACAGAGTGAGCCTCTATCTTGAAAAAAAAAAAATAAATAAAATAAAATAAAAAAGAAAAGAGATTATTATATAGAAAATGGGCTGGGTGCAGTGGCTTACACCTCCCAGCACTTTGGGAGGATGAGGTGGGAGGATCCCTTGAGGTCAAGAGTTTGAGACCAGTCTGGGCAGCATGGAGAGACTTTGTTTCTTAATTTTTTTTTTTTTATTACCTAGTGTGTGGCATGTGCATGTAGTCCTAGCTACAGGTGTGTAGGCTGACGCTGAAGGATCCTTTCGGCCCAAGAATTCAAGGTTATAGTGAGCTATGATTGCACCACTGACTCCAGCCTGGGTGACAGAGGGAGACCTGGTCAATTAAAGTCACAACAAAACAATGAAAAGACAAACAACTCAATTAAAAATTAGGCCAAGGATCTGGATAGAAATTACTTCTTCTTCATAAGGAAGATACGCAAATGGCCAATAAACACATTTTTTAAATGGTCAACATAATTAGTCATCAGGATAATGGGAATCAAAACTTTGAGATACCACTTCTCACCCACTAGGATGACTGGAATCAAGTCAGAATGTTGGCAAGAGTATGAAGTAATTGAAACCCTCGCTGACTGTTGGTGGAAACGTAAAGTGACAAAGTTACTTTGGAAAACAGTCTGGAAGTTTCTTAAATTATTAAACATAAGAGTTACTGGCAAGGTATGGTGGCTCAGGCCTGTAATCCCAGCTCTTTGGGCAGCTGAGATGGGTGGAGGATCACTTTAGCTCTCAAGTTCAAGACCAGCCTGGGCAACATGACAAACCTCCCTCTCTACAGAAATACAAAAATTAGCTGGATGTGATGGCATGCACCTTTAGTCCCAGCTACTTGGGAGGCAGAGGTGGGAGGATCACCTGAGCCTGGGAGGCTGCAGTGAGCTTTGATCACGCCACTGCACGTCAGAGCCAGACTTCACCTCAAAAAAAAAAAAATAATAAATATTGATTTCTGAAATCCTTGCTCGTGTAAATAAAAAAAAAAGAATGGGCAGATTTTGCAAGTTCCTCATAAAGGGTGATTTTTAATAAAATATGTTATTGTGACAGAATGATCAGATTTTCAAAACAAAACATATGGATTGATAGAATAGATTATTAAATAGGTTATTAAAAGGAGACTCTCTCTGTTTCAATGACAGCTGTGGCACAAAGGCCAAAATAAAACAATACATAGCAGGAACCTTATGTTCCAAAGAGGGATCTGATAACGAAGCATTGCAGAGCATGTAGCTAGACAATTTTTGAAATATTTAGTTCAGTATTCACCTTGAGGGTCTAAAAAGAGTTGAGAGTAAAGAGGCAGTGGGTTTTCTTGGGAAAAGTTGTTGGAATGTTGGCATTTTCCCTCGGTACACTGCAGGAGAAAGGTGTACAGGGGGAAAATACCAAAGGTGACTGCTTTCCCTTCAAGCTTGATGTATGTTCCTTGCAATTTGTGGGACATAATGGTCTGCTTTTTTGTCATTTTGTCTTGTTTATATTCCATTTTTAGAGTTTTTGCCCCTATTATTATTGCATTTATTTTATTGTTTTTTGAGTATGTGAAATACTAACATAGTTACCAGAACTATACAAAAAGTTACACTCAGAGAAGTATCACCCCTCCCTCACCATTCTTTCCATTCCATTTCAACCACATCTCATTCTTTCCACCCCATTCCTACCTCCCTCCTACTGGTGAAGAATCTCATTCGTTTCTAGTTTATACTTCCTGTGTCTTTTGC
>NW_016107503.1:5303231-5305817 GCF_001604975.1 Cebus imitator
TTTTTTTGAGACAGAGTCTCATTCTGTTGCCCAGGCTGGAGTGCAGTGGTGTGATCACAGCTCACTACAGTCTAGATTTCTTGGGCTCAAGAAATCCTCCCACCTCAGCCTCCCAAGGAGCTAGGACTACAGGCATGTATCACCACACCTGGCTAATTTTTGTATTTTTTGTAGAGACAGGGTTTCATTATGTGCCCAGGCTGGTCTCAAACTTCTAGTCTCAAGTGATCCTCTCACCTTGGCTTCCAAAAGTGCCAAGATTACAGACATGAGCCACTGGCCCTGGCCGATTGTGGTCTTTTTACTTTCTTAATAGTGTCCTTTGAAGCACAAAAGTATTTTTATATTTTTCCTTTGGTTATTTGTGCTTTTGGTGTCACATCTAAGAATCCACTGCCAAATCCAATGTCACCGGGCTGGAGTGCAGTGGTGCGATCTTGGCTCACTGCAACCTCTGCCTCCCAGGTTCAAGCGATTCTTCTGCCTTAGCCTCCCGGGTAGCTGGGACTACAGGCACCTGCAGCCACGCCCAGCTAATTTTTATATTTTTAGTAGAGATGGGGTTTCACCATGTTGGCTAGGATGGTCTCTATCTCTTGACCTCATGATCTGCCCGCCTTGGCCTCCCAAAGTGCTGGGATTATAGGCGTGAGCCACCACGACTGGCCGACAATTTATTCTAACCTTCTTTCTTATCCCTCTGTCCCTTGTACTTTCTGACTTGACAATGGTGAGCTTCTCACAGTTCCATGAATTATGAATTGTGCATGCCCCTCTCTTACTCTTTGCCTTCAAGCCTTTTCCCTTAACATTCTGTTTGTTATTCTCTTCCCTCTATATTCAACTTCTAGGCTTTGCTTAAATATTAATTTTGTAGGGAGATCTTTCAGTAATATTTACTATAATTTATTATATTACTTTAGTCTGTACTTGCTGATAAAATTGTAATCCTTTATGAGAGTAGGGATCGAATAGAATTTTTTATCCTAAAAGTCTGGGATATATTAGATGTTCAATAAATATTTGTTGAATGAATGTAGCACTATATGTTTCTAAAGTGGGTATATAAAACTGTTTGTTGAATGAATGAATGGCTTGGAGGTATGGTGTTGACATTGAATTAAGACAGAAGACTACTGGTGATCTAAAAGGAAATAGTCTTAGCAGAGTAGTAAAGTAAGAAGGAATCCAGATTTTAGTGGATAAAGCAGCCAACGGCAGTGAGGAAATGAAGACACTAAGATTTTAAATCATTTATGAGAAGTTCAACTAGGAAAGAAAGAGGAGAGGTAGAATAGCAGCTGAACGCCTATTGGAGAATTAAGTGAGAGATTCCTTTTCACAGGCAGAACAGAAAGGTATCAGGTACTATGCTTTCAGTTGCAAGTGACAGAAAAACCCACTCACATGAGATTTAAAAATAAAATGGAATTTATTGACTCATGTAGCCAAAAGGTCCAGAATGAGGCTACCTTTAACTATGGCTGAATCCAGAGATTCAAAGTATTATCAGGGCTCTGCCTTTCTATGTCTATGGCTTTTCTTAACCCTGCCTTTCTGCTATGTTGATTTAATCCCCAGTTTGGCATCCCTTACGGTATCAAGAATGGCTCCAGCAAATTCAAACCTCACATATTCCCCATACCTCTCATCTCTCCTGCTCCATTCCAGAGGAAAAAGGAGCACTTTTATATCAGTGAGGATTCTTGTTTGCAAGCAACAGGAATGGATTCTCCCTTAAACAGAAAATGTATTTATTGTAAAAAGGTCAGGTAGCTCTCAGAAAGAGAGCCATAGCCAGGGTCTGCACAGGAAAAGTCTGGTTAGGGCAATGCTGGTTTTAGACATTGCTACCACCGGACACTGCTGTTGCCAAGCACTGCTGCTACTGTCATTGGATACTGCTGCCTCTGGCATGGCTGAATTACAAATTGTATCATCTTTTTGTCACTCAGTATTCCAGTCTCTGGCCAGAGCACCTGACTGGTCAAGGCTGAGTCATGCACTAACACCTTGGCTGCCAGAGGGTGGAAGAGGGAATATTTGATTTCTATAGGCTTCCGCAGTGGAGTTTGTTTCTCACAGATTCATATAAAGAAAGATTTCTCCATGGCTGGCCAGGTACAGTGGCTCACGCCTGTAATCCCAATACTTTGGGAGGGCGAGTCGGGTGGATCACTTGAGGTCAAGAGTTCAAGACCAGCCTAGCCAACATAGTGAAGGCCCATCTCTACTAAAAATACAAAAATTAGCTGGGTGTAATGGTGTGTCCCTATAATCCCAGATACTTATGAAGGTGAGGTGGGAGGATTGCTTGAACCTGAGAGGTGGAGGTTGCAAAAGAAAAAACAAGATTTCTCTAAACAGGAAGAATATTAGGATGTTGGGCAGACAAAAAAATGACAAACATCCGTTCTTTGGTCTTGGCCCCAATCTAGCTATAGGCTATTTAAAAAAATAGACATGGAGCCGGGCGCGGTGGCTCACGCCTGTAATCCCAGCACTTTGGGAGGCTGAGGCGGGTGGATCACGAGGTCAAGAGATCGAGACCATCCTGGTCAACATGGTGAAACCCTGTCTCTACTA
>NW_016107503.1:5305992-5315795 GCF_001604975.1 Cebus imitator
ACAGAGTGAGACTCCATCTCAAAAAAAAAAAAAAAAAAAAAGACATGGAAAGGTTAAAAATAAAAGGCATAGAAAAAGGCATATGTGGTAAAGACTAGCCAAAATAAAACCGAGGAGCTATATTAATATCAGACAAAATAGAACTAAATACAAAAATCATTATTAAGGATAGAGAGGATTAATAAATAATGATCAAAGGTTCAATTCTGTAGGAAGGTATAACCGTTCTAAATTATATGTACCTTCATGGGTACACTGAAAGTCCAGACTTTGCCACACTGATATATGCATGTGAGAAATCTGCACTTGTACCCACTAAATAAATACAAATAATAAATAAATTATATGCATCTAATAAAACAGTCTCAAGATAAATAGGAAAGTAATAGAATTCTAGAGAGAAATCAGTACAAACCACCGTTATGGTAGATACTCCACACATTCGTCTCAAGTATTAATAGGTTGACTAGGTAAAAATCAATGAAGATATAGAATATTTGAATAATACCATTAACAAACTTGATTTATTGAAGATCTATGGAACCTTGTCCCCTATAATTAACAAATTCATATTTTTCCATTGTAGTCTTTAATTCCATTTGAATTGGGTTTTTTGGTCATGTGTAACTAAGAATCCCACTTCTGTTTTAAATAACTAGAAAGTTTCTATTCCCTGCGAATAAACCCTGATTAACACACCAAGTTGAGTTTTTCCCAGAAATTCAAGGATAGTTTACATTAGAAAACCTGTAAGTGACATTTAGTATACAGATTAAATTAAAAAATTACCTCAATGATTACAGAAAAAGCATTTGATAAAACTTAATACTAGCTAAGGCAGGAGGATTGCCTGAGTCCAGGAATTTGAGACCAGCCTGGACAACATGGTGAGACCCCATCTTCATTTTTAAAAAAAGAAGGAAAAAAGATACTAATATAAAACACCTATGTTAATATTCTTAGCAAAATAGGGACAGAAAGAAACTCCTTTAACCCATTTATGCTTGAGGGTGCAATTTTTTGAATTTTTGCTATGACCTTGAGCAGTAGGATCTAAATAACTCCCACATGCTTAGGGTTCCAATAATGGAACACTAGGCATAAATAGGGGTATCCATAAAAAATATATAGGCTGGGTACAGTGGCACATGCCTGTAATCCCAGCATTTTGGGAGGCTGATTGTTTGAGGTTAGGAGTTTGAGACCAGCCAGGGCAACATAGTAAGATCCTTCTCTCTAAAAAAAAATTTAAAAATTAGCCAGGCAAGTTGGTGCATGTCTGTACATCCAGCTACTCAAGAGGTTGAAGTGGGATGATCAATTGAACCCTGGAGGTCAAGGCTATAGTGAGCCATGATAACATCACTGTATTCCAGCCTGGGTGACAGAATGACACCCTGTCCAAAAAACAAACAAACAAACAAAAAGTATAGCAAACCTACCTCTTAATGATCAACAATTGAAAGATTTTCTTTTTAAAATCAGGAACCACACAAAAAAAGGTTCATTATGTTAACTTTTTCTTTTCTTTTTTTTTTTTTTTTTTGAGATGAGTTGCCTATGCTCTGTTGCCCGGGCTGGAGTGCAGTGGTGAGATCTCAGATCACTGCAACGTCTGCCTCGCTGGTTCAAGCGACTCTCCTGTCTCAGCCTCCCGAGTAGCTGGGATTACAGGTGCCTGCCACCACACAGGCTAGTTTTTTGTATTTTTAGTAGAGGCAGGATTTCACCATGTTGACCAGGCTGGTCTCAAACTCCTGACCTTGTGATCTGCCCACCTCAGCCTCTCAAAGTGCTGGGATTGCAGGCGTGAGCCACTGCGCCCGGCTGTTAACTTTTGTATAACATAATTCTGGAAGTCTCAACCAGAGCAGTAAGATAAGATGAAAAAAAATTGGATTGAAAAGAAGAAAACAAAAGCTAACTATTCACAGACGTCATTGCCCGCAGAAGAGTCTAAAGGAAAATATGAGATAATTAAAGCTTAGCAAGGTGACTGGATAAGATACACAAGCTAATTATATTTCTAAATACCAGCGACACACAAGAAAATGTAATTTTTAAAAAGCATCACTTACAATGGCATTAAAAATACGTAAGATATTTAGAAAGAAGTCTAACAAAAGTTGAGTAGGACCAGTTTGGAAACAATTAGCAAACCTTACTGAGAGTCATTAAAGAACGCTTAAGTGAGTGAAGGGATATACTATGTGGATTCAGCATAGTAGTTAGTTCTACCCAGATTGATCTATGGATACAATGCAACTCCACCAAAATCCCATCAGGATTTTTTTGAGAAAACTGACAAATCAATTTTCTTAAGCATATGTGGGAACTCAAAGGCTCAAGAACAGAGAAGATAGAAGCCAGGCATGGTGGCTCACGCCTGTAAACCTAGCACTTTGGGAGGTTGAGGCTGGCAGATCTCCTGAGCTCAGGAGTTCTAGACCAGCCTGAGAAACATGGCAAAACCCCATCTCTTCAAAAAAACCCAAAAATTAGCTGGGCCTGGTGGTGAGCACCTGTAGTCCCAGCTACTTGAGAGGCTGAGGTGGGAAGATCTCTTTTTTTTTTTTTTTTGAGACGGAGTTTTGCTCTTGTTACCCAGGCTGGAGTGCAATGGCGTGATCTCGGCTCACTGCAACCTCCACCTCCTGGGTTCAGGCAATTCTCCTGCCTCAGCCTCCTGAGTAGCTGGGATTACAGGCACACACCACCATGCCCAGCTGATTTTTTTGTATTTTTAGTAGGGACGGGGTTTCACCCAGGATGGTCTCGATCTCTTGACCTCGTGATCCACCCGCCTCGGCCTCCCAAAGTGCTGGGATTACTGAATAGATGGGATTGGTAGCCAAGGCCAGCTCACAAGGGGTCTTGTGTTGCATGTTAAACACTCAGGACTCAACTTTGTAATCAGTGGAGAGCCACTGGAAAGCTTGTAAACATGAACATTACATCATTAGATGTTTGTGTTAGAAATATCAGATAGCCAGGAATGTGTAGGGTACATGAGGCAACAATTAACCTTATATTCTTCCATCAATATGAGTTTCTACAGGGCAAACATCCATTTCCAGTAGGAAATGTCTGTCGATGTGGAAACACCAGTGTCAGAAGAACACACTGCTTTTCTTGGGTGTAGCGTATGAATAGTACCAACTTCACTGATTAATAAACTCAGTTGGGAGTGGTATTAGTCATAGCAGTCTTTGCAGAGGTGATGGCTGAGCTCCACTTGGAACAAGGAAAGAGCACTCCAAATAAAGTAATAGTGATAGAGACAGGAAGCATGGATGCTTTTTGGAAAATGATGCTTAATTTAATATGGCAGAACTCACAGTGCATGAAAGTGAAGGGTATAAAATCTCACATTGGAAGGAAACCTTAAAGGTCATCTTGTGCCACTTTCTAATCATTCCTCTAAAGCCCTGGCTTGAACTCCTTGTGTGATAGGGGCTGGGCACTGACTATTTCCTGGCAGTCTATTTCAGAAGTTTCTGGAAGGTAGTAATTTTTTACCTTAAGCCAAATCTGTATTCTTAGTACAGCTCGAATTTTAACTTAGAACTATATAAGGCAACACATACCTTTTCCATACACAAAAGTATCAGTAATTTAAAAATAGCTATTAAGCACGTTTTGATTGGTTTCTCAGAGGATGTGGTCTACCACTCTTAACTTTTTTCTTTTTTTTTTTTTTTTTGAGACGACTTTTCATTCTTGTTGCCCAGGCTGGAGTGCAATGCATGATCTCAGCTCACCACAACCTCCGTCTCCAGGGTTCAAGCGATTATCCTGCCTCAGCCTCCCCAGTAGCTGGAATTACAGGCATGTGCTGCCATGCCCAGCTAATTTTGTATTTTTTAGTAGAGACGGGGTTTCTCGATGTTGGTCGGGCTGGTCTTGAATTCCTGACCTCAGGTGATCTGCCTGCCTTGGCCTCGCAAAGTGCTGGGATTTACAGGCGTGAGCCACCATGTCTGGCCCACTCTACCCTTTTTCTACTGAAGATTTTTCTAGTGTGTCCATATTCCTTTTAAAATGTGGTACCTGATGCAGAATACAAGATGCATGCAAACTCAAGATTATTCATCTAGATACTGTACTTCTGTTGCTTAAGACAGGACCGTACTGCACCTTGAAAGTCAGGGCAAGAAGTCTGAATTTTGTTCTTTCAGGCGTAGAGAAGCAATGGAAGGTTTTGAGCAGGTAAACACTTTGGGAACCGGGGCCATATCTTACTGTGTATCCCACTGATTCTAACTGAAATGTAAGCTGTAGGTGTCTGTCCCATTCATAGCATGACTTCAGTGCCTCGGGAGGGCTGGGATATTTTAGGTATTTAATATGCCTACATGAATGAATTAATATGAATCTATATCAGTGTATGGCACATAGTGCATACATCAATTCATACTCGTTGAATTCAGGCAGGTAAATGATCAAAGCCACACTTCAAGAAGGTAACTAGCAAGAATGTGTAAAAAGTATTGGACATAGGCTGGGCATGGTGGCTCATGGCTGTAATCCCAGCACTTTGGGAGGCCGAGTAGGGTGGATCACAAGGTCAGGAGTTCAAGACCAGCCTGGCCAACACGGTGAAACCCTGTCTCTACTAAAAATACAAAAAAAATTAGAAGGGCATGGTGACGGGCACCTGTAATCCCAGCTACTCCAGAGGCTGAGGCAGAGAATTGCTTGAACCTGGGAGGCAGTGGTTGCAGTGAGCAGAGATCGTGCCACTGCACTCTAGCCCGGGCGGCAGAGCAAGACTCTGTCTCAAAAAAGAAAGAAAAAAAGAAAGAAAAGTATTGGAGATAACACACACTATAGGGTGAAAACAAGAGGAGTTTTAGCAGTCTCAACAAGGGGAAACAAGGGCTAGGATAACACAGTGAATAACAGAAAGGAAAGAATGGATGTGAGATTGTGAGGGAGAAATTGCGACGACTTAGAAATTAAATGGACATGTAGTGGGAAGAAGAAGTGATAAAGAAAACTCGTGGGCTTGAATTTGGAAAGCTGAAAGAAAAATGTTGCCATTCATAGAATTATTTATTTTGGGGGTGGCAGATATTTTAAGGTACTAGGATAAGATCAGTCTGGGGTAGGTTGAATTTGAATGCACTGACACAATATGCTCAGGAGGCTAAAATGTGGGACTGCAATTCAGAAATAGAGTGAGATCGGCCAGGCACCGTGGCTTACTCTTGTAATCCCAGCACTTTGAGAGGCTGAGGCGGGTGGATTGCTAGAGCCCAGGAATTTGAGACCAGTCTGGGCAACATAGCAAGATCGAGTCTCTACAAAAAAAACAGAAACAAAAACAAATTAGCCCGGTGTGGTGGCACACATCTGTAGTCCCTGCTACTCAGGAGGTTGATGTGGGAGGATTGATTGATCTCAGGAGGTTGAGGCTGCAGTGAGCCGTGATCGCAAAACTGCACTCTAACCTGGGTGACAAAGCAAGCCCCTGTCTAAAAAAATAATAAAAATAAATTAAAATACATTCTTATTAGAAAGAAAGATGCAGATGTTTTGTTTCCAAGTATGCCTTGTATATTTTTTACTCATTTTCATATGCAGTGATCCAGATTTTGTATGGCCTAATGTTTATACAACCTGGGGGTTTCTCTTTAAGGAAAGAATAAAAGATTTAAAATACAAAATTAGGGCCGGGTGCAATGGCTCACTCCTGTAATCCAGCACTTTGAGAGGCTGAGATGGGGGGGATCAACTGCGGTCAGGAGTTCAAGACCAGCCTGGCCAATATGGTGAAACCCTGTCTCTATTTAAAAATATAAAAAATTAGCCAAGCATGGTGGTGTATGCCTGTAGTCCCAGCTACTCAGGAGGCTGAGGCAGGAGAATCGCTTAAACCTGGGAGGCAGAGGTTGCAGCGAGCTAAGATCATGCCACTGCACTTCAGCCTAGGTGACAGAGTAAGACTCTGTTTCAAAAAAAAAAAAAAGGTAAAATGTTTTCAAAATGGGGGGAAAGGTCACAACAAGCTTACTTCTTAGGCAAAATAGCTTTTCTTGCGAAATACACTTTCAAAAATGGTAGAACTAAAATCTGTTTTCCAAAGAGAATATCTGTCCTAGAATTTTTTTAAAAGTGCTTTTAAGGTTCTTGTTTTGTCTGAGATGAGTAGCAGCACTTTCGGGATTAAAGTAGGAGAAAGGAAGTATGGTGTGAAGCTATTGGTTTATGTTAAATTTGGACCTGCTAGAGTGAGAATCAGAATAATGGCATTTACAAATCCTTGGCAACACCAGTTCCGCTTTCAGTTTCAGAAAGATTTTCTTTCTATGTGTTTCTTTTCCAGATCACTGTATTCTTCCCACCTGCAATGCCCTGTCATTCTTGAAGAAGACCAAAATATTAAGAAGACCCAGTTTTTCTCTTCTGGCCGTAAGTTTAGTGCAAAGAGAGAGATGATGGTGAAGAAACACAATAATGAAGGTGTTTTTTACTATAATCCTTAAAATCAAAGACACTCTCTGGCTAATAGGACCAATCAGAGGTCCACCCCCCCAACAACTTTTCTCAAAAAGAGACTCTGCTCAAGACATCCTTTCTCAGATGAAAGTTTAGCTTTTCCTAAAAAGCTCTAATGAAGGCTATGTGCTGTGGCTCACCCCTGTAATCCCAGCACTTTGGGAGGCCAAGGTGGGCGGATCACCTGCGGTCAGGAGTTCAAGACCAGCCTGACCAGTATGGAGAAATTCCATCTCTATAAAAAGAAAAAAAAAAAAAAAAAAAAAAAAAAAAAAAAAAAAAAAAAAAAAAAAAAAAAAAAAAAAAAAAAAAAAAAAAAAAAAAAGCTCTAATGAAAAAGGTCTCAGGCTGAGACAGAAAGGTTGCTTGAGCCCAGGAGTTTGAGCTCAGTCTGGGCAACATAGCGAGATCCTGCCTCTAATAATAATAATAATAAAGCTCTTTACTTCCTTCAGTCATTTCCCCATGATTTCCTAAGTTCATAGGAAGGTGCTCTTAAACTCAGAAGAATTGTTGGAATTTCTCCCAGTGCAGAATCCACCAGGAAGGCAATGTGGGTAGTCACTTACCTTTTGAGAGTGGACATCCAAGGCTAGATTCGCCTGATGCCAGGGCAGTCTCCTCCTACTCCAGTACATCTCTTGGCAGCCTCTGCTTTTATCAGCCTCTTCTGACAAAAGGAGGGTGGTTGGTAGCTCTCTCCCTTCCCTACTCCCATGCTGAACTCTGAAGCTTCATGAATAGTTCAACTGAAACAGGATCAAGTTTCAGACACTCCCATACTGCGAAAATGATCCCACTAGATTAAATTGGAGCCTAGATCAGTGGAGGAATATTTCTACATCTCTGCCAGGGCTGGGGCAGCCACCATTAAAAGCTCAGGTAAAATCTTCTAAGTAGGACCACATGAGTGGTAGAGGATGGATCAGTAGCCAGCTTTTTGGTCTATGCAAATTCTTGGACCCTGATCCTGGTCCTAATGAATAAGAAATGTTGGGGGTGTTAGCCTCTGTGGGTGTGTATGTATGTGTTTAAGAGATGGGGTCTCACAATGCTGCCCAGGCTGGAGTGCAGTGGCTATTCATAGGTGAATCACAGTGCACTACAGTCTCAAATTCCTGGGCTCAAGTGATCCTCCTGCCTCAGCCTCCCTAATAGCTGGGACTATAGGCATGCACCACTACTGCCTGTGGCATCTGTGTTTTAACCAGCTTCTCTAGGTGATTGTGATATATGCTTAAGTTTGAGAATTAGTTGTCAACAGGATCAGTGATGCTTTAAGCTTTCAAATGTTTTCCCGCTTTCCTCAGAAGAATTTACTTGATGCATTTGATTTAAAAAGTCAAAACCCGGCTGGATATGGTGGCTCACCCCTGTAATCCTAGCACTTCCGGAGGCTGAAGTGGGTGGATCACTCAAGGTTAGGAGTTCAAGACTAGCCTGGCCAATGTGGCAAAACCCCATCTCTACTAAAAATACAAAAATTAGCCAGGTGTGGTGCCAGGCACCGTGGCTCATACCTGTAATCCCAGCACTTTGGGAGGTCGAGGCGGGCAGATCACAAGGTCAGGAGTTTGATACTAGCCTGGCCAACATGATGAAATCCCGTCTTTACTAAAAATACAAAAATTAGCCAAGCATAGTGGCACGCACCTGTAATCCCAGCTACTAGGGAGGCTGAGGCAGGAGAATCGCTGGAACCCAGGAGGCAGAGGTTGCAGTGAGCTGAGATTGTGCCATTACATTCCAGCCTGGGCGACAGAGTGAGACTCCATCTCAAAAATATAAAAATAGAAATAAAAATAAAATAGATAAAGTAACTCTTATGAAAGATATGCTATACATAATAAATATTTACTGAATGCCTACTATGTGTCAATCATTGTGGTAGGTGCTGGGAACAGAATGGAGAATGAAGTTTATTCCTGACCCTCAAACCCTTTTTCTCTAAATAATAACAAATATAGTAATTAAAAAACATTTTCAGTTTCCAAGTTCTTCTTGCATTTGACCATACCATCTCAAATTGTGTGGAAAAGTTCAGACAAAGCAAAGGTAATATCTATCCCTTTCCAGGGTAGGGAAAACAAAAACTAGGCTTTGTAGGTCGTTATAATAGCTACTATTTATTTAGCAATGGACCTTAAAACAAAATTGTTATATCTTTTTGCTTTTTGTACTTATAAATGTAATATAATGTCATATCACATTCCATCATTATAGAATAATATAAAAAGATAGAAATCTCCTATTAATTTTACCCTCTAGAGATACATTATTAACAGTTTGGCAGATTTCTCCAGCTTTAATTTCTATATTTGTTATAACTATTATTATTATTGTTATTTTTTGTGATCGAGTCTCGCTCTGTTTCCCAGGACGGAGTGCAATCGCACGATTTCAGCTCACTGCAACCTGCACCTCCCGGGTTCAGACGAATCTCTTGCCTTAGCCTCCTGAGTAGCTGGGACTACAGGTGTGCACCACCACGCACAGCTAATTTTTGTATTTTTATTTTAATTTATTTTATTTTAACTGAGTTTTGCTCTTTTTGCCCAGGCTGGAGTGCAATGGCGCGATCTCAGCTCACTGCAACCTCCACCTCTCAAGTTCAAGTGATTCTCCTGCCTCAGCCTTCTAAGTAGCTGGAATTACAGACACCTACCACCACATCTGGCTAATTTTGGTAATTTTTGGTAGAGATGGGGTTTCTCCATGTTGTCCAGGCTGGTCTCGAACTCCTAACCTCAGGTGATCTTCCCACCTCGGCCTCCCAAATTGCTGGAATTACAGGCATAAGCCACTGCACCTGGCCTAATTTTTGTATTTTTAGTAGAGATGGGGTTTTACCATGTTGGCCAGGATGGTCTCAATCTCTTGACCTCATGATCTGCCCACCTTGGCCTCCCAAAGTGCTGGGGTTACAGGTGGGAGCCACCACACCTGGCCTATAACTATTATTTTTTTTTAATCTTATATTTTGTTTACTTAACAGTGTATCTTGGACATCTTTTCATTTTTATATGTAAAAATCTGCTTTGGCTGGGTGTGGTGGCTCGCTCCTGTAATCCCAGAACTTTGGGAGGCTAAGGTGGGTGGATCACCTGAGGTCAGGAGTTTAAGACCAGTTTGACCAAAATGGCAAAACCCTGTCTCTACTGAAAATACAAGAATTAGCTGGGGATGGTGGCACATGCCTGTAATCCCAGCTACTCAGGAGGCTGAGGCAGGAGAATCGCTTGAACACAGGAGGCAGAGGTTGCAGTGAGCCAAGATCACACCACCGCACTCCAGCCTGGGTG
>NW_016107503.1:5315875-5322893 GCF_001604975.1 Cebus imitator
CTCTGTTGGTGGACTTTCACATTGTTTCAAATTTCTTATTATAGCAACACTGCAGTAAATATCCGTGTGTGTGTGTGTGTGTGTGTGTGTGTGTGTGCGCGTGTATTTTTTTTTTTTGAGATGGAGTCTCGCTCTGTAACCCAGGCTGGAGTGACAGCCTGTATATCTATTTCTTTGGGCACTTGTGGAAATGTTTCTGTGGAATAAATTCTTCCAAATATTAAAAATGTAAATGCTAGGTTGTAGGATATTCACATTTGGAATTTTAATAGATATTACCAAATTACACACTAAAAAGGTTATAGTAATTTATACTCCCATGAAAGAGGCATGAAAATGCCTTTTCTTTTTTTTCACAGCTTTACCAATATAATTTACTCAGAGTCTCTGAAATATCTGTTGAGCTAATTGGCAAAAACAGTATCTTAGTTTTTAGGCAGGGCACAGTGGCTCACGCCTGTAATCCTAGCATTTTGGGAGGCTGAGGTGGGCGGATTACCTGCTGTCAGGAGTTCGAGACCAGCCTGACCAACATGGTGAAACCCCGCCTCTACTAAAGGTACAAAAAAATTAGCCAGACATGGTGGCATGTGCCTGTAATCCCAGCCACTCAGGAGGCTGAGGCAGGAGAATCGCTTGAACCCGGGAGGCGAAGGTTGCACCACTGCACTCCAGCCTGGGTAACAGAAAAAGAAAATGAGACTCTGTCTCAAAACAAAACAAAACAAAACAAAACACCACAATATCTTAGTTTTTAAAACATTGCATTTCTCTAATTACTATAGTATTTGAATCTCTATTGATTGTACATATTTTGCGGATACATACAAATCTATTTTCACCTTACCTATCCTTTTCCCTTTTGACTGAGCTATTAGTCTTTTACTTATTGATTTGAAGATGTATATCTATCTACAAATATAAGTATATACCCACAGATACATTTTTACACATTTTTTGTTTTTTTGAGATGGAGTCTCGTTCTGTTGCCCAGGCTGGAGTGCAGTGGCACCATCTTGGCTCACTGAAACCTCTGCCTCCCAGGTTCAAGTGATTCTCTTGCCTCAGCCTCTGGAGTAGCTGGGACTACAGGCTCATGCCACCATGCCTGGCTAATTTTTTGTATTTTAGTATAGACAGGGTCTCACCGTGTTGCCCAGGCTGGTCTCGAACTCCTGAGCTCAGGCAATCTGCCCGCCTCCACCTCCCAAAGTGCTAGGATTACATGCATGAGCCACCATGCCTAGCCTACCCGTTGTACTTATTGATAACTTTTCGTGGTAGAGTCAAGGGTGGGAGAAGAGCGGAGCATGTGAGCAGCACAGCGGCCTTCTCTCCTCTCCTCACCTCGCTCTGGTGGCCTACCTTTACCTGTCCACCTGCTCAGTGCCCAGAACACCTTCCACCATGACCACCTCAGCAAGTTCCCACTTAAACAAAGGCATCAAGCAGGTGTACATGGCCCTCTGCCTCAGGATGAGAAAGTCCAGGTTATGTATTTCTGGAACAATGGTTCTGGGGAAGGACTGCACTGCAAGACCCGGACCCTGGACATGAGCCCAAGTGTGTGGAAGAGTGGCCTGAGTGGAATTCTGATACCTCTAGTACTTTACAGTCTGAAGGCTCCAACAGTGACATGTATCTCGTGCCTGCTGCCATGTTTCGGAACCCCTTCCGTAAGGACCCTAACAAGTTGGTGTTGTGTGTGAAGTTTTCAAGTACGATCGAAAGCCAGCAGAGACCAATTTGAGGCACACCTGTAAACGGATAATGGACATGGTGAGCAACCAGCACTCCTGGTTTGGCATGGAACAGGAATATGCCCTCATGGGAACAGACGGGCACTCCTTTGGTTGGCCTTCCAACCGCTTCCCAGGGCCCCAGCGTCCATATAACTGCGGTGTCGGAGCAGACAGAGCCTATGGCAGGAACATCATGGAGGCCCATTACCGGGCCTGCTTGTATGCTGGAGTCAAGATACAAGCAGGGACGAATACCAAGGTCATGCCTGCCCAGTGGGAATTTCCAATTGGACCCTGTGAAGGAATCAGCATGGGAGATCATCTCTGGGTGGCCTGTTTCATCTTGCATCGTGTATGTGAAGACTCTGGAGTGATGGCAATCTTTGATCCTAAGCCCATTCCTGGAAACTGGAATGGTTCAGGCTGCCATACTGACTTTAGCACCAAGGCCATGTGGGAGAAGAATGGTCTGAAGTACATTGAGGAGGCCATCGAGAAACTAAGCAAGCAGCACCAGTACCACAGCCACACCTATGGTCCCAAGGGAGGCCTGGACAATGCCTGAAGCCTAACTAGATCCCATCAAACCTCCAACATCAGTGACTTTTCTGCTGGTGTAGCCAATCGTAGCGCCAGCATACGCATTCCTCAGACTGTAGGGCAGGAGAAGAAGGGTCACTTTGAAGACTGTCGCCCCTCTGCCAACTGCATTCCCTTTTCTGAATTCAGAAGCCCTCATCTGAATGTGTCTTCTCAATGAAACCAGCAATGAGCCCTTCCAGTACAAAAACTAAGTGAACTAGACCTCCCGCTGTGAGCCCCTCCTGGTTCTTTATCCCACTCCCAACTCTTCCCCCCTACCGGTTGTCCCAATTGTAACTTGAAGGGTGGAATATCAAGGTTTTTTTTGTTTGTTTGTTTGTTGGTTTTTTAAATTCTTGTGCCCAGTTAATCTTGCTTTCTTTGTTTGGCTGGGATAGGGGGTCAAGTTATTAATTTCTTCACATCTACCCTCCTTTTTTGCCCTATCACTGAAGCTTTTTAGTGCATTAGTGGGGAAGAGGGAGGGGAAACATAACCACTGCTTCCATTTAGTGGGGTGCACCTCTCCAATAGGCATAGGTACCCGGACAGAGCATGTTTGCAGTAGGTGGACTTTTCTTTGAAGTAGCTGAAAGGGGAAGACCTGGGTTACTCTGGTTAGGTTAGGACTTGCCCTCATGGCGGAAACTTTTCTTTTTTTTTTTCTGAGATGGAGTTCCACTCTTGTCACCCAGGCTGTAGTGCAATGGCGCGATCTCGGCTCACCGCAACCTCCGCCTCCTGGGTTCAAGCAATTCTCCTGCCTCAGCCTCCCGAGTAGCTGGGACTACAGGCGCGTGCCACCATGCCCAGCTAATTTTTGTATTTTTAGTAGAGACGGGGTTTCACCATGTTGACCAGGATGGCCTCCATCTCTTGACCTCGTGATCCACCCGCCTCGGCCTCCCAAAGTGCTGGGATTACAGGCGTGAGCCACCGCGCCCGGCCTGAGGAAACTTTTCTTAAGAGGTTATAACCAACTTTTCTATTAAAAGTGGGAATTAGGAGAGAAGGTAAGGGTTGGGAATCAGGGAGAATGGCCTTTGTCTCTTGCTTGTGGGACTAGCCTGGCATGGGACTAAATGCCCTGCTCTGAATACAAAGCTCAGTATCAGCTGATGGATATCCCTACCTTGAAAGAAGAAAAGGTTCTTATTGCTTGGTCCTTGATTTATCACAGAAAGCAAAATAGTATTTTTATATTTAAATGTAAAGACAAAAAAAAAAAATATATATATATATAGTTTTATAGATTACGTGTGTTTTGCTAAAGGAAAACACATCCAGGTCACGGGGCACCAAATTTGAGACAAATAGTCTGGATTAGATGTCAAGTATCTCCTTCTGAGTAAGGAATGAGGGAAGTAGTTCTTAGAAGGATGGTGATCTGAGGTTAGGCCTTCATAACACTTTAGGGTTTCTGCCCTGCCCACCCTCTGGAGAAGGTGGACACTGGTTAATTAACAGGTGACATGTTACTAGCAGTCACTTGATCTCCGTGGCTTTGGTTTAAAAGACAGACACTTGTCTATATGGGCTAAGAGATAAGAGTTGTCTGGTCAACTTGAGCATATTACTGACAGAGGAGGTATTGGGGTTATTTTCTGGTAGGAATAGCATGTTACTAAAGCAGGCCTTTTGATATTAAATTTTTTAAAAAGCAACATTTATATGTTTAGATTTTAATCAAATTTGTAAAGTTTCTAGGTAATTTTTACAGAATTCCTTGTTTGCTTCAACTGTCTCCTATCTCTACTCTTGGAGGAGATGGGGACAACACTAAACATTTGTAATTTTGTAACCTTATGTCTTTTCTCCCAGTGTGAAATATTCCGTTTACTTGTTAAGACTGCTAAGGAATTATTTTTTTTCTTTTAGAATAAGAAACAAACCCTACCTTTATTCCTTCATTTTCCCTGCCATTTTCTGGTTCTTGTGTTGACTGTGGGAGGCCAGCTGTGGTTTTCTTTTGCCATGAGGACTTCTAATTGCCATGTTTAAAGTCAAATAACTCCTTATTATAAACAAACTGTGTAACTGCCCAGAGCAGCACGTATAAATCAGTCTAACATAAAAGAATAACTTTTTGTGGTATATGTAGTTCCCAGTGCTATCCTCTGCGACTCCAACTTTTTCACTTTGAATCTGCTATCAACGTCAGCTTCCAGAATTAAACCTCTATTCTCAGTCCAATAACTTCTGGCTTCATTTATTTCCCAGACCAGTCTCATCCTGTTCCAGCGACTTATAAACTAGGTTTCTTTTGCAATTTTTTTTTTTTTTTTTGAGACAGAGTCTTGCTTTGTCACCAGGTGCCAGGCGGGAGTGCAGTGGCGCGATCTCGGCTCACTGCAACCTCTGCCTCCCGGATTCAAGCAATTCTCCTGCCTCAGCCTCCCGAGTAACTGGGACTATAGGCACGCACCGCTGTGCCCAGCTAATTTTTGTATTTTTTCAGTAGAGACAGGGTTTCACCACGTTGGCCAGGATGGTCTCGATCTCTTGACCTCGTGATTTGCCCACCTCGGCCTCCCAAAGTGCTGGGATTACAGGCGTGAGCCACCGCGCCCGGCCAGTTTCTTTTGCAATTCTAGAATCTTCCATCTTCAAGATATTGATCTGTCCATCAGCTCTCCAATTGTGGGTAAACTGTTCACTTTGTTTCCTCAGGTTTCTGAGTACTGACAGAAATAACAATGCTCCATAGTTTCATGAAAATTTATGCTTTCTAACTTTAGGTCTGCAGAACATTTGGTGATTTTTTGTTGTTGTTGTTTCCTTTTTCTACTCCGGTGGCTGATTATTCACAGTCATTTGCTTCATACCTAGTTGACTTCCCAACCAATTGCCTACAGCTGTGCAGCTACATCCAACCCCATTTCTACCTTGTATTCCCAGCAGAAGTTTCATCTGTTACTTTTCTTTGAGAATCAAAGTCATCACACACAAATTCCCTTTCCTCCACTTCAAAATGTCTACACGTTTTTCGAAAAAGGGTGCCTTGGTTTTCTGAGAACGCTTTCACATGCTGCCCTGACCCGATCTCCTTCTCTCCCCTAGGACCAGTCTTGTTTTCTCAGACATATATATTTCTTGCTTTTAAAAATTTTTTTATTTATTTTTATTTATTTTTTATTTTTTGAGACAGAGTCTTGCTGTGTCACTCAGGCTGGAATACAATGGCGTGACCTGGGCTCACTGCAACTTCCAACTCCCAGGCTCAAGCAATTCTCATGCCGCAGCCTCCCAAGTTAGTGGGATTACAGGCGTGTGACACCACACCTGGCTAGTTTTTGTATTTTTAGTAGAGACTGGGGTTTCGCCATGTTGGGGAGGCTGCTCTCCAATTCCTGACCTCAGGTGATTCACCCATCTTGGCCTCCCAAAGTGCTGGGATTACAGGCGTGAGCCACCGTGCCTGACCTTATTTTGCATTCTTAATTTGCTCCTTTCCATAAGCTCAGTCTATAGACATATTTTACTAAGTTTTCACCTCTAGCCTAACCCATACTTCAGCTACCATTTAATTATTTTTCTCTCCACCGCCATGTTTCTTGAAAAAGTAATCTGTGCTAACTAGCTGTGTCTACTTAAGTTTCTGTTCACTCCTCACCCAATTGCAATCTGGCTTCCATTCCTTACGTGTGCTCATCCATCCTCCTCTTCCTTAACATCTCTGAATACATGATGCTGTTGCCCAAACGATTTTATCTTGAAGCTTCTTTGGCTTCCATTCCCCTATTCTTTCCAGATTGTCGCTTAATCGGAAACAGGCATTTCTTGAGGCATTCTTTGTGTACTTTTTCTCTTCTCTTTTAACTTTGGTCCTGTCATTCTTTGTTACCGCAAAGTCTCTTGCAGTTGATGCAGAAGTTCAGGGTTAGTTCCCACCACTTTTTCGGGCAGGTGCCCTGTGATTACATATGCTTAATAAGCATTTTTACCTGGCTAGTCCACCAACCAATCCTACAACCAAACTTCAGCTGAACAAATCTGGACTTGCACATTGCTCCTGTCTTTGTTCCTGATGTCCAAAAGACTTCTTTGACACCCCAGCTTCCTTTTATTCCATATTCAATTAAATAGCAGGCCCTGTCAATTATTCTATTACAACAGTATTTGCGACAATTGTCTTCTTTTCAGTTTCATTGACATTTGTCAAGTCCTTGGAATTTCTCCCCTGGATTAATTATATAGTAGCTACTTACCTAAGTGGATTTCCCAGTTCCAGTTCTTTCCCTTCCCCACAATAACCTGGATCAGTGTTTCTTAAAATTTTAACCTCCAAGGCTGGGTGCAGTGGCTCACGCCTGTAATCCCAACACTTTGGGAGGAGGAGGCGGCGGATCACCTGAGGTCAGGAGTTTGAGACCAGCCTGGCCAACATGGTGAAACTCCGTCTCCACTAAAAATACAAAAATTAGCTGAGCGTGGTGGTGGGCATCTGTAAGCCCAGCCACTCAGGAGGCTGAGGCAGGAAAATCACTTGAACATGGGAGGCGGAGGTTGCAATGAGCCAAGATCACGTGATTGCACTCCAGTTTGGACAACAAGAGCAAAACTCCATCTCAAAAAAAAAAGTATTAGCCGGGCGCGGTGGCTCACGCCTGTAATCCCAGCACTTTGGGAGGCTGAGGCGGGTGGATCACGAGGTCAAGAGATCGAGACCATCCTGGTCAACATGGTGAAACCCC
>NW_016107503.1:5324359-5326465 GCF_001604975.1 Cebus imitator
AATAAGCATAAGAGAAAGAAGGTTAAGCTGGCTGGGCGCCGTGGCTCACGCCTATAATCCCAGCACTTTGGGGGGCTAAGGCAGGAGGATCACCCGAGGTCAGGAGAAATTTAAGCTAACTGTCCTAAAATATTACAAGGTAGACAAGAATGGCAAAATTAGTCACTTTTGTAGAGAGTGCCATTCAGATGAGTGTGGTGCTGGAGTTTTTATGGCCATCCACTTTGAAAGACATCATTGTGGCAAATGCTGTCTGACTTACTGTTTCAACAAACCAGGAGACAAGATGGGTTAATAAAAGACACAAACTAAATAGGAAAAACAGGCTGAGTGTGGTGGCTCATGACTGTAATCCCTGTGCTTTGGGAAGCTGAGGTGAGAGAATGGCTTGAGGTCAGGAGTTCGAGGTTACAGTGAGCAATGATGGTGTCAGTGCACTCTAGCCTGGGTAAAAGAGTGAGACCCTATCTCTAAAACAAAAACAAAACCCGAAACCATGACATTTAGAAGTTAAAGTAAATGTGCATGTTAATGAAAATGTTGCTCAGATGAGCCATTTGACCAATCCTAGTTAAAATAATAAAAATGGCTTATGCTAGTATTATCTGTATCATAAAGAAGGGATTTTTACTTCCATCCTTATTAAAAACTGTGACAGCATTTTCCCCTGATTGGCCTCTACACTTAACTCTGGAGAAAGCACCAATTTATCTATTTCTTCTCAAAGATTATGCTCACTGGCTGGTATTTTACTACATTTACGGTTCATGCTAATTTGTTCAATGTCGAATCAAAATCAGGATAAATTTTATTTTGAGAAGTGGGGTCTTGCTATGTTTCCCAGGTTGGCCTCAAACTCTTGGGCCCAAGTGATCCTCCCTTCTCAGCCTCTGGAGTAGCTAGAACTACAGGCATGCACCATTGAGCCTGGCTAGGAAAAATATATTTTGGTCATGAACTGTTTTCTGAATAAAATGGAAAGTGGGCTGGGCATGGTGGCTCATGTCTGTAATCCCAACACTTTGGAAGGCCCAGGTGGGTGGATTGTCTGAGCTCAGCAGTTTGAGGCCAGCCTGGGCAACACGATGAAACCTCGTCTCTGCTAAAAATACAAAGCAATTAGTTGGGCAGTGGTGGCAGACATCTGTAATCCCACCTAATGGGCCGGCGGAGGCAGGAGAATCACTTGAACCCAGGAGGTGGAGGTTGCAGTGAGCTGAGATCGCGCCACTGCACTCCAGCCTGGGCGACAAGGCGAAACATCTCAAAAAAAAAAAAAAAAAATAAATAAAGGAAAGTGGACTGGACTGATACCTTTTTTTGTAGAAACAATCAATGTTCTTTCTGTATCCAAAGTTATAACTCCATGAGTTTTTTTCGTGTTTGTTTGTATGTTTTGTTTTTGAGACGGAGTCGCACTCTTGTCGTTCAGGCTGGAATGTAGTGGTGTGATCTCAGCTCACTGCAGCCTCTGCCTGCCTGGTTCAAGTGATCCTGTGCCTCAGCCTCCCAAGTACCTGGGATTATAGGCGTGTGTCACCATGCCAGACTAATTTTTGTATTTTTAGTAGAGACAGGGTTTTGCCATGTTGGCCAGGCTGATCTCAGGTGATCCACCTGCCTCAGCCTCCCAACGTGCTGGGATTACAGCTGTGAGTCACCATGCCTGGCCTATAACTCCATCAGTTTTGATCACAAGATATCTTTTTCAGACTGCCTCATACCTCACAAAATAATTCTTATCTAAACGAAAAATGTTTTCTTCTGTATCTTGAATTTATTATTATTATTATTTTAGTTGGAGTCTCGCTCTGTTGTCAAGGCTAAAGTGCAGTGGCATGATCTCTGTTCACTACAACCTCCGTCTCCTAGGTTGAAGCGATTCTCCTGCCTCAGCCTCCTGAGTAGCTGGGATCACAGGCATGTGCCACCATGCCTGGCTAATATTTTGTATTTTAGTAGAGATAGGATTTCACCATGTTGGCCAGGATGGTCTTGATCTTCTGACCTAGTGATCTGCCCGCCTTGGCCTCCCAAAGTGCTGAGATTACAGGCATGAGCCACTGCACCTTACCTTGTATCTTGATTTTTTTTTTTTTTTTTTTT
>NW_016107503.1:5326555-5328345 GCF_001604975.1 Cebus imitator
ATTTTTTTGTATTTTTAGTAGACATGGGGTTTCACCATGTTGTCCAGACTAGTCTTGAACTCCTGGGCTCAGGCAATCTGCCTGCCTCAGCCTCCCAAAGTGCTGGGATTACAGGGGTGAACCACCACACCCAACCCCATATCTTGAATTTTTAATGATAAACCAAACAAGAAGTGTCTAGGCATTTCTCCTTATATATTGCCTATATGCTGTAAGCTGATTCATACTGTGTACATTAGTGGTTTCTTCTCTTAAAACAAACATCTGGTAGCAGGCAGAGCAGATATTGCCATTTCATGTTGTGTATCATGACTCCATGTGATATTTGACAAAGAATTTTGCCAATGGCTTTGTTACACTTTTTTTTTTTTTTTTTTGATTTTTTTTTTTTTTTTTTTTTGTGTTTTTTTTTTTTTTTTTTTTTTTTTTGAGAGAAGTCTTGCTCTTATTGCCTAGGCTGGAGTGCAGTGGCACAATCCCAGCTCACTTCAACCTTTGCCTCCCGGGTTCAAGCGATTCTTGTACCTAAGTCTCCTAGAAGCTGGGACTACAGGCGTGCACCACCATGCCCCGATAGTTTTTGTATTTTTGGTAGAGATGGGGTTTCAACATGTTGGCCAGGCGGGTCTCGAGCTCCTGACTTCAGGTGATCCACCCGCCTCGGCCTCCCAAAGTGCTGGGATTACAGCACTGGCCAGCTTTGTTACACTTTAGTAGCAGAATATGTTATTAACTTTGTAGCTAGTTGTGTAAGCATCTCTATATAACAAAACGATTTCTACCAATTTTTTCTACAGAAATGTAACTTGGTCTTTTATAACCACAATATTCATCCACATCAAACTGGAAAACATTTTGCATTTATTTCAGAAAAATCCATTTTACTTGGTAAAGAAGGTACTGCAATTTTTTTTTTTTAAATTTATTTTAGATGGAGTCTTGCTCTGTTGCCGAGGCTGCAGTGCAGTGGCATGATCTCGGCTCATTGTGGTGACCTCTGCCTCCTGGGTTCAAGCGATTCTTCTGTCTCAGCACCTCCCCAGTAGCTGTGATTACAGGTACTTGCCCAGCTGATTTTTGTGTTTTTAGTAGAGACAGGGTTTCACTATGTTGCCCAGCCTGGTCTCGAACTTCTGACCTCAGGTGATCCACCTGCCTCTGCCTCCCAAAGTGCTGGAAATACAGGCGTGAGCCACCATGCCAAAAAGTGTCTTGAAAAATTTTATGGCATTCCAAATCAATGTTTGACAAAATGTACTAATAATGAAAGTACATCAGGCAAGGGACAAATTAATGGCCAATAAAATCCCATTTTTAGATATTCCTAGTTGGACTTCCTATTTACATTTAAAGGTTTTGGCTGTTTGCATACATTTACTACATTTAAACATACATAATTCATATTCTATATCTGCCCTGGAGGCTTAATAGTTAGCTATCTTTACTACAGACTTTTGAAGTACTTTTTACTTTTGTTACATTTTTCATCACTACTTTTTATGCTTTAAAAAGCATGATTGGGCCAGACACGGTGGCTCACGCCTGTAATTCCAGCACTTTGGGAGGCCAAAGTGGGCGAATCTTGAGCTCAGGAGTTTGAGACCAGCGTGGCCAACATGGTGAAACCCCATCTCTACTAAAAATACAAAAAACTAGCTAGGTGTAGTGGTGAGCACCTGTAATCCCAGCTACTCGGAGGCTGAGGCAGGAGAATTTCTTGAACCCGGGAGATGGAGGTTGCAGTGACCCAAGATCCACCACTGCACTCCAGCCTGAGCAACACCAGCTCA
>NW_016107503.1:5328770-5330769 GCF_001604975.1 Cebus imitator
TTGAGATGGATTCTCCCTCTGTCACCCAGGCCGGAGTGCAGTGGCATGATCTCGGATCACTGCAACCTCTGCCTCAACATCCCAGGTAGCTGGGATTACAGGCACCTGCCACCGCACCCAGCTAATATATATATTTTTTGTATTTTTAGTAGAGTCGGGGTTTTACCACCTTGGCCAGGCTGGTCTTGAACCCCTGGCCTTGTGATCCACCTGCCTCAGCCTCCCAAAGTGCTGGGATTACAGGCATGAGCTGCTGTTTCTTTTGAGTGAATGATTTTTCCCTTTTTGGTGGAAAAAGGAAAGAAAAATGAAAATGAAAGAAACAAAATGAAAGAAAAATGAAAGAAAAATGAAATTTTAACACAGGTAAACAATAATATGCAAATTATGTTAAAATACCTTTGCAGTGAACTAAGAGGATCAATTTAATCTGTGCAGTACATATACAATGTCTACGAATGTAAAGATGCCCAATAGTATAATGGGATTTTTGTTAAAATTTTAATTAAATTTGTGTTAAACAATTTGTGATCCGTACATGTAAAGGCAGTATAGTCTAGTGCTAAAACTGTGTCCTAAAATAGGGGGGTGGGTGCAACAGGTTTCTGGTGTCAGACTCCTTTAGTTTGCCTCCCACATTACTTACCTGCTAGATGTCCCTTGCTTAACCTCTTTCTGTTTCCTTAACTGCAAAATGGAAATAATAGAACCTACCTCATCATTGTTGTATGGGTTAAATGAATAAATACATATAAAGCATTTTGGACAGTGCCTAGCCCAAATAGGTCAATGCTTCCTATTATCAGGAAACAAAAAATAATCAGGCATGGTTGTGCCCCTGTAATTCCAGCTATTTGGGAGGCTGAGGCAGAATTGCTCCATCCGGGAGGTGGTGGTTGCAGTGAGCCGAGATGGAGCCACTGCATTCCTGCCTGGGACAGAGCAAGAAGACTCCATTTAGAGGGGAAAAAGAATGAAAAAAGAAAATAGATCTGCACAGCCATCATCTTATTGATTACCTGCTAAAAACTCCTCACTGGCCAGGCGTGGTGGGTCACGCCTGTAGTTCCAGCACTTTTGGGAGCTGAGGCGGGAGCATTGCCTGAGGTCAGGAGTTGGAGGCTGGTCTGGCCAACATGGTGAAACCCCGTCTCTGCTAAAAATACAAAAAAATTAGCTGGGCGTGGTGGCGTGTGCCTGTAATCTCAGCTACTCGGAAGGGTGACTCAGGGGAATTGCTTGAACCAGGGAGGTGGAGGTTGCAGTGAGCTGAGATCACGCCACTGCACTCCAGCCTGGGCCTCCGTCTCAAAAAACAATAACAAAACAAAAAAACGCCTCACTATGTTCCTATCACTGACCAAAGGAAGTTAGCCACTCTTCAAATGCTTTCTTCATCCATTGCCTCCAGTTTTTGCTGTCGATATCTCCCATACCAAACCGTTAACACCCGGATCCTTTTATACTATCTATTCCATAGCAGGCATTCAAAATTAGTCATTGCCGGGCACGGTGGCTCACGCCTGTAATCCCAGCACTTTGGGAGGCCGAAGCGGGCGGATCACGAGGTCAAGGAATCGAGACCATCCTGGCCAACATGGTGAAACCCCATATCCACTAAAAATACAAAAATTAGCTGGGCATGGTGGTGTGGGCCTGTAGTTCCAGCTACTCGGGAGGCTGAGGCAAGAGAATTGCTTGAACCCGGGAGGCGGAGGTTGCAGTGAGTCGAGATCGCGCCACTGCACTCCAGCCTGGCGCCTGGTGACGGAGAGAAACTCTGTCTCAAAAAAAAAAAAATTGTCATTTAACTTTGTTCACCAGGGACAAAAGTCTTTAAAAGGGCAAAAGAACTGGAAAGGATTACAAATCACCATATGAAATTTAAGTATTAGAGCACCTACAGGGGATTTACAAGATAAATTGTTTGCAGGGCAACCATTCAGACGAATCCACCACCAAGTGAAGGTTTTTAGTAAAATACCTATTTTTTTTTTTT
>NW_016107503.1:5331413-5333849 GCF_001604975.1 Cebus imitator
CCACCACACCTGGCTAATTTTGTATTTTTAGTAGAGACGGGGTTTCACCATGTTGACCAGGATGGTCTCGATCTCTTGACTTTGTGATCCACCCGCCTCGGCCTCCCAAAATGCTGGGATTACAGGCTTGAGCCACCGCGCCCGGCCCTAATTTTGTATTTTTAATAGAGACGGGGTTTCGCCATATTGGCCGGGTTGGTTTAGAACCCCTGACATTAGATGATCCACCAGCCTCGGCCTCCCAAAGTACCGGGATTACAGGCGCGAGCCACCGCACCGGGCCTAAAATACCCGTTTTAATTGTATTTCAATGACGTCACTTGGTCATTGATCTCTTACGCAAGGAGGGCGGGGTTAGGAAGACAGCTGGGCTTCTTCCTCACCGCCCCTCCAATGGACTGGCTGGCGCAGTGACTAGCCCTGCCCTTAGTCGATTTGGCGTTTTCATTGGTCAATTTTTTCCTAGGAGGCTGGCCATATGTTGACTCCGCCCACCGTACAGGCGGGTCTCTCCGCTACAGGGGCTGGGATGGTGGGGGTTGCTGAAGCCGCCATCTTGGATTCCGCGGTAGCGGTGGCAGCGGTCAGGCGCCGCTTCTGGGGAGTGGCCTTTCTCTCCCCCTCCCTCCCGGTTCGGTGGCGGCGGCTCCTCCCACTGGGGGGGGTGGCGCGGCGGCGGTGGCATCCACGGCCATGGCGGCGACTACTGCCAACCCCGGTGAGGAGACGGAGGACTGGGGCGCCTCTAAAGGGGAGGGGCTGAAGGGGCTGACAACTGAGGAGACCCAGGACTGACGGGACGGAGCTGGAGCTGGAGGCGCCGGGGCGGGGCAGGGGCCGCGAGGGGACAGTGTTGGAGCGGTGACCCGGGGAGGGGCCTGACCCTGGGTACTTGGGTAGACTCGAGGTGGAGGGAGCGAGGGGGCAGGTGGGAGTTGGGGGCTCCCTGCCCTGAGCTCCGCTGGAGCTGCCGCCAGTGCGGGGCTGGCCCACCCTCCTTTCTCGGGCGGCGTCTGGTCTGTGATGTGGTCCTCTTTTAACCCTCTGCTCGCTGGAGCCGCTTGATGCCGAAAACTGTAGGCAGAGTGGCTCGGTTTGCTTTAAGAGTAGTTTGGATTTATAAACACTGGACCACATTGCTCTTTAGTTGAGGTGTTGCTTCCAAACATCTAAAGGTTTAGATTTTGATTTAAAAAATTAAAAATGGACATTCTTTGATATATACGACGTTTCTTTAGGCTGTTACCTCCCACCCGCAACCCCCACCCGCGTCACGGTTCCCGGACTATGCTTTGAAACTTAGGTCTTGTTTTAAGAGGGCCTGAGTGTCTTTGCCTGCTGAGGGCAGGGGTTTGTGTAATGATTGTGGTTCCGGACAGGTCTTTCGTCCACAGCCCCAGGTTTAAATCTTGTTAGGCCTAGGTCGATGCAATCTCCAAACTCTTTCAGAAAAGTTTGATTCCACACCATTTCTATTTCAAAGAATAATCAAATATCAAAAAGATCTCACCTTTCTTGTTTAAGAGACGGAGTAGGCTTTAGTGTAGGTCTAGAGAGATGAGATCCTCAAATTACTAGTCCCAGCCCTCTTTCCTCTATGTTACAGTTATTTCTCCTTAGAAGGTGTGTCATTTTAGGGGCCTAGTTTATCTCGCAGACCTTGGTCATTTTTGCAAAATAAAGTCTACCCTTTTCCAGAAACCAATATATTTGATAGCCTTTAAAAAAAAGAAAAGAGCCCTGAGAGGTGTGTGTGTTTGTGTGTGTGTGTGTGTGTGTGTGTGTGTGTGTGTTGTGGGGTTGGAGGGGGTGGGCAGAGAATTTCCTGAAAATACAACAGTGGGAGTGATTCCCCCATCACCACGTTGAAATTTAAGTTAGGTTTGTTTTTCATGTTACTGAAAGGCAGTATTATTTTGCGATATCCAGATTTTGATAGGACAGTTGAATCACTGAAATTTCTTTTTCACCGTGTTTCTGGGAACAGCTATTTTAAGAAATGGTTAATTTGTTACATGTCATCTTTTAAAAATCTTTAAAAATTTTTTTTAAAGGAAAGGGAGGTAAAAATTAATGGCAAAAATTACATTGCAGGAAGTGCTGAGTGATGGAATAAAACTATAAAACAGGAAAAATACCGTTATGGCAAACCTGACCTTGTAGTACAATAACCTATCTGTGAACTATGGCGTAAATAAACAAGATTTTTAACTGATCACACATTGCAAAATACTTATATAATCCTAGTTAAATTGCAAAGCATTTCTCTTATTAAAAAGTGGCCTGGGTAAACAAGTTTTAGTTCGTATGTCAGAAGCTTTTTTCCAGCTGTGTGGGTGGGGTTGCTATATTTTGTTTTGTTTTTTAAACAACAGCAACCAGAATGACAGCCTCTTGACCATATTTTCGTAAGCTGATCAATATCAGCTTAAATCT
>NW_016107503.1:5335159-5340755 GCF_001604975.1 Cebus imitator
TTTCCCCATGTTGGCAAAGCTGGTCTCGAACTCCTGACTTCAGGTGATCCTCCACCTTGGCCTCCCAAAGTGCTGGGATTAAAGACATGAGCCACTGCGCCTGGCCAAGATGATTTAAAAAAAATATTTCACTCTTCTCTTGAAGCTTCATTTAAGTTAATCCTTTTTAAAAATATATTTATTTTTATTTTTGAGACAGGGTCTCACTCTGCCTCCCAGACTGTAGTGCAGCGGTATAATCATGCTCCCTGCAGCCTTGAACTCCTGAGCTCAAGTGATCCTCCCGCCTGAGCCTTCTGAGTATCTGGGTCTATAGACACACATCACCTTACCTGGATACATTTTTTTAACTTTTTGTAGAGATGGGATCTTCCTATGTTATCCAGGCTGGTCTTGAACTCCTGGCCTCAAGCAATCTTCCCACCTCAGCCTCCTAAACTGCTGGGATTATAGGTGTGAGCCACTGACTCAGCCAAGGTAATCCTTAGGTTTAGTAACAGGGCTTGATCATGTTAATTGTGCTGGTGGCCCTGCAGTGTTTTTCAAGGGAACCAGGTTCTTCTTCATTTTTCACTGTTGGCGTTGCATTAGAAGAGTAAAATATGTTTTAAACTCTCTAACAGTTGTGTTGAAGTAATAGTTCTAATGTGATTTTTTTTCCTCAAATTGATAATTCTCCATATTCTATCATTATTCACTAGTTCTGCTTATCACTGGCAAGTAGAACTGAGTGGGTAGGTGGTCTATAATACTTTAGGCTATATCTTTCTTGTCTATGGACAATTAACAGTTTTGAGGAACACATTTTTTTTTTCCCCGTGGGAGAGGGTCTTGCTCTGTCACTGAGGCTGGAGTACAGTGACACAGTCATGCCTCACTGCAGCCTTGATTCCCTGGGACCATGTGGTCCTCCCACTTCAGGCTCCTGAGTAGCTGGGACCACAGACATGCACCACTATGGCTGGCCAATTTTAATTTTTTTTAGAGACAGGGTCTTGCTATGTTGTCCAGGCCAGTCTTGATCTCCTGGCCTCAAGTGATCTTCCTGCCTTGGGCCCCTCTAAGAGCTGGGATTATAGGCATGAGCCATCATGCTCAACCAAGTGGAATACTTCCTAAATTGAATGTGTTATTTGTAATGCATTGACTGAGGAAATAGTTGGAAGGAGATTAGGTATTTTATTTACAATTCAATATTCAAACTAGAAATGGTGAATGAGTTTGTAGTGAGTGTAGGTTATTTCTCTCTTGTTTCTGGTATTCTCACTAGCAGAGAATTCTTTTTGTGCTATTACGTGCAATTTATTGTAAGGCTGTTATTTAGGAAAAAAAATTTTTTAGCCAATTTTCACCTATGTAACTTATAGTTTTAGCTGCATCAATTAACAAAAATTCTTACCTGTTACCTTTATATACCTTTTTCAGATATGGGAAAATAGGAATTCATGCAATGTAAAGTTAAGATGTCAAAATATTCTTTTATGGCCAGGTGCGGTGGCTCATGCCTCTAATCCCAGCACTTTGGGAGGCCAAGGCAGGGAGATTGCTTGAGCCCAGAAGTTTGAGACCAGCCTGGACAACATGACGAAACCCCTTTTCTACAAAAAATTATCCAGGCACTGTGGTGCACTTTTATATTCCCAGCTGCTTAGGAGGCTGAGATGGGAATATCACCTGAACCTGGAAAGTTGAGGCTGCAGTGAGCTGTGATCATGCCACTTGCACTCCAGCCTGGGCGTCAGAGTGACACCCTGTCCCCCAACAAAAAAAGATAGTCTTTTATTATATTGCAAAGACCTTTTAAAAAGGTATATTTTACTAATTCAGCAGCTGAAATACAGTTAACATTTTTGAAAAGGAACCAGTCTGCGTACTTATTATTTTATTTATTTATATTTTGAGACAGAGTGTTGTTTTGTCGCCTAGGCTGGAGTGCAGTGGCACGATTGTAGCTCACTGTAGCTTTGAACTCCTGTGCTCAAGCAGACCGCTTCTCTTGGCCTCCCCAAATGCTGGGATTACAGGCACGAGCCACTGTGCCTAACCTTGCATACTTTTTTTTTTTTTTTTTTTTTTTTTTTTTTTTTTTTAACTGTGCTTCGGCTGCCTTCCTTCTGCAATTTTTAGATCCTTCCTTTTTTCCTTTTTCCTCTGTATTTTTTGACACAGGGTCTTGCTCCTTGCTCTGTCACCCAGGCTGGAGTGCAGTGGCAAGATCACTGCTTATGGTAGCCTCCACCTCTGGGGCTCAAGTGATACTCTCACCTCAGTCTCCTGAATAGCTGGCACTGCAGGTGTCTTGCCACCATGCCCGCTTAATTTTTAAATTTTTTTTGTAGAGACAGATATCTTGCTATGTTGCCCAGGCTGTTCTTTATCTCCTGGTCTCAAGCAAGACTTGTCTCAGTCTGTCAAAGTTGGGAATACAGATGTGAGACACTTTGCCTGGCCAGATTTCTTTTTTGATGTTGAAAAATTCTTCTATCTCTTTTAACTTGATCCCATGTTCAGTTCAATCAAATCAGAAGATGTATTTTCTTTTTTCCCTTTGCACTTTTATATTAAGAGGAAGATATCATAGATACATTGTGGATTTTTTTAAAAAAATAGAGATGGGGTTTCACCGTGTTAGCCAGGATGGTCTCAAACTCCTTACCTCTTGATCCACCTGCCTCGGACTCCCAAAGTGCTGGGATTACAGGCTTGAGCCACCATGCCCAGCCTACATTGTGGATTTTTTCAGCAGTCTGTTGCATTTTGGGAAATGAGATTAATGAATGGAGGGACATTAGGTGGAAATGTACTGTGCTCAGTGAAAAGAAAGTAAATGGTTTTCAGGTCAGAATTCTTTGCTACATTGTCATACCTTATTTCCTTAGAGCTGTTTTAAGGACCAGGGACATCATGAGTTTTTTCTACTTTGTATTTTTGCTGGAGTACTAATTCTTTTTTTTTAAAGAAACAAGTCTTGTTAGTTTTGACAAGCAGGTTTTTTTTTGTTTGTTTTTTGGTTTTTTGAGACAGAGTTTTGCTCTTGTTGCCCAGGCTGGAGTGTAATGGCGTGATCTTGGCTCACTGCAACCTCTGCCTCCCGTGTTAAAGCGAGTCTCCTGCCTCAGCCTCCTGCATAGCTGGGATTATAGGCATGTGCCACCACACCTGGCTAATTTTGTATTTTTAGTAGAGNGAGACAGTCTCATTCTGTCTCCCAGGCTGGAATGCAGTGGTACTATCTTGGCTCACTGTAATCTTGGCCTCCCAGGTTCAAGTGGTTCTCCTGCCTCAGTGTCCTGAGCAGCTGGATTACAGGCACATGCCACTACACCCAGCTGAGTTTTGTGTTTTTAGTAGAGATGGGGTTTCACCATGTTGGCCAGGCTGGTTTTGATCTCCTGACCTCAAGTGATCTGCCTGCCTTGGCCTCCCAAAGTGCTGGGATTACAGATGTGAGCCTGTGGGCCTTGCATACTTTTTATATAATAGATTTATATCACCAAACTGAATCTTTATTTTCTTAGAAATTAAGAAATAGAAACTTCTGCATATTTGAAACTCTGGTTTTCTTGTCATCTTGAAATAGTGGTCCCTCAACTTAATTTTTTGTGTTTCAGTCCTCCCTTCTCCTCGAACAGTCCACTAAGAGATAAGAATAATACATTTGATGAGTGTTTTTTGAAAGTTCTTTGTGGTTCTCTATTGTGGATGGCTTTCCTCTCAGGCAGTAACAGTAGGGATTTCCAGTGTCAACTGGTGGTTGATCTTCAAAAACTAAATTGCAACAGTCAAGGAAACTATACTCTTTTTCTTTGATTTAATGTAGGCCATGACATCTTGGGGATGTTTAATTCCAAAACTAGCAAAATTTGAATCGTTGATTTGTCGAAACTGGCTTTGGAGCTGCCTTTTTTCCCCCCAGACTGGTTATAAGATTTGTTTAAAATGTTAATGGTGGTACAGTACCATAAAGGCGTACACAAGGGTAAAACATTCTGTCAATGCTATCAAATGTTTTTATGGTTGTATACCTGATTTCATTTAGATTTAACAATAAAATAGCACATTTAAACCCCTACTGAAATGCAGGGCCTGAACTCAATGGAGTCTGGGCTCACGACCCACACCTAATGAGAAGTCCTGCTTGTAGAGCCATCTGTTTTTGTTTGTTTGTTTGTTTTGAGACAGAGTTGTGCTTTTGTTGCCCAGGCTGGAGTGCAATGGTGCGATCTTGATCTCGGCTCACTGTAACCTCTGCCTCCTGGTTTCAAGCAGTTCTCCTGCCTTAGCCTCCCGAGTGGCTGGGATTACAGGCGTGCGCCACCACACCTGGCTAATTTTATATTTTTAGTGGAGATGGGGTTTCACTATGTTGGTCAGCTGGTCTTGAACTCCTGATCTCAGGTGATCCACCCGCCTTGGCCTCCCAAGGTTCTGGGATTATAGGCGTGAGCCATTGCGCCAGGCCAGAGCCATCTGTTTTTAAGAATGCTGTCTAATATGCCATGATGACGTTAGTAGGTAGACATCAGTGAATCTTCAGGTTGGAAATAGGACAACACTTATTATTTTACACTTAAAGAGACAAACCCAGGGAAAGGAGTGGATACTTAAGTTCCTTCTATATGCCAGACTATACTGTCCTATTTTGTTGACTAGTCTCTATGTCTAGTCTCTAGCAACTATCTCCAGCTTTTCAGATAAATTCTTCAAATTTATGTCACTTTTCATATTTTCATCAGTATATTTTCTTATTTGTTTTAAAGTTTTTATTACCTTATTTGAGGTAGAGACTGGGTCTCACTATATTGCCCAGGCTGGTCTCAAACTCCTGGGCTCAAGCAGTCTTCCTGCCTCAGGTGTGAACCACTGTACCAGGTCCATTTTATATTTTCACTCCATGTTTTTGCTGTAGTTGAATGGATAAGTAAGTTTATGGGTTCAACAGTGTACTTAGGGGTGGATGTGGTGGCTCAAACCTTTAATCCTAGCACTTTGGGAGGCTGAGGTGATGGATTGCTTGAGCCCAGAAGTTTGAGAACAGCTTGGGCAACATGAAACCCTATCTGAAAAAAAAAAAACAAAACAAAAAATTAACAGGGTGTAGTGGCATCCCCTGTAGTAGTCCTAGCCATGCAAGAGACTGAGATGGGAGGATGACCTGAGCCTGGGAGGTTGAGGCTGCAGTGAGCCGTAATTGCACGACTGCACTCCAGTCTGGGCAACTGGGAGGTAGAGTGAGACCCTGTCTCAAAAAACAAAACCAAACCAGCACACTTAGGATATAAGTTCCATGAGAGCAGAATTTTTGCTTTCCTTGTTCACTATAGCATCACAGTGCTTGCCGTGAGAGGGTGCCTAGTATATGGGATTAAAGTTCAATAAATATTTGTTGAATAAAAATGAATATAAGGCCGGGTGCGGTGGCTCAAGCCTGTAATCCCAGCACTTTGGGAGGCCGAGGCGGGTGGGTCACGAGGTCAAGAGATCGAGACCATCCTGGTCAACATGGCGAAACCCCGTCTCTACTAAAAATACAAAAAATCAGCTGGGCATGGTGGCGCGTGCCTGTAATCCCAGCTACTCAGGAGGCTGAGGCAGG
>NW_016107503.1:5341036-5342971 GCF_001604975.1 Cebus imitator
CCTCCGCCTCCTGGGTTCAGGCAATTCCCCTGCCTCAGCCTCCTGAGTAGCTGGGATTACAGGCACGCGCCACCATGCCCAGCTGATTTTTTGTATTTTTAGTAGAGACGGGGTTTCGCCATGTTGACCAGGATGGTCTCGATCTCTTGACCTCGTGACCCACCCGCCTCGGCCTCCCAAAGTGCTGGGATTACAGTGAAAATACTTTTGAAGGGATAAGACTAAGCCATTGGTATTATGAATTTATTCTAACTATAATATCTAACATTTATTAGTAATATATATACCAGCTGTTCTCATTTAATTTTTATAACAATTGTGTTAGGTAAGTATTATTATCCTTGTTTTACAGATGAAGAAACTAAGGCACAGAGAGTGAATAAGTAATTTGTCTGAAGTCACATAGCTACTAGAATGTAGAGACAAAATTTTATTGCTGGCAGTCCATCTACACAGTCATCATTCCTAATCTCTAAGTTAAAAGATTTTTTCCATTGTGACTTAGAGTCACTTTCCTACTGAAATGTACTACATTGGATATCTTTGAGAAAGAGGTAGATGGAGTATCTTCTTTTTTGTAGATGAAAAGGGTGAAATACCACATTAGGCAGCCTAGGGGACAAGGCATTGGATGGAGAACTGAGTGCAAGGTGCTGAAAAAAGGAACTAGAAGAGTAGTTTCCAGGCTGGGTGTGGAGGCTCACACCTGTAATCTCAGCACTTTGGGAAGCCAGGGTGAGAGGATTGTTTGAGCCCAGGAGTTGGAGATGAGCCTGGGCAATATAGTGAGACCTTGTCTCCACAAAAATATATATTAAGAAATTAGCTAGGTGTGGTGGTGGATGCCTGTAGTCCCAACTACTTGGGAGGCTGAGGTGGGAGGATCTCTTGAGCTTGCTAGGTTGAGGCTGCACTGAGCCATGATCATGCCACTGGACTGTAGTCTGGGTGACAGAGTAAGGCCCTGTCTCCAGGAAAAAAAAAAAAAAACCAGTTTCCTAAAATCTTTTCTGTAACCTTCTATATTTCTTTATCCTAGTTCTGTGTTTCAATTCTTTAAATACTTTTAAGGGTTTTTTTGAGACAAGGTCCTGCTGTGTCAGCCAGTCTGGAGTGCAATAGCGTGACCATAGGTCGCTGCAATACCTCCAATTCCTAGGCTCAAATGATTCTCCCTCCTCAGTTTCCTGAGTAGTTAGGACTGTAGGTATGCACCATCATGCCCAGCTAATTTTTAAATTTTTTTGGAGACAGGCTCTTGCTATGTTGCCCAGGCTGGTCTTGAATACTGTCCTCGAGTGATCCTCCTGCTCTTGGCCTCTCAGATTGCTGAGATTACAGGCATGAATAATTATGCACTGCAGCTTTTAGGGTTGTTATTAGAATCCTTCTCCAAGTTCTTGATACTCCATTATTGAGCTACTCCTTGAAACTTGATTTCAGAGACACTGTGTTATTTGGCCTTTATCACTGATTGTTCCTTCTTTGTCCTTTTTGCTTATTTTCTTTTTCTTTTTTAGTATGCTTCTACTTTTCTATTCTCATCCTTGAGGCTAGGACTCTTTTTTGAGGCAAGGCCTTGCTATGTTGCCCAGATTGGTCTTGATTTCTTCAGCGCAAATGATCTTCCCACCTCTGCTTCCAAATTAGCTGGGATTACAGGTGTACACCACAGTGCCTGGTTGGGGCTAGAACTGTTAACTAAACAGTAAACCAAGCAGTTTCCTTCATTTCTTTCCGTTTGCCCGCCTGCCTGCCTTCCTAGCTGCTTGCCTTCCTGTTTCAACTGGACATTGAGATGGTACCTACTATAATCCCATTCTCTTTGGTTCGTTCTGTTCTTTTCTGTTCTTTTCTCTTTCTTTCTTTCTTCTTTCTTTCCTTTCCTTCCCTCCCTCCCTCCCTTCCTTCCTTCCTTTCTTTCTTTTTCTTTTT
>NW_016107503.1:5344806-5348451 GCF_001604975.1 Cebus imitator
CAGGATGGTCTCGATCTCTTGACCTCGTGATCCACCCGCCTCGGCCTCCCAAAGTGCTGGGATTACAGGCTTGAGCCACCGCGCCCGGCCCATTTTTATTTCTTTTAACAGAATTTTTTATTTCTGTTTAAGTAAAATGTCCCAGTGAAAGACATTAGTTTCTAGATTGAAGGGGCCATGAAAATATCAAGGCACATTATGCTGAGATTTCAGCATCAGTTAGAGAATATTCTATAAGCTTCAGAGAGAATAAGATTGTTCACATTCAAAAGATTCAGGAATCAGATTGTATTTATTTCTCAGTTGTCATGCCAGAAAGTAGAAGATGTTGGAGTAGGCTGGCATGGTGGCTCACGCCTGTAGTCCCAGCACTTTGGGAGGCTGAGGCAGGTGGATCACCTGAGGTCAGGAGTTTGAGACCAGCGTGGCCAACATCGAGAAACCCCATCTCTACTAAAAATACAAAAATTCGCTGGGCGTGGTGGTGTGCACCTGTAGTACCAGCTAAAAAGGAGGCTGAGGCTGGAGAATTGCTTGAACCTGGGAAGCAGAGGTTGCAGTGAGCTGAGATCGCACCACTACACTCCAGCCTGGGTGCAAGAGCACAAAAAAACAAAACAACAACAACAACAACAACAACAGCAAAAAGACCTTGGAGCAATGCCTTCAAAATTCTGAGGGAAAATAAATTCTAATTTAGAATTCCATACCTAAGCAAACTATCAATTAGTGAAATAAAAGAAAGATATTTTTATATATCCAAGGTATTCCTACACCTTTTCAGGAATCCACTAGACAATAGGCTCCACCAGTAGGAGACAGTAAACCAACAAAGTGGAGATATGGAATGTAGTAGATAGGCGGTACAACACAGAAGAAGAATGAAACATGTAGTATGCATACATTGGTGTTAGTTTTCCTGTTTTCGGTCTAGCTCTCTCACTTTCACTTGCCTGGTGTTCACTAGACGGCAAGACCTTTGATTTATACTCTCCAAAGAGTAAATCTGTCTTTTGACAGGATGGGGACGGGTAGTTGCCTTGTTTAGAAGGAATAGAGAAGAGGATCTAGGAATCCCTCTGTGTAGTAAACAGACATTGAACTAATTCTCCTTATTTTTACTTCATTCACCCCACCCTACATACCCAGAGGTACCTGGAGCTACCAGCTTCTGAGACTTTGGAGATTCCATAGTGTAAATTGAGTTGGTTTTCTACTTTTTCCCTTGTCAGTTCAGAATTTAGCTCTTGTCGATCTCCCAGGGCAGTAGTCCATTTTATCTCTAGTTTCAAAGAAGTTATTGCTCTTCTTCTCTTATTCTTTCCATCCTTGTGATTTTATGTCTTGTGTAAAAGTTTTTTCTTTTTAAAAATTTTTTCCTGTGTGTGAGTGAGAAGAGAAAGTAGATCTAGCTAGATATGTTTAACCCACTATCCTTACCCAGAAGTTGCATAGTTTAAAATTTTAGAAGTAACTACCTTTTTATCCTGCTATCCTCATTTGGCCTTTATCACCTTGTTTTTGATTAGTCTTGTCTCCCTACTTCTATTACTTCAAACTTAAAATCTGTCAGATTACTTTTAATTTATATTTTCATCTTGTTTGACTTAAAGTTGTATTTTTGTTGTTGAATCTGATCCAGGTGTTTCATCATGGCATTCTAGGCTTTCTCTTGGTTAGCACTTGACGTCTTACCTTTTATAGGTCTTTTTCCTTACAGCTCTTCACAGTTGCTGTTATGTGCCACCTAATGACATTTTGTTCATCAAAGGACTACATATTCAATGATGATGGTCCCATAAGATTATAATGGAGATGAAAAATTCCTATTGCCCAGTCACATCATAGTTGTCATAAGGTCTTAGCACACCTTTTCTATGTTTAGATATATAAATAGTTACCATTGAGTTACAGTTGCCTGCGGTATTCAGTATAGTAACATGTTGTACAGTATTAGGTTATACCATATAGCCTAGGTGTGTATGGCTATACCGTCTAGATTTGTGTAAGTTTACTCAATGATATTCATACAATGTTGAAATCTCCAAGGACCCATTTCTCAGAATGTATCCCTGTTGTTAAGTGATGCATAACTGTATTTGCATATCTCCCTTTAGATTTTCTCTCGTCTTTTATCTATGTGGAATGCCTTTTTTTCTCTCCTTTACTTTTTTTCTTTGAGGTAGAGTCTTGTTCTGTTGCCCAGGCTGGAGTGCAGTCGCTCAGTCGGCTCACTGCAACCTCTGTCTCCCGGGTTCAAGTGATTCTCCTACCTCAGCCTCCTGAGTAGCTGGGATTATAGGCGCCCGCCACCATGCCTAGCTCATTTTTTGTATTTTTAGTAGAAATAGGATTTCACCATGTTGGTCAGGCTGGTCTCAAACTCCTGACCTCAGGTGATCCACCTGCCTCAGCCTCCCAAAGTGCTGGGATTACAGGTGTGAGCCACTGTGCCCAGCCTTCTTTNCTATCATGAGACAGCACTAGGGGGATGGTGCTAAACCATTAGAAATATCATGAGACAGCACTAGGGGGATGGTGCTAAACCATTAGAAACCAGCCCCGTGATCCAAAAACCTGCGACCAGGCTGCACCTTCAACACTGGGGATTTCAATTTGACATGAGTTTTGGGTGGGGACACAGAGCCAAACCATATCACCCTTCATTTATCTTTTATGTATCAAACACTTCAAAAATTTTATTTCTGGCTTCTCACATAAATTACTTTCCTATATTTTTGTCTATTTAAAAGACATCTCTCTCTCTCTTTTTTAAGTTGAGATGAGGTTTTACTATGTTCCAGGCTGGTCTTGAACTCCTGGGCTCAAGCAGTCCTCTCACTTCAGCCACCTGAGTAGCTGGACCTACTGGTGTGTGCCATTGTGCCTGGCTGCATCTCTGTTTGAGTAGGTTTTTTTAATTTGTAGAGACGGGGTCTCACTATGTTGCCCAGACTAATTTTGAACTGCTGAGATGAAGTAGTCCTCCCGCCTTGGTCTCCCTAGTATAGGGATTATAGGTATATGACACTATGCCTAGCTCTATTTGAGTAATCTTTTTCTTTTCTTTTTTTTTTTTTTAAAGACAGAGTCTTTCTGTGTTACCCAGGCTGCAGTGCAGTGGGGCAATCTTGGCTTACTGCAGTCTCCATCTCCTAGGTTCAAATGATTCTTGTGCTTCAGCCTCATGAGTAGCTGGGACTAAAGTGTATCACCACATCTGGCTAATTTTTTGTATTTTTAGTAGAGACGGGGTTTCATCATGTTGGCCTATATTTGTATGTGCTCACCAGAATTTCCTTCAAATCTGCTGTCCTTCCTACTTTTCTGTATCTTTCATGACTATTAAAGTTCAGTTTTTCATTTTCCCAGGCTAAGGAACTATAAGTGTTTGGATTTTTTTACTTGTTATGTGTTTATCTGGGTTATTACCTCTTCTTGGGTCTTTTGCCAAATATACTTGTGTGTGTGTGTGTATACATAGATACATAAACGTTATTTAAATCAAAACTATACATGCATGTATTAATATTTAATGACAGTTTTATAATATTACAAAAAACATTATAACAAAGTCCTCTACTCTCTTTTCCTCATTTCCTTCTTTCCAGTGGCATCATTTTTATTTCTTTTTTTTTTTTTTTT
>NW_016107503.1:5352031-5355587 GCF_001604975.1 Cebus imitator
TTTTTGTTTTTGTTTTTTTGAGACTGAGTTTCACTCTTGTTGCCCAGGCTGGAGTGCAATGGCACGATCTCAGTTTACTGCAACCACCGTCTCCTGGGATCAAGCAGTTCTCCTGCCTCAGCCTCCCAAGTAGCTGGGATTACAGGCATGTGCCACCATGCCTGGCTAATTTTTGTATTTTTAGTAGAGATGGGGTTTTTCCGTGTTAGTCAGGCTGTTCTCAATCTCCCAACCTCAGGTCATCTGCCCGCCTCAGCCTCACAAAGTGCTGGGATTTCAGGCATGAGTCATTGTGCCCGGCCTGCCCAGGCTAGTTTTGAACTCTTGAGCTCAAGCAGTGTTCATGCCTTGGCTTTCCAAAGTGCTGGAATTATAGACACGAGCCACTGTGCCTAGCCCTGAACTTTTTTTAATGGAAACAAATGTTTTGTCTTAGGAAATTAACATATGCTCTCTATTTCAAATTTATAGGCTGAAATAGAAAAATTAGTAGTAACATAAAAATATGGTCAGCCTTAATGTATGTTAAACTAACAGTGATAATCCTTTTTTACCAAGAAAGTGACCAAAAATTTGAAGGATTGCCAAAACAGTGCTGTTGGAGATATGGATAAATTGATGCAGTCAATGAGGCTCTCAATTGGTATAACTTCCTTGTTGGGTAATGGGCAATCAAAGTTTTAAATGTGCCTACCCTTTGGCCCTGGGGGTCATTTTCAGAAATAATACGGAAGTAGTAGCACCTGTGAGTGAAGACACACAATGATGTTCATTGGAATATTATGATAGTGAAGGTTTGAATGTCATAACTATACATTTATAGTACAGAGTACTATGTAACTATTAAAAAGAATGACCTATACCCGTGTTTATTGCCATAACAATATGTTGTTGCATGGAAGAGAAAAAGTTCAGAATAAATATAGATGGTCCTCGACTTATGGTGGGTTTATGTCTCAATAAACCCATTGTAAATTGAAAATATCCTAAGTCAAAAATGCATTTAATATACCTAACCTATTAAACATTATAGCTTAGCCTAGACCACCTTAAACGTGTGTAGAATACTTACATTAGCCTACAGTGGGCAAAATAATCTAACTTAAATTTTACTTTATAATAAAAGTGTTGGATATTATGTAACTCACAGAACACTGTACATTATGCTGGAATTGTAATGGTTTCCCATCATTATACAGGTGGAAAGCCCCAGGTGGAACCATTGTAAGTCAGGACAGTTTGTATAGTATGACCCTTTTTTTTTTTTTTTTTTGGTGAAAATTACCAAAACCCTGGCTGGGTGTAGTGGCTCACACCTGTAATCAGGCACATACCACATGTATGGCTAATTTTGTTTATTTTTTGTAGAGATGGGGTCTCACTATGTTGTTCAGGGTGGTCTTGAACTCCTGGACTTAAGTGATCCTCCTGCCTTGGCCTTCCAAAGTGCTAGCCTTACAGGTGTAAGCCACCATGTTCAGCCCCAGTTTCTTTATCCGTTAACTTGTAGATAGACACTGGGGTTGCCCTCATCCTTGACTATTGTTGAATAGTACTTCTATGAACGTGGGTATACAAATGTTTCTTTGAGATCCTGCGTTTGATTCTTTCTGGTATATACCCAGAAGTGGAATTGCTGGATCATGTGGTAATTCTCTTTTTTAATTTTAATTTTTTTTTTTTGAGATGGTATCTTGCTGTGCTTCCCAGCCTGGTCTTGGACTCAGGATCCTCCTGCCTCAGACCCCTGAGTAGCTGGGACTACAGGTGCGCACCACTGCACCTCGCTTTATTTTTAATTTCTGGAGGCATCTCCATACTGTTTTCTATTGTGGTTACACCATTTTACATTTCCACTAGCAATGCATAAGGGTTTTAATTTCTCCACATCCTTGCCAATACTTTATTTATTTATGTATTTTTGGATAATAATCATTTTAATGGGTATTAAATGCTTTCTCATTGTGGTTTTGATTTGCATTTCCCTAATGATGAGTTACGTTGAGCACTTTACATGTATTTATTGGCCAGTAGTATATCTTCTTTGTAGATATGCGTATTCAAGTTCTTTGCACCTTTTAAAATTGGGTTTGCTTTTTCTTGAGTTGTAGGAGCTGTTTATATATTTTGTTTATTTTTTATTTATTTATTTTTTAGGTGGAGTCTTGCTCTGTCGCCCAGGCTGGATTGCAGTGGCGTGATCTCAGCTCAATGCAACCTCCGCCTCCTGGGTTCAGTTAATTCTCCCTGCCTCAGCCTCCCTCCTGAGTAGCTGGGATTATAGGCACCCACCACCATGCCTAGCTAATTTTTGTATTTTCAGTAGAGACAGGGTTTTACCATGTTGGCCAGGCTGGTCTTGAACTCCTAACCTCAGTGATATGCCTGCCTTGGCCTCCCAAAGTGTCTGAGCCACCCAAAGTGTGATTACAGGTGTGAGCCACCGTGCCTGGTTGTTATTTATATATTTTGGATATTAATTCTGTGTTGCATATATGATTTGAAAAATTATTTTCTTCCTGTGGTGGAATAGGTATGTGGTGACTCATACCTGTAATCCTGGCACTTCGTGAGACTGAGGCAGGCAGATCACCTGAGGTTGGGAGTTCGAGACCAGCCTGGCCAACATGGTGGAACCCCATCTGTACTAAAAATATAAAAATTAGCCAGGCATGGTGGTGCATGACTGTAATCCCAGCTGTTTGGGAGGCTGGGGCTTGAGAATCACTTGAACCTGGGAGTTGGAGGTTGCAGTGAGTTGAGATCACACTACTGCACTCCAGCCTGGGTGACAGAGTAAGACTCCGTCAAAAAAAAAAAAGAGAATTTTTTTTTTTCTATTCCATAGATTGGCTTTTCACTCTGTTGATACTGTTATTTGATGCACAAAATATTGTGCATTATACAGTATGAACTAACAAAAATAATGAGATATGTGTGTGTGATTGTGTGTGTAGATAGATATGCATGATGTATTTTTAAATGACAAGAGCGAGTTGAAGATCAGGCCTCCATTTTTACTAGAAAAAAATGCAAAAATACAAAAAATACACGTTTTATTTTATTTTATTTTATTTTTTTGACAGGGTCTCACTCTGTTTTCCAGGGTGGTGTGTAGTAGTGCAATCATGGCTCACTGCAGCCTTGACCTCCCAGACTTAAGTGATCCTCCCACATCAGCCTCTTGAGTAGCTAGAACTATAGGCATACACCACCATGCTGGATAACTTGTATTTTTTGTACAGATGGGGTTTCACTGTGTTGCAGAGGCCAGTCTCGAACTCCTAAGCTCAAATGATCTGTCCACCTTGGCCTCCCAAAGCTCTTGGATTACAGGGATGAGCCACCGTGCCCAGCCTGTACCTGTTTTGATTACAGAGTTAGGTATATATAAACTGAGATAAAAAATCAGAGATAAAATGTACTCAAGGCTGGGCTCTGTGGCTTACTCCTGTAATCCCAGTGCTTTGGGAAGCTGACCTGGGAGGAGTGCTTGAGCTCAGGAGTTCAATACCAGCCTGGGTAACATAGTGAGACCCTGTCTCTACAAAAAAAA
>NW_016107503.1:5355864-5376743 GCF_001604975.1 Cebus imitator
ATCCCAAGATCAAGAGATTGAGACCATCCTGGCCAACATGGTGAAACCCCATCTCTACTAAAAATACAAAAATTAGCTAGGCATGGTGGCATGTGCCTGTAGTCCCAGCTACTCAGGAGGCTGAGGCATAGTAAGCTATGATTACACCAGTGCACTCTAGCCCAGGCAACAGAGTGAGACCTGGTCTTAAAAAAAGCAAGAAGAGCAATCTGGATACGAGCATTTGGGATTTTTAGCAAACTGCTGAGATTCTGCCTATAGCTTGAACCTTTCTTTTAGCTAACTTGATAATACTGATGATAAGCAAGGACCATCTTTTAAACAATGTTTACTTCGTTATTTTCTTGACAGAAATGACATCAGATGTCCCACCACTGGGTCCAGCCATTGCCTCTGGAAACCCTGGACCTGGACTTCAAGGTGGAGGAGCCATTGTCCAGAGGGCTATTAAGCGGCGGCCAGGGTGAGTGAGTGTAGTGTGTTACAAATGTCTCTCCAGAAACCAGCTTCATTTATTTGCAGAACCCACTTGCCTATTCCTGACCATAACTCTTCAACTTGATTACTTACTGTACTACTGTCATATAAGTCTCCTTAGTCCCTGAATTTTTCCTTATGAACAATTTATGTTTTTATCTAAGTTTCCTGTAAGCAGTTCTTTTTTGAAACAAAAAATTTCTGTAAGATAAAGGACTGTAGCTAAGCCCAGAGATTTCACTATGCCTAAGAAAACTGCTGCTTTCATTAAGCTTTGTGTCTATATTTTCAAAATCATTTTGATAGGCTGCTTTTCTGAATTTAGAGAATGCTGAGCTCTAGAATAACTCTCTTCCAAGATATTGATATGTTGCTTGGTTTGGAATAGTCCATTCAGTTCCAAAAGTATTTATTAAATTCCTAATTAGTGTTATGACATTGTGCTGATCCAAGTAGGATGTAAAAATAAATAAGACACAGTCCTTTTATCGAAGTTGCTTGTGTTCTGACAGAAATAATTATTATACACATAAAGTCACGATAGACTATGCCTAGTTTTGTTAGAAAGGAACAAATTTGGTGCTATGTTTTTCTGTGTATGGAAATATACATTTGATTGGTAAAGATTGAGAAAAGATTCAGAAAGAAGGTTGTGTTAGAGGGGACTGGAGGAGTGGGCACTATTTAATTTATTTTTTGGTATTAAATTTCCCTTTTACCTTTTTTTTTTCTCTTTGTGATGGAGCCTCACTCTGTCACCAGGCTGGAGTGCAGTGGCACGATCTCAGCTCACTGCAACCTATACCTCCTGGGTTCAAGTGATTCTCCTGACTCAGCCTCCAAAGTTGCTGGGACTACAGGTGTGTGCCACCACGCCCGGCTAATTTTGTAATTTTAGTAGAGACGGAGTTTCACCCCATCTCTGACATAGTTTCAGGCCAGGATGGTATCGATGTCTTGACCTCACGATCTGCCTGCCTTGGCCTCCCAAAGTGCTGGGATTACAGGTGTGAGCCACCATGCCCAGCCTTTCCTTCTTTTTCTTTTTAAAAATCATGTAGCTAATTACAACCAGACTTTAGGTTTTTGTCCCACCAATAGTAATGGAAGAATGATGCCTGGGTTAAATGGTAACATGAGTAACATAATAAGACTTGATATGTGTTTAGGAGCTTTACACATTTTAACACATTTGCTGAAGCATAAGGTAAATAAGTAACATTCTAAGATTGTAAAGCTAGTAAGTGTCAGATATAGGATATGAACTTTGCGAGTTTAGCTTTGTAGTTTACTCTTTTAAACACTGTGTTATGGTTACATATAGTAGCAAACAATTAGAAGTATTATAAATATTGAAATTAAGGCATCACTTGAGAAGGTTCTAGTGTATTTAAAATGGAATGCTGTATAGTTAGAAGTGACATGTTTCAGTATAGAAAAATGTTCATAATCTATTAAGAAAGGTTATGATAGTATTCACTATCAAAAAATATGTATAACATGTACATCGGAAAAAACACTGAAAGAATACACAGATTTCTGTGTAATAGTATTATGGGTGATTTATGGTTTCTTTTTTTTTTGATTTTTCAGATTTTCTGAAATGAACATGTATGATTGGTAATCAGAAAAATATATTAAAGGAAGTCTTAAAATTTTTTGTTGTTGTTGTTCTTTTAGAGACAGGGTCTTGCTCTGTCACCCTGGCTGGAGTGCAGAGGTACAATCATGGCCCACTGCAGCCTCAAACTCTGGCCTCAAGCAGTCCTCCTGCCTTGGCGTCCCAGAGTACTGGGATTACAGGTGTGAGCCACCTCACCTGTCCTAAAAGAAGTCTTTTAATATTTCTTTTTATTTTACTATTTTTTTGAGACAGAGTCTTGTTCTGTCTCCAGGCTGGAGTGCAGTGGTGCCATCTCAGCTCACTACAACTCCCACCTCCCGGTTTCAAGCAATTCTCCTGCCTCAGCCTCCTGAGCAGCTGGTTCTATAGGTGGGCACTACCACGCCTGGCTAATTTTTGTATTTTTAATAGAGACAGCATTTTACCATGTTGGCCAGGACGGGCTCACTCAATCTCTTGACCTTGTGATCCATCCGCCTCGGCCTCCCAAAGTGCTGTGGAATTACAGGCATGAGCCACTATACCTGGCCTAATATTTCTTTTAAAGAAAGATTGGAAAATACAAAAAGTTAGAAAGAACAATAAAATGGCCAAAATGTAATTCAATGTTTTTTAGTGCATGTCCTTCAGTCTTTATATATAAATTGTTTTCAATAGTTATGTAATTATATAGTTTTATATAGCCTGGTCTTGTCATTTCTTTTTTCTTTTGAGATGGAATTTTGCTCTTGTTGCCTAGGCTGGAGGGCAATGGCATGATCTTGGCTCACTGCAACCTCCACCTCCCAGGTTCAAGTGATTCTCCTGCCTCAGCCTCCCGAGTAGCTGGGATTACAGGTGTGCACCACCTTCCCCGGCTAATTTTGTATTTTTAGTAGAGATGGGGTTTCTCCATGTTGGTCAGGCTGTTCTCCAACTCCCGACCTCAGGTGATCTGACCGCCTTGGCCTCCCAAAGTGCTGGGATTACAGGCATGAGCCACTGCGCATGTTCATTCTTTTTACTTTGTATAAATAATAAGCAATATACACACACCACACACACACACCACACACACACACACACACACGCTCAGATTACAGGCATGAGCCACCGTGCGCATCCAGTCTTTTCACTTTCTATAAATAATAAGCAATACACCCCCCCCTCCAGTCACACACACATTTTAGAGACAGAGTCTTGCTCTGTTGCCCAGGCTGGAGTGCAGTGGCATGATCATGTCTTATTATACCCTCAATTCCTGGCCCCAAGCAGTCCTCCTACCTCAGTTCCCCAAGTAGCTGGGACCACAGGCGTATGCCACTGTACCTGGCTATTTTTTTTTTTTTTTTTTTTAGAGACAAGGTCTCACTCTGTTGCCCAGGCTGCTCTAAAACTACTGTGCTATAGCAGCTCTCCCTCCTCAACCTCCTAAAAAGTGTTGGGATTACAGACGTGACCTACTTCACTCAGCCCTTTTTAAAAAAGATTGTCGGAGAGAGATCCAAGATGGCTGATCACTAGCAGCTCAGGATTGTAGCTCCCAGTGAAAGCGCAGAGAACGAGAGGACACCACACTTTCAGATGAATTTTTGTTGCTCACGCACCAGGAGATTCCGAGTGGAGGAGCCCCATGGGTCGCCAGTGCGACTCTTGTGGCTGGAGAGGCGGTTTTGCCGCCTTGGTGCGGCGGTTCTTGGTGCAGAGTCAGAAAAGCCACCGTCAATCTTAATGCTGCTGATTTGGCCGGCGCAGTGGGTTGCTCAGATTTTAGCGCTGGGAATCAACAAGTTGGACGTCCACTCAGAAACCCAACTGTAAAGACGGTAATTATAAAGACCACAGATGGATAAATCTATAACGATGGGAAGAAGCCAGCCTAAAAAGGCTGAGAATACCCAAAATCAGAACGCCTCTCCCTCTGCAAGGGATCACAGTTCCTCATCAGCAACAGAACAAGGCCTGATGGAGAAAGACTGTGTTCCATTAACAGAAGCAGGCTTTAAAAGGTGGATGATAAGAAACTTCTGGGAATTAAAAGAACTTGTTCTAACCCAATGCAAAGAAACTAAGAACTTTGAAAAACGGTTTGACGAAATGTTAACAAGAATACCCGGTTTTAGAGAAGAACATAAATGACTTGAGGGAGCTGAAAAACACAACATGAGAACTTCGCGAAGCATACACAAGTTTCAATAGCCGAATTGACCAAGCAGAAGAAAGGATATCAGAGGTTGAAGACCAACTTAATGAAATAAAACGAGAAGACAAGATTAGAGAAAAAGGGATAAAAAGGAACGAGCAAAGTCTCCAAGAAATATGGGACTATGTGAAAAGACCTAATCTACGTTTGATAGGTGTACCTGAATGTGACGAAGAGAATCAATCCAAGCCGGAAAATACGCTTCAGGATATTATTCAGGAAAACTTTCCCAACCTAGCAAGGCAGGACAATATTCAATTCCAGGTAATACAGAGAACACCACAAAGATATTCCTCAAGAAGACCAACCTCAAGGCACATAATCGCCAGATTCACCAGGGTTGAAGTGAAAGAGAAAATACTGAGGGCAGCCAGAGAGAAAGGTCAGGTTATCCATAAAGGGAAGCCTATCAGACTCACAGCAGATCTCTCAGCAGAAACCCTACAAGCCAGAAGAGAGTGGGGGCCAATATTCAACATCCTTAAAGAAAAGAACTTTCAACCCAGAATTTTACATCCAGCCAAACTAAGCTTCATAAGTGAAGGAAAAATAAAATCTTTTGTGAACAAGCAAGCACTCAGAGATTTCATCACCACAGGCCTGCTTTACAAGAGCTTCTGAAAGAACCACTACACATAGAAAGGAACAACCAGTATCAGTCTTTCTAAAAAATACCAAAAAATAAACAGCATCAACATAATTAAGAACTTACATCAACTAATGGGCAAAACAGCCAGCTAACATTAAATGGCAGTATTAAACTCACATATATTATTATTAACTCTAAATTTAAATTGACTAAATCCTCCAATCCAAAGACACAGGCAGGCAAAAAAGGCCAAGACCCATTGGTATGCTACATCCAGACCCATCTCACATGCAAGGATACACAAAGACTCAAAACAGAGGGATGGAGAAAGATTTACCAACCAAATGGAGAGCAAAAATAGAGAAATAAATAGAAAGCAGGAGTTGCAATTTTTGCTGATAAAATAGATTTAAAGCAACAAAGATCAAAAGAAGCAAAGAAGGATATTACATAATGATAAAAGGATGAATGTAACAAGAAGAGCTGAAGATCCTAAATATATACGCACCCAATACAGGAATACCCAGATATATAAGACTTATAAAGAGACTTAGACTCCCACACAATAATAGTGGGAGTCTTCAACATTAGTATTAGATAGATCAATGAGACAGAAAGTTAACAACAATATTCAGGACTTGAACTTAGATCCGGAACAAGTAGACTTAATTAACATTTATAGAACTCTCCACTTTAAATACACAAAATATACACTCTTATCAGTACTACATCACACCTATTTAGAGGTTTAAATGAAATATTGGTTGGCTGCTTGTTAGTTATTTTCTTCCCTCATTTTTTTTTCATGTCTCTATTATTAAACACAATTATAGGCATACCCATTTTTAGACTGCATTCTAGCCCAGGCAATAAAGCAACACCCCTATTCTCTCTCCCTCTTCTTCTTCCTCTTTCTTCCTCTCCTTCATTCTTTTCTTTTTTCTTTTTCTTTCTTTCTCTCTTTCTTCTTTAAAAAAAAAAAGTTTATTATATATTCAATATAAACATAATTTTTCATGATTGCATGAAAGGATGTACTTCCTTTTTGAGTTATTTAAATTGTTTTGAAGATTTTGCTGTTATATATAATGCTACAAAGAACTTCTTTGTACCTAAACTTTTTTTTCCTATTTCATATTATTTGTTTAGATTCTTAAAAATGGAGTTATTAATGCCAGGACTTTGAGAGGCTGAGGTAGGAGGATTACTCAAACCCAAGAATTTGAGACCAGCCTAGGAAAAATGGCAAGATTTTTTTTCCTTGACTTACCAATTACTTTTCCCTCCCTTCACCTTTCCCTCCCTTCCTCACCCCTTCCTTTTTTTTTTTTTCTTTTGAGATATGGTTTTGCTCTTGTCACCCAGGCTGGAGTACAATGGCTCAATCTCAGTTCACTGTAGCCTCTTCCGCCTGGGTTCAAGTGATTCTCCTGCCTCAGCCTCCTGAGTAGCTGGGATTACAGGTGTGTGCCACCACACCCAGCACATTTTTGTATTTTTAGAGATGGGGCTTCACCATGTTGGCCAGGCTGGTCTCAAACTCTTGACCTCAAGTGATCCACCTGCTTTGGTTCCCAGAGTGCTGGGATTACCGGCATGAGCCACTGTGCTTGGCCCGTTTTCTTTTTTGAGATGGAGTCTTACTCTGTCACTCAGGTTGGAGTGCAGTAGCCCAATCTTGGCTCACTACAGCCTTAAGCCCCTAGGCTCAAGGCCTGCTGCCTCCTCCCCGCCTACCCCCATCCCCAGGTAGCTGGGACTACACATGTGCCACCATGCCTGGCTAGTTTTTATATTTTTTGTAGAGACAGGGTTTCACCATGTTTCCTAGGCTGGTCTTGAACTCTTGAGCTCAGGCAGTTTACCCGCCTTGGCCTCTCAAAGTGCTGGGATTGCAGATGTGAGCAACCACACCTGGCTGAGATTTTTTAAAATAAAAAAAATTTAGGGCCAGGCTCCGTGGCTCATGCCTGTAATCCCAGCACTTTGGGAGGCCAAGGCAGGTGGATCATGAAGTCAGGAATTTGAGACCAGTCTGGCCAAGATGGTGAAACTCCTTTGGTGGCAGACGCCTATAATCCCAGCTACTTGGGAGGCTGAGGCAGGAGAATCGCTTGAACCTGGGAGGTGGAGGTTGCAGTGAGACAAAATCATGCCACTGCACTCTAGCCTGGGCGACAGAGCAATACTCTTATCTCAAAAAAAAAAAAAAAATTGGGTACAATGTTATGCTCCTATAGACCCAGCTAATTGGGAGGCTGAGATGGGAGGATCCCTTGAGCCCAGGAGCTCAGGGCGGCAGTGAGCTGTGATCATGCCACTGTACTCTAGCCTGAGCAACAAAGTGAGACCCTGTTTCTTAAAAAGAAAGAGAGAGAGGAAGAAAGAATTGGAGTTACTGGGTAGATAGATAGGATTTTCACAGGTGATCAGGGGATTCAGGAAGGAGGAAGAGGAGCAAACCCTTTCAGGATTGATGCTGTATATGTACTTTAAATGCACCCCATCTAGAGGCGCACAGTACCAAGTTATCCCACTAGTAGAGGTAAAAAGAGTGATCTCTAGGTTAAGGTGGTAACATGAGCAATATTTTGGTTTAATGGTGTACAGAGATTACAAGGGGATTGGCCTATTTTATTCTTTATAATCTTTCCTAACCTCCTTAAATGAAATTCACCTCTTCTTTCACTGAATGTCTATAGCATGTTAGTTGTACACCTTGTGTGGAACTTTCCTATTCTTATTTGTTTTATATTTGTATTTCTCTAGGTGAAGAGCCCCTTGAGGGGAAGGTTCTTGTTTTTACCTCACCTAGCACAGTGTCTTGACTGTACTATATATTACATGTTTATTAGATTAATGAAGGAAAGAAACAACAATCTTCTTAGGCTGAGTTACTCATTTGTGTAAGATCACTGTTTTGAAAGATGTTTCAGAAGTTTGGTAACAGCTTAGAGAAGACTATAGAAATGAAATATGGACCTGAATTATTTATGTTAATTTTTTTCTTATCTTTTCTGAATGGATTCCTGCTCCCTTTATAGAGTTGTAGTCTAATGCCAAACTTTGGCAAAGATTGACTGCTACTCTAGGAAAGTGTTAAGGTAGCAGAAGTTACTTTTTTTCTATTGCCCAGAATTGTGCTACTTTTTTTCCTTTTTTGAGATGAAGTCTCGCTGTTGTTGCCCAGGCTGGAGTGCAGTGACGTGATCTTGGCTCACTGCAACCTCCGCCTCCCAGGTTCCAGCAGTTCTCCTGCATCAGCCTCCCAAGTAGCTGAGATCACAGGTGCCTGCTACCATGCCTGGCTAATTTTTGTATTTTTAGTAGAGACGAGGTTTCACCATGTTGATCAGGCTGGTCTTGAACTCCTGACCTCAGTTGATCCACCTACCTCAGCCACCGAAAATGCTGGGATTACAGGTATGAGCCACCGTGCCTGTATACAATTTTCTACTTCTTTGCCTAGTTTGGCCCTATGAGGAAGAGGTAATGTAGCTGTGTTTGACTTCTGCCGCTTCCTCTTTTCCTTCTTCAATTTGGGTGGGTGTATAGGTAGCTTGTGTTGAGAAATTTTAATTTCTTAATGTTCTGTATTATCAGCAGGCTTAAAGTATTTATTGTTGGCTTTCCTCAGGCTGGATTTTGATGATGATGGAGAAGGGAATGGTAAATTTTTGAGGTAAGAGACTGAAAAACTTTCCTTAGATGTCTGATATTAAAAATTAGTTTATAATCTTTATACTTCTGACTTGTAAATTTTTGTCCTTAGGTCTAAGGAGAGCACTTCATCCTAAAACTATAAATATTCATATCATATCTCAGAAAATTTTTAAGCATTTCATTAATATCTCTGGAGAAAGGACCTCAGTAAGGAGAGGATAGCATTTACAAACCCTCTGTATCAGTTCTCTATTACTTTGTAGCTTAAAAAGAACAACAGTGTTATTTCTCAATTCTGTGGATTGACTGCGTGTTTATTCTGCTTATCTCACCTAGACTCACTCATAAGACTGCATTCTCAGCTTGTCAGCTGAGAACTGGACTCAGCTGAGATGGCTGGGTATTTCTCTCTCTCTGGTTTTTTTATCCTCAAGGAGACCAGACTGAATTTCTTCATGTGGTGATGGCTCCAATCTATAGCGCAAGTCCCAGTGTGCAAGTGCTTACCAAGCCTCTGCTATATGACATTTGCTTATGTCCCATTGGCCAAAGCAAGTCATATTTTCCAGTTGTGAGTGTGTGAGGGGGTTACACAAGGAAGTACATACTGGGAGGTCTAATTCATTGGTTGAGGAGTCATTAATCTACTACTCTGTCATAACCGCTGATACCTGTTGACTCCTGTTACAGGTAGCAGGAATTGGAATTTGTATTTTTGAGTAATATCTACTGGAGCTTTTAAAATGGACTATTTATTTATTTGTTTGTTTTGACACAGAGTCTTCCTCTGTTGCCCAGGCTGGAGTCCAGTGGTGTCATCTTGGCTCACTACAACCTCTGCCTTCCAGGTTCAAGCGATTCTTGTGCCTCAGCCTCCTGAGTAGCTGGGACTACACACCACACCTAGCTAATTTTTGTATTTTTAGTAGAGACGGGGTTTCACCATGTTAGCCATGCTGGCCTTGAACTCTTGCCCTTAAATGGTTTATCCACCTTGGCCTCCCAAAGTGCTGGGATTATAGGCATGAGCCACTACGCCTGGTCTATTTTATTATTTTTTTTGAGATAGGGTCTTGCCCTGTCACCCAGACTGGAGTGCAGTGGCACAATCTTGGCTCACTACAGTCTCGACATCCAAGGCTCAAACAGTCCTCCCACCTCAGTCTCCCAAGTAGCTGGAATTACAGGTGTAAGCCATACTAGCTGGCTAATTTTAAAATTATGTTGCCCAGCCTGGTCTTTAACTCCTGGCTTCACATGACGCTCCCACCTTGGCCTCCCAAAGTATTGGGATTGCAGCATTTGCCACTGTACCCGGCCTCAGAATGGACTTTTTAATATTTTGATGAAGGAGTTCTTTCAGAAAAGGGAGGTATTCTTGCTGAAGACCAATCGCTTGTCTTGTTTTTAAGTAAGAAAAGCAGTAAGACTCAAAGAAAGGAAGAGAATTTTGACTGCAACCTGCTTTTTTTCTTTCCAGAGTTGAAAATACTACCCAGGTAGTCTGTACGTTGCTGAGTAACAGATATTTGAGATTTTTTTTTTAATGACTTAATTATGTTGGTGCCTAGATTTAATATCATTTATTTATTTTCTTATTTATTAGTTTATTAACTAAGTTTCTTTTTTTTTTATTGGGAAAGTAATATAAGTGTACTTTATTACAGAAATTTCAGCCTAGGCATGGTGGCTCACACCTGTATTCCCAATACTTTAGGAGGCTGAGGTGGGAAGATCGCTTAAGCTCAGGAGTTCAAGACCAGTCTGGGCAACATGACAAAACTCCATCTGCACAAAAAAAATTAGAAAAATTAGCTAGATGTGATGGTGTGTGCCTGTAGTCCCAGCTACTCGGGAAGCTGAGTACCTGGAGGATGGCTTGAGTCCTGGAGGTGGACATTGCAGTGAGCCAAGGTTGTGCCACTGCTCTCCAACCTGGGCAACCTTGTCTCAAAAAATAAAAAAAAGAAAAACACCAAAATTTAAAACAGTACAGAGTTACATACAGTGAAAGCGCATCTTCTTTTCACTTTGGACCTTGAGAACTCTTGAGACAACTACAGTTTCCAGCTTGTTGAGTATCCTTCCAGAAATATTCAATGTGCATATAATTGTATATAAATGTGTATGTGTGAACGTACACACACTCATCTCGCCAGTTTTTGTTTTTATACAAAGGAGGTCCATATTGTAAATTGCTTACCATTGTTTAGTTTTATAATGCTTCATACAGTTAATAACATCTACTTTTTTTTATAGTAACATTTAAAGTTAAGGCTCATATTTCTGGCTACTGACTAGTTGATGAACCTTGCCAAATACTCTTGAAAACAACAACCAACCGTGACTTGGCCGTCATAAAGAAATGGTTGCAAGTGGAAGTAATTCTCCAAGAGGTCTCTTGAGACTTAATGAGTCTCAATAAATGTGAAGAAGGGAAGAGATTTCAACTTCTGGAAAAGATAGACTTTTTCTAAACAGCTTGAGAACTCCTCCTATTGAGAATCCTGAATTATAATGATATATGCTATTTGTGGAACTTCACTGTGTATGAAAGATATGAGGGTAACCACTAGTCTTTTTTTATACCTGTCAATTAGCTCTAACCCTGAGTCATTGCTTCCACAAAATCCAGTAGTCACAACTACATGCAGATCCAAAGAGAGGTTCATTTGTCCTTTTCCTAACCATAAAAAAAGACTATCATAGTTTATCTTACCAACTGAGATTATTATGCCTGAGAAAAGCACCACCAAATTCCCTTTTCCTCTTCTTTTGTTTTTAGACCAAGTCTTGCTCTGTTGCCCGGCTGGAGTGCAGTGGCGTGATCTCAGTTCACTGCAACCTCTGCCTCCCAGGTTCAAGCAATTCTTCTGCCTAAATTTCCCCGAGTAGCTGGGACTACAGGCACCCGCCATAACGCCCAGCTAATTTTTGTATCTTTAGTAGAGATGGGGTTTCACCATGTTGACCAGGATGGTCTCAATCTTTTGACCTCGTGATCCGCCTGCCTTGGCCTCCCGAAGTACTGGGATTATAGATGTGAGCCACCACACCCGGCCTCCCCCTTCTTTTTTCTGGGTATGTGTAAATAAAATAATTGAAGGCAGAATCTTGAAGAGATATTTGCACACTCATGTTTATTGGCCCATTTTGTGCAATAGCTAAGAGGTGGAAGTAACCCAAATGTCCACTGACAGATGAATGGATACAGAAAATACAGTATGTACATACAAGGGAATATCATTCAGCCTTAAAAAGAAAGAAATCCTGTTATATGCTGCAAAATGGATGAATCTTAAGGACATTATACTAAAAGAATGAGCCAATTACAAAAAGACAAATACTGTATGATTCCACTTACACGTGGTATCTACAGTAGTCAAATTCATAGACACAGAAAGTAAAATGGTGGTTACTAAGGGGTTGGGGTGAAGGAGAAATGAGAAAATGCTGTTTAATGAGTATAGAGTTTCAGTTTTGCAAGATGAAAAAGTTACTAGATAGTTGTTGCACAACAATGTGAATATGGTTAACACTACTCAACTACACACTTAAAAATGGTATATAGTTGCTGGGCACAGTGGCTCACACCTGTAATCCCAGCATTTTGGGAGGCTGAGGCAGGCAGATAGCCTGAGGTCAGGAGTTTGAGATCAGCCTGACCAACACAGCGAAACTCCCGTCTCTATTAAAAATACAAAATTAGCTGCGCATGGTGGCGCATGCCTGTAATCCCACCTACTTGGGAGGCTCAGGCAGGAGAATCGCTTGAACCTGGGAGGCGGAGATTGCGGTGAGCCGAGATCATGCCATTGCACTCCAGCCTGGGTGACAGAGCGAGACTCTGTCTTTAAAAAAAAAAAAAAAAAAAAAAATGGCATATGGTTAAAGTTTATGTGTTTTTTTTTTTAACCATAATTTTTAAAAACCCCAGACTATCCCTTACTTTAGAGTAGTACTGACAGGCCAGTCAGCTGTGTTATCATTAGATCATTGTCTTTTTTTGGTGTGTCTGGTAAGGGTGATGGAAATACCAGAAATCTGACAAATAATAATTGTGGGTCTTTTAAGTTCTATGGGTGCTGTTGTTATTTCTCTCACTTTGTGATGCTTTTCTATTGGCTTTTTTTCTATTGAATATTTCAACCCCTTTCTGGTTTTCATTTCACAGTGAAATATATATAACAAGTGTAATGCTTTGAAACAATCCTTTTCTTCTCCTTCAGGTGTGAAGATGATCAGATGTCTAACGATAAGGAGCGGTTTGCCAGGTAATATAGTAGAGCATCTTGATCCATGTTGTAGAACTGGGCAGTCCTAGCATGTTGACTTTTAATTTTTTCTGGATGAGACTGAATTTCTCTGTCCAGTCTCTTTCCTGTTTCGAAGTATGTGAAACTTAATATTATAACTATCATTTATGTTCAGGTGGCATGGCTTCAAATTAGCAGTATATTTTATACAGTGTTTTTCTGTGTATGTGATAACTAAAGCAGTGTGCTTGTGAGGTGTCCATAGGAGCACAAATTATGGATTTTGTGCTTGTATTTATCATTAAATGGATCTACAAATAATAGGTTAATTGTTTAGTTATTTTATTTTTTCGAGATGGAGGCTTACTCCATCTCAGTTCCCTGCAACCTCTGCCTCCCGGGTTCAAACTGCTTTCCTGCCTCAGCCTCCTGAGTAGCTGGGATTATGGGCATGTGCCACCATGCCTGTCCAATTTTTGTAATAATTATTTTAGCAGAGATGGGGTTTCACCATGTTGGCCAGGCTGGCCTCAAACTCCTCACCTCAAGCAGTTCACCCACCTCAGCCCCCCAAAGTGCTGGGATTATAGGTATGAGCCACCATGCCCAGCCTATTATTTTATTCATACACACACACACACACACATACACACACATATATTTTAGAGACATTGTTTTCACTGTGTTGCCCAGGCTGGAGTACAGTGGCATGATCATAGCTCACTGCAGCCTCGAGCTCTGGTCTTTCAGTGATCCTTCTACCTCAGCTTCCCATATACTGGGATTATAGGCATAGCCACCATGCCTGGTTGGTCCTGTTCTTTTAAAAATGACAGTAAGAGACCAGGTGTGGTGGCTCACGCCTGTAATCCCAGCACTTTGGAAGGCCAAGGCAGGCAGATCATTTGAGGTCAGGAGTTCAAAACCAGCCTGGCCAGCATGGTGAAACCCCATCTCTACTAAAAATACAAAAATTAGCTGGGCGTGGTGGTGGGTGCCTATAATCCCAGCTACTCTGGAGGCTGAGACAGGAGAATTGCTTGAGCCCGGGAGGCAGAGGTTGCAGTGAGCAGAGATGGCGCCATCGCACTCCAGCCTGGGTGACAGAGCAAGACTCCATCTCAGGGAAAAAAATATGACAGTAAGGAAACAGTTTTTGTGGCAAGTAGAGTTTTGATTGAAATAAGCTTAAATTTATTTAAATTACCTATCAAGATGATGAAATATACTTTGTTTTTTATTAAATTCTTTTTAACTCATGTCAGTTTTCTTTTTAGAAAGTTTATATTAAATATCATTAGGCAATAAATTTCTTTTTTAAAAATTAAGTGTGCAGCTACCTCAGAAAAATGAATAATCTATTATTTCAAAATCCAGTGATTAACTGAGTACTTAGTATTTATTTGTTGCTGGTGGTCCTGGTCTTGGGAACATACTTTGAGAACCATTGATGTAGAGAGATAGGGGAAATAGTTTAAAACTATTCTGAAGTGGTGAGATGCCATCTCAGGCTTTGAATTAGAGGATATTATACAAAATGCATTGTAGGGATATTTCTCTGGTAGCAGTTATAGAACTGATTAAAGAGATGGACTGTAGATGGACTGTATAGGCAATAAATATTGCCTAGGTAGATAGGAAGCTATTGAAATAATAGCAGCTATAAAATTATGAGAGCCCGGGCTAGAGTGGCAGTGGCAGCAGGAAATGAGTGAAGTTGAGAGGTTTTTGAAGAATAATTTATTTATGTAGGCTAATTGAAGTAGATACTTGTAAAGTCTTTAGGAAGTGAACCATATCTAAAATGAGAAGTTAGTTTTTCAAGCTTCATTAAAAAGTCAGGCCATCAATTATTATTGGGAGTACAGTTTCACAGTATGTTGATGAAATTTCAAAAAGCTGAGAAAACATAACCTGAATGATTTTAGTCTTCATTTGTCCTGCTTAATAATGTATGTATATTTCATTCAGAATTATTGAGGTGGATGAGGGATTATGGATCTGTAGTACCAGTAGCAATAGAAATGGGAATTTTAGATGCTTAACTTTTTTTTCAAACAACAGAATTCATTCATATGATTTGTTAAGGAGTGCACCTCATGTATCCTCCTTGGGAATTTAATAGAGGATCTTCAAAAGGTAAAAATTGCCCAACTTTAAAAAAAAAAAAAAGGTTTATAGTTTGTTAAGGAACTATTTAGAAGAAATCACCCAAGGAATGTAAAACTCTAAACTGCTGAATGTCACTCAATTATCCTTCTCTTGTCATCAGAATATATGCATAAATTTTTACATTCCTCTTCATTGTTACTGTGTTATTTTCTATTGATCGTTTGTTTTATAAAAACATTCCCGATAAAGTTAATGTATTTGCCATTTTTAATAGCTAAATAATCTTTCAGCTTGTTAACCTGTCATACTTAGACATTTTATTCAGGGCCTTTTTATCTATATAAAATAAATATATTTAAAATGGAATTGACACATTCCTGTCACACTGGCCTGCCAACACCTTGCCATTTCTTCAGTTGCCACTCATTGTTACAGTATCTCAGTTTTCTGGAAAAGTTTAGTGATGGTTCTTTGTATCCTTCTCCAGTAGCTATACTGCAGAGAAATGGTAAAGGGACAGAATCAAAGTTAAGAATTATTTTAGGAACAAATCAATAATAGAGGAGATGCCAGAAACCTAGCTCTTAGTTTTATTTGTATAATTTCTCCAGTGAAATCTGGTTGGTTATTTTGTCATTGTGTGGCATGTGCCTGTGTTGTTTGTGGGAGAGGGAGAGAGAGAGATTATATTTGTGGTCACATGTTTGATACTGTCATCTTTAATTTACTCTGTCTTTAGTTTTTTCATTATAGAATAGCACATGTGGATATCATTTTCTTTCCAGATTGGGAGAAGTGTATGAAAATGGTATTCCTGAATTCCCTTGGTTGGTTCTTGTTCAGACTCTGTATTGGCAAAATGCTTTCTGTGTTTAGATCATGTTAATTTACAATATATATTGGCTTTGTTTTTATGTTGACTTTTGTAAGTTACTTTTTCTTTATCCTAACAGATGACTTTGTAGAGTTACGGTCAAGGTTCCTACCTATATTTCCATTTCCCTCCTCTCTTCTCTCCATCTGTTTTATTCTATTTCCTTTTCTTTCTTCTTTCTCCTTTTCTTTTTCTTCCCTTTCTCTATTTCTCCTCCCTCCCTCCTTCCTTCCTTTTTATTTTAATTTTAGCTTAGTTCATTACTTCTATTTTTAGGTCGGATGATGAACAGAGCTCTGCGGATAAAGAGAGACTTGCCAGGTAGGAGAACAGTGTTTTTAGCATGATGAAGCAGATGATGCTGCTTTTTCTGTCCTTTTTCTTACTCTATCTTTTCTTTCCCTTTCTCTCTGTATTTTTCCTTATCTGTGGCAAGAGAGGACAAGATTTTTTAGAAGTTTGGGTGTAACAGGAACTTTGGCTTCCCCCATCAGAAAGTGGGTGAGTTGAGGGAACTTTGCTTAGGGATTTAAGAAATTGCTATTAAAGTTTTTTATCTTTTTCTCTTTATGTCAGCACTAAGTTTCACAGAAAAAAAACTCTTACAAATAATGCAGTTATGCCAGTTGGTGCTTTAACAGGGAAATACTCTTTTTATCAGAAAACCAATAAATATATCTGTATTTGTGATTAGTTCCCAGTATTTAGGCTTCAGCATTTACTCCACACCTTTAGGAAACTCACACCTATTTTCCTATGTAGACTGACAGCCTAGATTATTCTCACAACAGGACTAGTGTTGCTTTGGTGACTGAATCTTTTCTTGTGGTAATTTCCTAGAAAAGTTTTAGCTTCCTTGATGTGGCTATTTAAAAGACCAGGTTTCTGTACTTACATGTCAGAAATCTGTTAGCTACTAGGAAGGTGAGTGCTTTATGTTTGAGAGCAGAATTTTACGTCTTAGGCAAAGTGTAACTAAATATGGACCTATGTGGTGAGACCCTTTATGCCATTGAGAAAGGAGACTCTAGAATCCTCTTTGGAGATGTTGTTCATAATGTAGAAATACTGCAGAAGAAATATACCCAGACTTTTCTGTTTTTTAGTATCTGTGATTTGGGGGTGACTTAGGAAATAGATAATAGATACCGATACCTATTTTTACTATTTTCCCCCTTTTTTCTACTATTTCCTCTTTAATCTGGGCCACAAACTCATTTTGCTGCCAGTTTAACTCAAGCTTCTTACTAACCCTTTCACTGTCCAGCAAATGTATTTGGCATGATGTGGTGGAGAAAACGTTGTATTGGGAAGAGAGCAACCTGGGAAAAGTCGCTTACCTACTTGACCTCCCTTTGCTCTTCTCAGAAAGAAGAGATTTATGTTATATTTTTAGTTTTCTTTCCTTTTTTTTTTTTTTTTTTTTTTTCAAGTAGAATTCTTAGGTGGTAACAGAAAGAAAGAAAAGGTAAAGCAAATGTTTGAGTAGAAGTAGAAATGCAGCATGTTGCTTGGTTATCTCCTTGAGGCATCCTCATGGAGGACACTGAGAAACTACTGGGCTTTTAAAAATTCCTGTTTGAAAACTACTGGATTATTCCTGCTAACATTGATATCTTTCTGTCTTAATTTTGAGGAAGTCAGTATTGGACTGTGGTCTGTTTACCCTGGTGAGATCCCAATTGTCTCTGGCTGGACCTTTAAGCATCCCCCTCTCCACTCCACTCCCACTTCCCAGTTAACTTTGTCTCAGAACCGGGGACCCATATGGGACCTTTAGTAGATGGTATCTTAAGTCTTGTAAGAAGTTTATTGCACTGGCAGCACACCCAAATAAAGAAGGTAGGATTTTGTGCATTAATGGGCCAAATAAAACTTTAAAATCGTCAAATTCTGCCTTCTAATGTTGCTAGTAAGAGAGAGGCTTGCCATATTTTATAGACTGAGGAAATCTATACTATCAATTCTTGTATCAGCTATGGAGCCACATGCTTGATTTGGCAAAAACTAGTCCTTTTATTTTCTGGCCTTTAAATAGTTGAATTAGTAAACATGGGAGTTAACCAAGCTGAGGTTATATGTTCCATAGGAACTGAAGTGAGTAAAATCAGCATTTGAAAATACTGTCATTTCTTTTTTTTTTTTTTGAGTTGGAGTCTCACTCTGTCACCTAGGCTGGAGTACAGTGGTGTGATCTTGGCTCACCACAGCCTCTACCTCCCAGATTCAAGCGACTCTCCTGTCTCAGCCTCCCGAGCAGCTGGAATTACAGGCACATGCCACCATGCCCTGCTAATTTTTGTATTTTTAGTAGAGACAGGGCTTCACCATGTTAGCCAGGGTGGTCTCAAGCTCCTGTCCTTAAGTAGACCGCCTGCCTCCATCTCCCAAGGTGCTGAGCTTACAAGCGTAAGCCACAGCACCTGGCTTGTCATTCCTTAAAACAGTTTTTGTTCTGAGGGAGTGGTAATTTACAAAGGATGTGAAGTTTCCAGGAAATAGAGGGAAGGGAATTGCATTATCTGCTTGTTCTCTGACTGCCTTATTAGCTCTGTTTCATGCTTGCTTTGCATGAGAAGGTTGGCAAACCTTATTTTAACTTCTGAGACTTAAGCATCACTAAATCTGAATACCACATTCTTTGACCCCTCACTTGGTATCCATATCACTCTCCTTGCTACCAAGTGACCAGATGTGACCACCCGGATGGGGCTTCTCTCTCTCTCCATGCAGGGAAAATCATAGTGAAATTGAACGGCGGCGACGGAACAAGATGACAGCCTACATCACAGAACTGTCAGATATGGTACCCACCTGTAGTGCCCTGGCTCGAAAACCAGACAAGCTAACCATCTTACGCATGGCAGTTTCTCACATGAAGTCCCTGCGGGGAACTGGCAACACATCCACTGATGGCTCCTATAAACCGTCTTTTCTCACTGATCAGGTCTCTGGGACTTAAAACTCTGAGAGAGTCTAGAGTCTGGGTGAATCTATTGAAAGTTTTGTTTTTTTAGACAAGAATTAAGCTTTTCAGGAAAAAGTCAGACAATGGGAAAATGAATTTCAGTCCTTGGCTATAACATTAATTAGCATTGGGACAATGAGAAGTAGAGAAGAGTTGTGAAAACTCTTTAATAAATGAATAAGTATTAATATTTGAGAACTTGACTCGTGAATATAGCATATAGAATGGAAGAAGAATATAGCATGCAGGATGGAATCACAGAGGAAATGGCTATTCATGGAACCAGTTCTCTTCCTTGCCTTCAGCGTTGTAGAATATGAAAGAAATCTATTTTCATCCCTGAAGCAGTGTCTAGTTTTAGTAATAGAATGAATCCTTCCCTCCTTTGGTGATAGAAGAACTGATTCTAATTGTTGTTTAGGGATTTGCTCTGTTACATTTGATGTACTATGAAAAACAGAGAGAAGGCATAATCATTTTCTGCCTTTCAGGAACTTCATCTGAATATAAGTACGTGAGTAGCAGGATATCACAGAAAATGATAGGAAAATGCGTAAAGAGAGGAATTTTTAAATTAATTTATTAATATTTTTAATTAATAATTTTATGTGGGACTAGATAGACATATACTAAAGAGGTGGCTACAATGAATAGAATGGCTACACTTGAGTGAGGATGGTTAGGGAAGACTTCTCAGGGTAAGGAAGCCATGTTCTATTTTGGTTATTAAAATAACATATAATCATTGCAGAAAAGTTTGGAAAATACAGGAGGTATAAGGAAGAAAAAATTTGCTTCAGTATCAATCAAGTATGTCCTTAATGCCAGCAATTTAATCAAAGGATTAGAAAGAAGGGGAGAATATAGTTTTAGATAATAAGAATTTTCCAAATAGGATGGTCTACTTAAAAGTACATATATATATATATATTTTTTTTTTTAAAGACGGGGTTTCACCATGTTGGTCAGGCTGGTCTTGAACTCCCGACCTCAGGTGATCCGCCCACCTTGGCCTCCAAAGTGCTTGGATTACAGGCGTGAGCCTCCACACCCAGCCAAAGTACATATTTTTTTTTTTTTTGAGATAGTCTTGCTCTGTAGCCCAGACTGGAGTCCAGTGGTGCAACCTCTGCAGCCTCCGCTTCCTTGGTTCAAGTGATTCTCCTGCCTCAGCCTCCTGAGTAGTTGGGACTACAGGCACGCACCACCACACCCAGCTAATTTTTGTATTTTTAGTAGAGACAGGGCTTCACCTTGTTGGCCAGGATACTCTCGATCTCTTGACCTCATGATCCACCTGCCTCAGCCTCACAAAGTGCTGGGTTTACAGGTGTGAGCTACTGGGCCCAGCCAAAAATACATACTTTATAGCCGTATACATTGGAATAGTTCATATGCTCTAACAGTACCTGTGCAGGTATTCAACAAACTCTAGTTATGCACCTTTTGTGGGCAAACCAGGTGTGTGCTGCTGTGAGGAATAGAAAGAATGGTAAGAGAAATGGTTTTCTGGTGGAAACAGACATATAAATAAATAAATCATAAACATAGAACTAGTTCTATAATAGAAATACAGTAATATATCCTGTAGAAATGCAGATGGAAAATGAGTTGGGGAGTAGTGTTGTGGATTTTGGGCAAAAACTTGAGCAAAAGTGATTTTGGGCAATCACTTGAGCAAAAACTTAGAAGTGTGGAGTAATTGGGTTATGCAAGGAAAGTCAAGCGGTTTAGCATGTTTTTGGGAGACAATAGGAAGGTAGGCTGGGATCTAATGATGGAATGTTTAGGCACTAAAGAATTTAGATTTTAATTTTTATGCAGTGGGGAGACATCAAAAATGTGTTAGCATATCTGGTAGCATTTTAAGGATGGATTGAAAGCAGGGCAACTACTTAATTAGTTTTGGCAAAAGATGACTAGGACAGTGACAAAGCATTGGAAAGTAGAACTGATAAAACTAAGTTATCACTGAGAGAATGGTTAGATTTTGAGACTTCTAGCTTGGGAGGATGGTGTTAAGAAAGAGAGTAAGTAGGCCGGGCGCGGTGGCTCACGCCTGTAATCCCAGCACTTTGGGAGTCCGAGGCGGGTGGATCACGAGGTCAAGAGATCGAGACCATCCTGGTCAACA
>NW_016107503.1:5376854-5409973 GCF_001604975.1 Cebus imitator
TCAAAAAAAAAAAAAAAAAAAAAAAAAAAAAAAGGAGAGTAAGAGCACGGCAGGTTTTTTTTAAAGAGGGAAATAATGATTCAGGTTTGGGGATGTTGATGTTGAGTTACTGGTAGAATATTTATAAATCTTTTACAGATAATTGAAATTCAAGCCAGGTGAAAGCTCAGGAAAAATAATGAGGCAGGTCTAGGAATACAGACTTGGGTATTATTTCATATTAGGGAAGAGTGAATATGATTTCCCAGGAAGAAAGTGTGGTATTTATAAAGAGGACCTAAGATGAACTTTGGGACCGGGCGCAGTGGCTCACGCCTGTAATTCCCAGCACTTTGGGAGGCTGAGGCGGGTGGATCATGAGGTCAAGAGATCAAGACCATCCTGGCCAACATAGTGAAACCCCGTCACTACTAAAAATACAAAAAATTAGCTGGGCATAGTGGCGCGTGTCTGTAGTCTCAGCTACTTGGGAGGCTGAGGCAGAAGAATTGCTTGAACCTGGGAGGCGGAGGTTGCAGTGAACTGAGATCGTGCCACTGCACTTGAGCCTGGCCCCTGGCAATGGAGCGAGACTCTGGCAAAAAAAAAAAAAAAAAGATGAACTTTGGAAATGTCTACATTTAAAACTTGAACAAAGGAAAAAAAGTCTGAAGCAGAAGAGAAAGCAAAAATTGGAGTACAGTCTCATAGAAGAAGGTAGGAAAAAATAAAATTTAAAGGATAAGATGGACAGCATTGTCAGATTCTGCAGAGAAGTTGAATAAAGTGAAGACGACCCAGGAAAAGGGACTTGAATTGGTAATTAGGAGGACATTAGTAATCGCCTAAAAATATATATATATGCTGTTCCTGACAGAACAAAAACCAAACCAAACAAAAAAACAGTAGTTTAGAGTGCAGATTGCAGTGAGATTGAGAAATAATTGAAAGGTAAGAGGAGAAAGCCAGTTAATACAATACTATTCTTGGTATAAGCTTGCTGCTGAAAAAGAAAGATGAGGTGGGTCAAGTTGAGGGAAGATTTACATAGAATTGAGAAAACTTGATAATTTTTATAGGCTTTGAGGGGAAAGAGAGAAAGTGGGAATATTTGTCAAGCAAGATCCTAAAAAGAGACCAGAGAGGATGGAATTAAGAAGTCAATTATTGTTCATGGTAAGCCTTTTTTTTTGAGACAGGATCTCTTGCTCTGTCACTCAGGCTGGAGTGCGGTGGTGTGATCTCAGCTCACTGCAACCTCTGCTTCCCAGGTTCAGATGATCCTCCCACCTCAGCCTCCTGAGTAGCTGGGACTACAGGCGTGTGTGCCACCACACCCAGCTAGTTTGTTTGTTTGTAAAGATGGAGTTTCGCTCTGTTGCCCAGGCTGGTCTCGAACTCCTGGACTCAAGCGATCCTCCCACCTTGACCTCCCAAAGTGCTGGGATTACAGGCATGAGCCACTGTGCCTAGCCCAAGCCTTTTTATTCTTTTTGAATCCTGAGATAGAGAGGAAGAGGTAGATAGTGAAATAGAGAAATTGAGGAAACATGTTTTAGAAAAAACCTTCTTATCGGTGAAGGTAACTACATTTAGCGTGGAAACCTGTGGCTGTGGCTCAGGTGTGAGCTAGTAGCTGCTTATGGAGAGATGCATATGGCCTCAAGTGTCCTCTTCCTGTGAACAGAAATACTTGTTTTTTCAGAGATCAGTATTAACTTCTATTTCTTTTCTTTGGGCAGGAACTGAAACATTTGATCTTGGAGGCAGCAGATGGCTTTCTGTTTATTGTCTCATGTGAGACAGGCCGGGTGGTGTATGTCTCTGACTCCGTGACTCCTGTTTTGAACCAGCCACAGTCTGAATGGTTTGGGAGCACACTCTATGATCAGGTGCACCCAGATGATGTGGATAAACTTCGTGAGCAGCTTTCTACTTCGGAAAATGCCCTGACAGGTTAGAGTTATGTGTTTTACCTCTTAAATTGGTTTGTTGACTCTGGCAAGGCTTCTAGAATTTTCTCCTTTAATAAATTTAATCAGTTCTTTTTATCCACATGAGATTATCTACTTTGTGGCTCATCCTTAGAAAATATTTCATTAATGATAATATTTTACTTTTATCTTAGTGTAAAAAGAACGGTAAAAGCCAAACCTACAGTACTTTTTTCCATTCTAAAATAATTATTCATGCTTTTATCTCATTTGTATGGATAATTATCTGGTATTTTTCCACCTCCTGGTACTTGGCTTTGTGCTAGATTCAATGATAACAGATTTTATTCTTTTTTTTTTTTTTTGAGATTGGAGTGTTGTTCTGTTACCCAGGCTGGAGTGCAGTGGTGTGATCTCAGCTCACTGCAACCGCTGCCTCCCAGGTTCAAGCGATTCTCCTGCCTCCTGAGTCGCTGGGACTACAGGCACATGCCACCATTCCCAGCTAATTTTTGTATTTTTTAGTAGAGATGGGGTTTCACCATGTTGGCCAGGATGGTCTCCATCTCTTGATCTGCCCGCCTCCACCTTCCAAAGTGCTGGGATTACAGGCATAAGCCACTATGCCCAGCCCAGATTTTTATTCTATAGATGTGGTTAGTGTATAAGGTGTTTTGTTTGTATCTGTACTGTTTTTCTTTTTTCTCCCCTGTTTAATTACTGTTCAGTCTTTTTGCCAGAGTTTGGCTAGAGGAAACAAGTCATATGTATTCTTGAGTGACTCTAGAAAAATATTTAAAGTGGAAGCAGGTAAAAATTGGTAGTTAAAATTAAATGCAAGAAATTTCAATATACTCAATATTAGTGTTGATCTTTAGTTTTCCTCCTTTTTCTCCCCACCCAGAAGAGACAGGGCCTCACTCTCTTGCATAGGCAGGAGTGCAGTAGCGCATCATAGCTTACTGTAGTCTTGAACTCTTCTGGGCTCAAGTGATCTGCCTGCTTACAGCTTCTTGAGTACCTAGGGGTAGTTCATGTCACCACACTTGGCTAACTTAATTTAAAATTTTTTTTAGAGACAGGATCTGTCTGTTGCCCAGACTGGTCTCAAACTCCTGGCCCCCAGCATTCCTCTCACCTTGGCTTCTCAAAGTGGTGGGATTACAGGGATGAGCCACCACACCTGACCAGTTTTCTCTTCTTTTATGTTTGTATGATTTCATTTTTCTAGTTTTTTCCCCAAAAGTTGTTCTTTGTTTCTGTATAATAAAGAAGACCAACTAACAGATCTGTTTCTATAGCATATAAAATTACTTGGTTTTTTCTTTTTTAAAATTTTTATTTTTATTCTTTTTTTTGAGACAAGGTCTTGCTTTATTGCTGAGGCTAGAGTACAGTGACTCTTCACAGGCACAATCATAGTACACTACAGCCTCAAACTCCTGCCCTCAAGCAGTCCTCTTGCTTCAGCCTCCTGATTAGCTGGGACTACAGAAAATTACTTGTTTTTCAGCCAATGACATTTACTCTGTATGTATGTCTGTATGTGTATACAAATAATCAGGCGTGAGAATATAACCTTCCCTTTTGTCTTCTACTACTACTTTCCACTCCTACTTTTCCTTGCACAATGTTATTTTCAGTGTTGCCTTTGGACTTAAGAGTGAGATTCATTGATGAGAATTTAAGTATTTTAGGCTTGAAAAAAATTTCATCTCCTGCTTGGTCATTTCTGTTATAAGCAAGGAGATTAAGGGCATGAATAGGACACTTACTTATCTTTGCCTTCAGTATCTCTCCCCCTCTTCTCCACACATAAAAATGTACTCCAGACTGCTCTTCACACCCTCCCTCAGGGCGTATCCTGGATCTAAAGACTGGAACAGTGAAAAAGGAAGGTCAGCAGTCTTCCATGAGAATGTGTATGGGCTCAAGGAGATCATTTATTTGCCGAATGAGGTGAGTGTCAAGCTGAGGATTGTGATTTGGTATAGGAAGAATCTTCTTTTTTTATTTTATTTTATTTTTACCCATGCTAGTGTATGGTATAGGAATAATCAAAAGCTTAGAGTTTTATTTCTGTCAGAAGAGTTAAGTTGGATTAGCTCCAGTGGGTTAAATTTAACTCTCAATACCCAGATGGATTGTAACACAGAATAAAGTATTCGGTAAGAGGACTAACGTTTCTGAACTTGCCAGACACTATGATAGGTGATTTATGTCTGTCATCTTATTTCATCCTTACAATTGCCCTGCAGGGTAAGCTTCAAGGTTACCATTTTGCAGACAGAAAAACAGATATAGAGACATGAACTTAGCTGGGTGCAGTGGCTTAAGCCTGTAATCCCAGCACTTCGGGAGGCCAAGGTGGGTGGATCACCTGAGGTCAGGAGTTCGAGACCAGCCTGGCCAACATGGTGAAACCCTGTCTCTACTAAAAAAATACAAAATTAGCTGGGCTTGGTAGTGTGTGCCTATAATCCCAGCTACTTGGGAGGCTGAGGCAGGAGAATTGCTTGAACCCAGGAGGTAGAGGTTGCAGTGAGCCAAGATCATGTCATTGCACTCCAACTTGGGCAAAAAGAGCAAAATTCTGTCTCAAAAAAAAAGAAAAGAAAAGAAAGAAATGAACTTCACACGATTACATAGTTTGATCCAGGATTTTGTTTTAATTCATAGTAGTCTGACTACAAAACTTGCGCTTTTTCCCCATGAAAACAAAAGGCAATATCCATTTACTCAGATCATTTATTCTTTTTTTTTATTAGAAATTTGAGACTTCCTATGTCTAGAGTTAGTGTTTAGTGTTTATAAATTATATTCTGTACATTTAGGATTCTGTAGAAAAGATGGTGGTCCTTTCTTTTCTTTTCTTTTCTTTTTTTTTTTTTTGAGACGGAGTCTCACGCTGTTGCCAGACTGGAGTACAATGGCTCAATCTCGGCTCACTGCAACCTCTGCCTCCCAGGTTCAAGCAATTCTCCTGCCTCACCCTCCCAAGTAGCTGGGATTATGGGTGCCCACTACCACACCTGGCTAATTTTTTGCATTTTTAGTAGAGACAGAGTTTTACTATTTTGGCCAGGCTGGTCTCGAACTCCTGACCTCGTGATCCATCTGCTTCGGGCTCCCAAAGTGCTGGGGTTACAGGCGTGAGCCACCGTGCCTGGCCCGATGGTGGTCCTTTCTATACAGATACAAAAGGCATCTCGCGGTCACAAAATTCAGGTTACGTAATGGAAATTGACTATATTGTACTGAGAGGATGGTTGCTAGAAATTATGGGTAGGATATTAAAGGTTTCCTTGGAGAGTCACAAAATTGAACATTAGGTGGTTTAGTAATTTATTTATTTATTTTAGACAGTCTTGCTCTGTTGCCCAGGCTGGAATGTGGTGGCATGATCTTGACTCACTATAACCTCTGCCTCCTGGGTTCAGGCGATTCTCATGCCTCAGTTTCCTGAGTGGCTGGCCTATAGGCACATGCCACTGTAGCCGACTAATTTTTATATATTTAGTAGAAACAGTGTTTCACCATGTTGGCCAGGCTGGTCTCGAACTCTTGACCTCAAGTGATTTGCCTGCCTTGGCCTCCCAAAATGCTGAGATTACAGGCCTGTACCTCTGCACCCAGCCTGGTTTAGTAATTTAGAGTAGCTTCTAGACTCAGACTGCTGGATTTTGTTTTAATCCATATTATTTTATGGATTTGAATTCTAGCTTTGATGCTGTCTTCTGAAACCTTGGATGATAACATGACTACATCATCTCACATTGGAGATAATACTGACCTTATAAAGTTGTTATGAAGATTAGATGAATTAACATATGTATAGATATTTAGAACAGAGCATGATACATATTAACCCTGTGTAAGTTTTATTTTGTTTTAAAGAATGGGGAGAGGGAAAGTAGCATTGAAGGAAGTATCCCAACATGTGGACATGGCTAATGCAAAGACATAGGCAAGAGCAAGATAATAATGAAATGTAGCAATTACATTAAGTTGTGGTTAACGTAGAGCAGGAGTAAGCAAACCACAGCCCTTTATTTGTAAATAATGTTTTACTGGAGCATAGCCATGCCCATGTTTTTACATATTATCTATGGCTACTTTCATGCTATAGATAGAGTTGACTAGTTTGCAACAGACTGGTCCACAAAGCTGAAAATATTTACTATCTGGTCCTTTACAGAAAAGGCTTACCAACTCTTGATGTTGAGAATATTTGTATTTGAAGAACATATGGAACATTTTAACTTCAAATTCTAGGACAGTTAAAAGTTCTAGAAATACCAAGCCTGACTTATCTTTATCCTTCCTTATTAGTAGCATTACCAATTTTCTATGTCTAATTGTATCCAGAGCCTGTTGTTCTGCTGTTAGGATGGAAAGTTCTTTAATAATGCAGCCTGATTGCTTTTAATCTCTTTGTTCTTTGAAACAGGTGTGGCAGTAGCGCTGTGGACCCAGTTTCTGTGAATAGGCTGAGCTTTGTGAGGAACAGATGCAGGTGAGGTCCTAAGCGTGAAAACCAAAGGGATGGCCAAATACCTGTAGAGATCATCACTTTTTTACCTGTCTTACTGTAGTCATTCCTTCAGCAGCCTTCACTTTCATCTCTCACCTCCCAGTTACTTTTTTTCTGGCAATATTTTCCTAAAACGTCTCTTGAAAATCCTGTTTAAGGAAGTTGCTCTGCTGTTTTACTACTTTTCTCCTACTGCATACCTTTTGTTACTTTACTTTGCAAGGGTAAAATGTGGTGGTCGTTTTTAGATGGGAAAGATAATTATCCTGTTTTCTAAACTCCTAAGAGCCTAAACTTAAAGGTACTAAGCCAGCATTGCCCTTTGAGTTTTACTGGGTAGATTTTTTTTTTTCTAACTCCTGTAACTCTTCCAGGAATGGACTTGGCTCTGTAAAGGATGGGGAACCTCACTTCGTGGTGGTCCACTGCACAGGCTACATCAAGGCCTGGCCCCCAGCAGGTAAGAAAGTGAGATAGTAAATATTTCCCCTTGGTACATTTGGTTCCTCACAGAGTCCATGAAAGCTAATATTTATTATATACCTGGTATATGAAATGTACTTTCATATAAGATGAAAGAAAATAGGAAAAGAAAATGCACAATCTTTCCCTTCCATTATTGAGCTTTTATTCCAGTTGAGGAGATAGATTACTCAGACTGGAAAATAGTATTGGCTGTGTCACAGAATGTGGTTTTTAAATGCACAAATTTATATGAACATGTGTTCTAAGCATTCGTTGCAAAGAAACATAGACATAGAATGCAGTTAACTTCAGAAAGCTTTCTAAAGTTAAAGCAAGACTTTGAGGGAAAAGGGGAAAATGCCTTTATTGTAATAACTTAGCAAGAGAATATTCTCTGCAAAGGCTTTAAATCAAGCTTTCAGCAGATTAGCTTTATTAGAATTTGAGGTCAAACAAGGAATGTGAGAAAGGTGATTGGGTTGCAGGGATCAACATTTTAAGTTGGCTTGTCAGTTTCCAAATCTTAGCAACTTTATTACTTCGCTGCTGCATGGGTATTATTGGAAAATAGAGGTTTTGGGGAGACAGAGACTAAGAGAAAAGAGAAGCAAGGTGATATGTCTTGGAAAGAGGTTAAACTTTGGACATGGAAAAACCTGGGTAGGATTCCTGTCATTGTTATTTATTAGTGGCATCACCTAGGGTAAGTTGCTTGACCTTTATAAAGCTGTTTTCTCATCTGTACTTCAGAGATAGTACATCCTATATAGGGTTTTTGTGAGGATTAGATTTAATTTAAGGAAAGCATTCAGCCCAGTGCCTGGCATATGGCAGGTAGCCAATAAAAGTAGTTAATGTAACTTTTAAAAATTTAACTGAGGTGGTAATGACATTTGAAGTACTTAGTCTATATACTGTATAAACCATACATTTAAAGTATGTGATCTTTCTTACCCCTGTGTATCATCAAGGAATACTATTTTTCTGGATAAAAAGAACATAACTATGCAAAAAAATAGGGGAGAAATGCAGTCTTCTTCCCTTTCTGTGTAAAACGTTGGTTTCTTTTCTTTTCCAAGGGACATGAATAACTGTTGATGGTATAACTGCATTTTGGGTTGTTTGCTAACTTTGAAAGTCACAGATTGGGCAAAGCATCTATTTTCTGCCTGTAATGTGGTCATAGAATGGATGTCTTCATATGTACCTGATTTGGCCAGCATAGTTTTTTTAAGAATACTTTGGGTAGGACTTGTATTTTCCCGTTTACTATAATTAATATGGGTAAAATGTAGGAATTAATATATATGTAAATACTTAAAACAATGACTGGCATATATGGTAAATTTTATATGATTATTTATTCTTATCATTTATCATTCTCTATTGCTTTATGCTTAGCCTCTTCGTAACTAGATCTATTTTGTTTGTTTGTTTTTGAGAGGGAGTCTTGCTCTGTCACCCAGGCTGGAGTGCAGTGGCATGAACTCGGCTCACTGCAGTCTCTGCCTCCTGGGTTCAAGTGATTCTCTCACCTCAGCCCTACCCAAGTAGCTGGGATTACAGGCATGCGCCACCATGCCCAGGTAATTTTTGTATTGTTAGTAGACTGGCCTCGTCTCCTGACCAACCTGAGCTCTTGACCTCAAGTGATCTGCCCATCTCAGCCTCCCAAAGTGCTGGGATTACAAGCATGAGCCACGGTGCCCGGCCCATAAATAGGTCTATTTTGAATCTTGTCTGAGTTTGAAGGCATTTGAGTTGGAGGTCCATGTTAAAATCTCTTAACCTCACCTTTCTGAAGGTGTTTCCCTCCCAGATGATGACCCAGAAGCTGGCCAGGGAAGCAAGTTTTGCCTAGTGGCCATTGGCAGATTGCAGGCAAGTATGAATTTTCCATGTCTATGTCCCTTTCAATTAGAAACAATCTTCAGGACTAATTTCTGTTAATTTTCCTTTAATTTCTGAATACAAATGAATAATTTTATCAAACTGTAAAAACTTGAAGGAATACGGCATTTATCGTGACCATTGCTATTCTTGGATTTAAGTAGAAGTTGAAGAGTATAAGAGAAGGAAGATCTTTTCTCCCCTTGTCTTTCTTATTTTTAGCTTTACCATGCGTAATTTTCTATTTCCAGTTAATTTCCTTTTCCCCATACAAATGAAGAAAGATTCTTTTCATTTTATCATTACCTAACAATAGAAAAGTGGAATTATTTTGATTCTTTTCATAAGTATAGATAAGTTTCTTGGTTACTTGTACCATATCAATCTGAGTAATGAGCTCAGCCTAGCCAGATGAAAGTATGCGGATTTTAGGTTGAATAAATTTTATTCTTACTTTATTAACTTGGTAAAGTGTACATACATGGGAGTAGAGCTAGACCTTATGCCTTGTCTGATTGTGATTGTCATTTTTTTCCTTTTTGGATAAAATGTGAAAGTTTAGAAGTTCCTAAAACTGGTAATCTTATGTCTATGCAAAAACCATGAGGAGATAGGAAATATATATGTAAAGAGTAGTATCATTTTACCTCATTTTCATCTCTTCACTCTCAGGTAACTAGTTCTCCCAACTGTACAGACATGAGTAATGTTTGTCAGCCAACAGAGTTCATCTCCCGACACAACATTGAGGGCATCTTCACTTTTGTGGATCACCGCTGTGTGGCTACTGTTGGCTATCAGCCGCAGGTGAGGAGCTGGAGCTGTACATCACTAATACTTAGATCTCAATTTTCCTTTGGCTATGTTGAGATTATGTAATCGTATAATTCCTAAGATAGCCAAAACATACCAACCTCAGTTGAGAAAAAGAGATCATCATATTCTGTTAGTACCTAAATTTACTTTCAGCTTCCTGTTAAGACTATCATCTCATCTAGAGAAATATGGCTTGTGAAACCAGGTGGGAGAAGCAGGTACAAATATGTATCTTCTTTTATTATTGATATTAATACAGATAATGATTCAAAGGTACTCATATTTAGTTATACCAGTATAGCCATAGTTAGATAATTCATGTAATTATCTAAATGAGTAATAGCCCATAAAACATGCAGATTTAGCACCAGTTATTATAATTTACTTATGCAACAGACCAGTTAGCCATCCCTGAATTCCTGAATTGATTCATCATATGAGCTTTTAATACCGTTAGGGGAAGGAGGGACTTCTGGCTGTGGCTATGTGAAAGAATTTGGTGAAAAAGAGGTCTTGAAAACAAAGAACAAGGCGAATTTACACTACCTGATTTAACACTGACTATAAAGCTATTAATCATGACAATGTGGTAGTGTAAGGCTAGATATGTAGAGCAATAGACCAGAATACAGCCTATTCTTTTTTTTTTTTTTTTTTTTTTGAGACAGAGTCTTGCTTTGTCGCCCACACTGGAGTGCAGTGGTGTGATCTCTGCCCACTGCAACCTCCGCCTCCCGGATTCAAGAGATTCCCCTGCCTCAGCCTCCTGAGTAGCTAAGATTACAGACACACGCCACCACAGCCAACTAATTTTTGCATTTTTGTAGACACGGGGTTTTACCATGTTGGCCAGACTGGGCTTGAACTCCTGACCTCATGATCTGCCCACCTCGGCCTCCCAAAGTGCTAGGATTACAAGCATGAGCTACCGTGAGTCTATTCTTATACTTGTCAACTCATTTTCAGCAAAGGTGCCAAGACAATTCAATGGATAAAAGAAGTATTTCTAACAAATAGAACAATTGGATATCTATATGCAAAAAAAAAAAAAAAAAGCAAAAAAAAAAAAAAAAACCCAAAAATGAAAACGCATAGATCTTACTTACCTCATACACAAAAATCAGCTCAAAGGTCTAAATATGTAAGAGCTAAAGTTACAAATAAACTTCTAGGAAAAAATCTTTGTGATTTTGAGTTAGACAAAAGATTTCTTACATAACACTAAAAGCATGATTCACAGAAGAAAAAAATGATAAATTTGATTTAATTGTAATTAAAATTTGCCCTTTTTAAAGGATATTAAGAAAAATGAAAAGATCAGACATAAATGGAGAGAAAATAGTTACAAATCATATATCTGAAAGAGGATTTGTACCGGGAATATATAAGTAACTCATTAAGACAAACAGCTGGTACATTAGGAGAAATACCTAATATAGGTGACAGCGGGGGATGGATGCAGCAGTACATGCCATGGTGATGGCATGTGTATACCTATGTAACAATCCTGCACGACCTGTACATGTACCCCAGAACTTACAGTATAATAAACCGCTGGTTTAAAAAAAGGGCACAAGAATAAATATGCATTTATGCATATGAAAAGACACTCAACATCTTTTTATCATTAGGACAGCGCAAATTCAAATCACAAAGAGGTACCACTATACACCCACTAGAATGGCTGTAATTAAAAAGTATTGGTGAAAATGTGTAGAAGCTAGAACCCTCATACATCGGTGATAGACATGTAAAATGGTATCGCTACTTTGCAAAAGCATTTTGGCAGTTTCCTACAAAGTTAAACATACCTAAGAGAAATGAAAACATGTTCACACACAGATTTATACACCGTTGTGTACAGTTCATATCTGTATTATTGATAGTAGCCAAAAAAGGAAACTATTTAAATGTCCATTAATATTTTGTAAATGAATACACAACTGTGTTATACCCATGTTAGAATACTACTGAGCTAAGTAAACTACTGATAACGCAACCATGTAGATGAACTTCAAAAGTACTATGCTCGGTGAAAGAAGCCAGACCCAAAAGACCACATATTGTGTTGTTTTATTTATATGAAATTTCTAGAAATGGCAAAACTAGAGAGGCAGAAAGCAGATTTGTGGTTGGCTGGGGAGGGAATTGGGAGCAGAGATTGATTGCAGATGGCACAGGGAACTTTTAGGGGCAGTGAATGTGTTCTAAAACTGGATTGTGATAATCATCACACAATTGTATAAATTCAGTAGAAACCATCAAACTGTATACCTAAAATGGGTGAATTATGAATGTAAATTATATCTAAAATTTATAACCATTAAAATAAATGTGTAATATTCTGAAAAAGAAAAATGTTCTAGAAGCTAGCTCCTCAACAGATTCTATCTTCTTTTAGTAGATTTCATCTTTTGTTTATTTTCTTTTTTTTTTTTTTTCCTCCACGCTTAACTACAATCTTAGGATTAAAACAGAAGAAATAAAATCCAGGTCCCCAGCGGATGGACTAAACCAGTTACATGACCATAAAAGTATGTATCTTACTCTTCTTTCTCTCTTCTAGGAACTGTTAGGAAAGAATATTGTAGAATTCTGTCATCCTGAAGACCAGCAGCTTCTAAGAGACAGCTTCCAACAGGTAACTTTTTTTCTGGTTTGGAGCTGAATAAATATTTATCATATTCACTCCATAAATATTGACTACTGATTAACTAAACACTGTGGCAAGCACCACAGTTTTAATATTCTTTAATACTTAATCTGTATTTTAAAGGAATAGAAAAGGACTAATACTTTGAAATTATAGATAATGCCCAAGATATTTCTGTTTGGCTTTGGCTATTTTACTATCTTGTATTCAACTAACTGTATCCAAGGAACTGTCTTTAAGGTATTTAAACTATTGGGCCAGGCATGGTGGCTCATGCCTATAATCCCAGCACTCTGGGAGGCTAAGGCAGGTAGATCACTTGAGGCCAGTAGTTCAAGACCAGCCCGACCAACACAGTGAAACCCTGTCTCTACTAAAAATACAAAAGATTAGCCAGACATGGTGGTACATGCCTATAATCTCAGCTACTTGGGAGGCTGGGCATGAGAATCACTTGAATCCGACAGGTGGAGGTTGCAGTGAGCTGAGATTGTGCCACTGCACTCCACCTGGATGACAAAGCTAGACTCTGTCTCAAAAGAAAAAATATTGTATGCTTCACTAAGCTTGTAGTAGAAAAATTCATTTTATACTTTTTTTTTTTTTTTTTTGAAATGGAGTCTCACTCTGTCACCAGGCTGGAGTGCAGTGGCACGATCTCACCTCACTGCAACCTCTGCATCCTGGGTTCAAGTGATTCTCCTGCCTCAGCCTCCTGAGTAGCTGGGATTACAGGCACATGCTGCCATGCCCAGCTAATTTTTGTATTTTTAGTAGAGACAGGGTTTCACCATGTTGGCCAGGCTTCTCTTGATCTCCTGATCTTGTGACCCGCCTACCTCTGCCTCCCAGAGTGCTAGGATTACAGGTGTGAGCCACCACGCTCAGTTTATACAGTTATTTTATGGATAAGTGAGAGTTTTAAGGAATTATTTAAGCTTACTGTTACTGTCATTCTCAGGCTCCAGCTCCTGAAAATATCTACACTTCTTTTATGGATAAGTGAGAGTTATAAGGAATTATTTCAACTGACTATTACTGTCATTCTGAGGCTCCAGCTTCTGAAAATATCTCTTGAATTTTATAGACAGCTTTCAATAACAGTTTTTACTTTGTATTAGACAAGTTAATTAACCTCTTTCTCAGTAGTGTCCTTATTGATACAATGAGTATATTAATAGTACCTACATTTTGACAGTTGTTGGGAAGACTAAATAAGATAATAAATATAAAACACATCACCCAGTATTTGATACATATAGTATTACAAAATAAGTGGTTAGCTTCTGATACTGTTGTTTTTTAATTTTTAGGAATGTAGAGTTAAAAGATTATTTTCTATTCCATGAGACTAGTATCTAAAATAACCTAAAATTGCTGGGCATGGTGGCTCAACACCTGTAATCCTAGTACTTTGGGAGGCTAAGAAAGATGGATCACTTGAAGCCAGGAGTTTGAGATCAGCCTGGCTAACATCTTGAAACCCCATCTCTAGTAAAAATATAAAAATTAGCTGGGTGTGGTTGCTTATGCCTGTAATCCCAGCTACTTGGGAGGCTGAGGCATAAGAATTACTTGAACCCAGGAGGCAGAGCTTGTAGTGAGCCAAGATTGCACTGCTGCACTCCAGCCTGGGTGATAGAGCGAGACTAAAAATAAAATAAAAAATAAAATAAAATTACTTAAAATTACTTACTTTCAAAAAACAAAAGCAAAACAAGACTAAAGCCAACTTAATTTTATTTATGGAAACCTCTGTAGATGCTGTGAAAACAGATATTCTCATCTGGGATGGTGGCTCACACCTGTAATCTTCTGAGGCCAAAGGCAGGAGGATCATTTGAGGTCAAGAGTTTGAGACCAGCCTGGGTGAAAACCCATCTCTACTAAAAATACAAAAATTAGCTGGGCATGGTGGCGCACACCTGCAGTCCCAGCTACTCAGGAGGCTGAGGCAGGAGAATCACTTGAACCCCAGGAGGCTGAGGTTGCAGTGAGCTGAGATTGCACTACTGTACTCCAGCCTGGACAACAGAGCAAGACTCCATCTAAAAAAAAAGAAAGAAAGAAAGGAAAATAAAAGACATGTTCTCAGGTTGCAGGGGAGAAATCGGATTGAAGAGCAGTATGTAAGCTATATTCAGTGTCATTAAATTTACCAAATATCTAGTATAGACTTCTAAAGCTAACTCAGAGTATCTTTAATGGACTTCCCAAGGGAAGTAGGGAAACAACCTGTAAATAAGTATAAATAATTCCTTCCTGTAAATAAGTATAAATAAGTATTATTTCTATTTGACTAGAATAGTATTAGGTTGGTGCAAAAGAAATTGCGTTTTTTGCCTTTTTTTTTTTTTTATCGCAATGTGTTTTGCACCAGCCTAATAAGAAAGCTTGAGTCTCTGAGAGGAAGCATGAGAAATATGCCTCCATATTTAATCACTTAGTTTTTGCTTTCTCATTTTGTTTTAATACTGAAAAATGCTGGTGCTTCGAGGATAATGGCAAGAGTTTTAGGGTTGTAGAAATGGGAAAATCTTTATTTTTGTAATGAAAATTTTCTACGAGTTCCACTGATGGCATGAAAACTTTTTCAGGTTGTGAAATTAAAAGGCCAAGTGCTGTCTGTCATGTTCCGGTTCCGGTCAAAGAACCAAGAATGGCTCTGGATGAGAACAAGCTCCTTTACTTTCCAGAACCCCTACTCAGATGAAATTGAGTACATCATCTGTACCAACACCAATGTGAAGTATGTATTATAGAGGGGTATGAAAAAGCTGTTTTTCCTCTGCTCTCACAACACAAAATACTCCTGATGCCCAATTCGAGGGGTAAAACAATCAAGCAATAACACAAAAATTAGCTGGGCATGGTGGTGTGTGGCTGTAGTCCCAGCTAAATCTGGAGGCTGAGACAGGAGAATGGCTTGAACCTGGGAGATAGAGGTTGCAGTGAGTAGATTGCGTGACTGCACTCCAGCCTGGGCTACAGAGGGAGACTCCGTTTAAAATAAACATCAAGCAGTCACTTCTGCAGTGGCTACCAGCTGGTTGTCCTTCTATTCAATTCAGTTCACTGTCTACTTGAAGATAGCAGCAGATCTCCCAATTTGTAGATGCAGTACCGTAAGACTGCTCCCACTTCTGATGCCAATTACAAGCTCCAGGTTGTTTTACCTGTGCATCTGACTGACCAGCTGTTTCCCATGACCCCCTACTTGGGTTCTGTCAGTTTGCTTGAATGGCTCGGAACATTTACCTTTGTTTACCAGTTTGTTATAAAGGATATTATGAAGAATACTAGTGAACATCAGATGAAGAGATAGATAGGGCAAGGTAAGGAGTAAGGAGCACAGAGCTTTTATACTCTTTCTGGATGGGCTGCCCTCCAGGGATCTCCATGTGTTTGCCTATCAAGAAGCTCCTCAAACCCAGTCCTTTTGAGTTTTAATGGAAATTTTATTATGTAGGCATGAATGATTAAATCATTGGCCATTGGCAATCAACTTAACCTTCAGTCCCGTGCCCCTCCATTAGGTTGAAGGTTAGGGCTAAAAATCCCAACCCTCTAATTTTGCCTTCATCTTTCTAGAGACAAGCCCCTATCCTAAAGCTGCCTAGGGGTTGCCAGCCCTCAGTCAACTCACTAGCAGACAAAAAGACACTTATCATACTGAAGATTCCAAAGATTTTAGGTGGTATATATCCAGGTCCACTTACACATGGATTTTTTTCAGTAAGTGTGTTGGAAAAATTTTTGGATATTTGTGACAATTTGAAAAACCCTAAAATAAGCTACATAGCCTAGACTTATTGAAAAAAATTAGAAAAAATTAGGCATGTCATGAAAGTATTAAATATATGTAAATTCTAATCTTATTTTATCATTTACTAACATAAAGTATATAGAAATCTATTATAAAAAGTAAAAATGCTGGCCAGGTGAGGTGGCCCACACCTGTAATCCCATCACTTTGGGAGGCTGAGCTGAGCAGATCATTTGAGGTCAGGAGTTTGAGACCAGCCTGGCCAACATGGTGAAACCCCATTTCTACTTAAAAAAAAGAAAATACAAAAATTAACTGGGCATAGTGGCACGTGTCTATAGTCCTAGCTACTTGGGCGGTTAAGACATGAGAATCACTTGAACCTGGGAGGCAGAGGTTGCAGTGAGCTGAGATCACACCACTGCACTCCAGCCTGGGTGACAGAGTGAGACTCCTTCTCAATAAAAAAAAAAAAAAAATGTATCTCAACCTATACATACGCACAGACTATATATGGTACTATTTGTAGTTGAGAGAAATGTAAACAAATGAAAAGATCCAGTTTTAAATCATAACTGCATAAAGTTAACTGTAATACGTATTGTACTGTTGTAATAATTTTATAGCCACCTCCTATTGCTCAGTTGTTGCCAGTCTGCTTTAAATGCTGTATGATGCTAACCATGTCTTCATGAGCAATTCTCTCCAGTAAATTGCATATTGTAGTAAAAAGTGAAATCTCATGGTTCTTGTGTATTTTTCATCATGTTTAGTGAAATACTGTAAACCTTTAATAACACTTAGGAACAATATGAAGTACCACTGGTGATGCTGGAAGTTTTCCCTAGAAGCAGGGAAAAGTCATGACATTATAAGAAAAAGGTGGGCTGGGCACAGTGATTTAAGCCTGTAATCCCAGCACTTTGGTAGGTCTAGGTGGGTGGATCATAAGATAAGGGGTTCAAGACCAGCCTGGCCAATATGGTGAAACCCCGTCTCTACTAAAAATACAAAAATTAGCCAGGCATGGTGGTGGGCGCTTGTAGTCCCAGCTACTCAGGAGACTGAGGCAAGAGAATCACTTGAACCCGGGAAGCAGAAGTTGCAGTGAGCCGAGATTGCGACACTGTACTCTAGCCTGTGAAGTCTCAAAAAAAGAAAAAAGAAAAAGGTGAATTGCTTGATATGTACTGTAGAATGAAGTCGGCAACTGTGGTTGCTTGCCACTTCGTATAGATGACTCATCTTGTAAACAGATAATATAAACTTGTAACGATAAATACAGTACAGTGCTGTAAATGTATTTTCTCTTCCTTATGATTTTCTTAATAATATTTTCTCTTTAGCTTTATTGTAAGAATACAGCATATAATACATACAACATACAAAATGTGTTAATCAACAGTTTATGTTATTGATAAGGCTTCTGGCCTACAGTAGGCTATTAGTAGTAAAGTTTTGGGGGAGTCAGAAGTTACAGTCGAAATTTTGACTGCACAGGGGTCGGTGCCCCTAACCTCCATGTTCAGCAATCAGTTGTATTTCATAATATAACACAGGCATTTTCCGATGTTGGGATTTCTTTTTTTTTTTTTTTTTTTTTTTGAGACGGAGTTTCACTCATGTTACCCAGGCTGGAGTGCGATCTCGGCTCACCGCAACCTCCGCCTCCCGGGTTCAGGCAATTCTCCTGCCTCAGCCTCCTGAGTCGCTGGGATTACAGGCACGCGCCACCATGCCCAGCTAATTTTTTGTATTTTTAGTAGAGACGGGGTTTCACCATGTTGACCAGGACGGTCTCGATCTCTTGACCTCGTGATCCACCCGCCTCGGCCTCCCACAGTGCTGGGATTACAGGCTTGAGCCACCGCGCCCGGCCCGGATGTTGGGATTTCTAATGGACCAACTCTTCTTAGTCTTATCAAGCTGTCCCCTTATCCTCTGCTTTTCCAGTATTCAACACCATTAGTTTGAAGTTTCTCATTTTCCAGCTTATAGGATTTGGGATAGTTGATCAGAGTAGAGTAAATTTTATTCCCTCCCCCCCGCCCCCGCTCCAAGACAGGGTCTCACTCTGTCACCCAGGCTGGAATGCAGTGGCATGATCATGGCTCACTGCAGCCTTGACCTCCCAGGCTCAAGCGATCCTCCCACCTCAGTCCCCTGAGTAGCTGGGGCTGCAGACATGCACCAGGATACCTGGCTAATTCTTGTATTTTTTATAGAGATGAGGTTTTTCCATGTTGCAGAGGCTGGACTTGAACTCCTGGGCACAAGCAATCCATACTCCTTCAACTCCCAGAGTGCTAGGATCACAGGTATAACCCACTGCACCTGGGCAGAATAAGATTTTACAAACAATAATTCAAAGACTAGGTCCTGAAATGGAAGGGTTTATATTTCAATTCTATGTATCAACCCATTCTGAAAAGGATTTTTGTGGGCCATGTGGCCCTTATTGCACCTACCCAGATCTGCTGCAGCATGAAAACAGTCATAGACAAATGGGAGAACGTGGCTGTGTTCCAGTAAATCTTTCTTTACAAAAACAGGCAGTGGACCTTATTTGGGCTGTTTGCTTTAGAGCATAGCTACATCCTCCTGTTTTATTAGTTACTGTTCCTCTCTTTTGAACTTTTCTATTTGAGCTTTCTTTCTCAGCTTCTTTTTAAAAAAGTTTTATTAAGATATATTTCACATGTCATACACCTCACCCATTTAAAGTATCCAGTGTTTTTTAGTATATCACATAGTTATGTAACTCTTATTGCAGTCTAATTTCAGAATATTTTCATTCCTCCAAAAGAATTCTAAATCAGTTAACACTCATTCCCTGTTCTTTCCCTTCCCTCTCAAGTTCGGTGTAACTATGAATCTGTTGTCTTTATAAATTTGTCTATTCTAGGCATTTCGTATAAATGGAATCACAGACTATGTAGTTCCTTTGTAACTGGCCTCTTTCACTTAGTAAAATGTTTACAAAGGTCATCCATGTTGTAGCATGTATCAGTACTTTATTTCTTTTTATTGCCAAATATTTTATTGTATGGATATGTCACCTACTATGTGTTCATTAATGAGCATTGGGTTGTTGCTACTTTTTGGTTATCAAGAATGCTTTCATCTGTAAAATAGCAATAAGGAGCTGAAAAAATGCTTTCATGAATATTTGTATACTAGTTTGTGTTTGGATATATGTCTTTATTCTCTTGAATTCCACCCGGGAGTGGAATTGCTGGCCACATAGTAACTCTGTTTTACCTTTTGAGGAACTGCCAAACTGTTTTCTAAAGCTCCCTCATCACTCTACATTCCCAGGAGCAATGTACAAGGGTTCTGGTTTCTCCACATCCTTGTTAACACTCGTTATTGTCTTTTTTTATTATAGTCATCTAGTAGGTGTCAGTTGTCAGGTTATCACTTTGCCATTTGATCTTTTTTTTCTGTAGAATTGGCCTTGAATCCAGCTCTTGAAGATCAGATTATGACTACTTAGCAAGTATGAATAATACCTAGTGACAACAGTATTGTCCAATTCAGTCGTTAGAACTTGTAAAGTTTAATTCTTTGCTAACTAACATAATATAACACAATGGGTTGAGTTAGAAATTTTTATTAACTTAGAACTCAAGTGGAAGGCCATGGTCATTGTAGTTTTTTTTTTTTTTCTGTCTTTTTGCATCTTTATATTATACAACAGGCATCATTTTTGTGTTTCCATTTTGTTTAAATTTTTAAACATTTAAGTCATTTAAAAGGACTTGAATTTCTGGAAATAACTGCTTTCTCCATGTTTATATATCATTTTCCCTACCATGATTAATTTTAATTAGCTTTTAGAGTTTGTTTGTTTGTTTTATTAAGACCAGGGTCTCAATCTGTCACCAGGCTGGAGTGCAGCGCTATCTCAGCTCACTGCAACCTCTGTCTCTGAGGCTCAATCGATCCTCCCACCTGTCTCCTGAGTAGCTGGGACTACAAGAGCCCACCACCACTCCTGCTAATTTTTGTACTTTTTGTAGAGACGGGATTTTGCCATGTTGCTGAGGCTGGTCTCAAACTCCTGAGCTCAAGCGATCCACCCTGCCTCAGCCTCTCAGAGTGCTGGGATTACAGGCATGAGCCACTGTGCCTGGCCAGTATTTTATTTTTAAATAAATATTTTTTATAGAAAATGTGGAAAGTATTGAAGAATATAGAGAGAAGGAAAAAAAATTTCACACTCCAGGTTGTCTTTGTTAATGTATCAGTGTACATACTTTCAGTTTTTTATCTATGCTTTAAAAAAATACAGACTATGAATGTATATAACAACCAGGTTTTGAATACCTAGAAGGATTTAGAACCCAGCAAGATGACCCTTTGTGCCGTAGGACGTAGTTTCTATTTGCTGAAACTGACATCATAGGTTAATTGTAGGATTGGACTTTAATGAAGGATTTATTGATTGTTCCACCTTCAGATGAATCTGTAGAGCTTTACATACAGAATCTTATTCTTCTCTTTCTCTCTGTCACCCCCTCCTCCACTTCCATCCCTTCTTTACTGTCTACTCTGTTTTCCTAGGAACTCTAGCCAAGAACCACGGCCTGCACTCTCCAACGCAATCCAGAGGCCACAGCTAGGTCCCACAGCTAATTTACCCCTGGAGATGGGCTCAGGGCAGCTGGCACCAAGGTAAGAAAGGGTGAAATAATCATTTGTTGAGCAGTCACCCAGGGGGTGGTCATTTGCAATCCCATATATTTTTTTGGTTGGTTGGTTGGTTAATTTTTTTTGTTTTTTGGTTTTTTTGAGATGGAGTTTTGCTCTCAGCACCCAGGCTGTAGTGCAATGGCGCAAACTAGGTTCACTGCAAGCTCTGCCTCCCGGGTTCAAGCGATTCTCCTGCCTCAGCTTCGAGAGTGACTGGGATTACAGGAGCCTGCCACCACCCCTGCCTAATTTTTTGTATTTTTAGTAGAGACGGGGTTTTGCCATATTGGCCAGGCTGGTCTTGAACACCTGACCTCAGGTGATCCACCCACCTCAGTCTCCCAAAGTGCTGAGATTACAGGGGTGAGCCACCACACCCAGCCTGTTTAATTTTTTTTTTTTAAGGTCCTTTTTCCAGATTCTTTAAAAATTTTTCTTTTTTTTCCTATTTCTCTTCTCCACTGTCCTTTGACATTTAGGCAGCAGCAACAGCAAACAGAATTGGACATGGTACCAGGAAGAGATGGACTGGCCAGCTACAATCATTCCCAGGTAAGTTGTGTCCTCTTTTTCTTGGAAGAGGATAGAGAGTATTTACTTAGGAAGTGTCCTCCAGTACTAGTTAGAATCTACATATGTATTATATGAATTTTAGGGTTATTAAATTGCCATGTTAAATCTTTAATGGTTATTTTTATTATTTTATTCCACAGGTTGTTCAGTCTGTGACAACCACAGGACCAGAACACAGCAAGCCCCTTGAGAAGTCAGATGGTTTATTTACCCAGGATAGAGATCCAAGATTTTCAGAAATCTATCACAACATCAATGCAGGTTTGTTTCTTTCTCACTATCCTTTTAAATTCTCATTTAGACCACTTACTGATGGGCATGCCACTGCCCAATCAGTAATCTTCCGATGTTTTTCCACTTAATCATAATACCACCTGAGTAAATAGGAACTTGCTGAACTAATATACTACAGCCCCTTGACTGGCCCTCCCCCAACTCCTTTTGGTCCACAGATCAGAGTAAAGGCATCTCCTCCAGCACTGTCCCTGCCACCCAACAGCTATTCTCCCAGGGCAACACATTCCCTCCTACCCCCCGGCCGGCAGAGAATTTCAGGTGAGCCCCATATATATGTGCTGCTTTACAGGGCCCTGAGGGATTCAGCTGATGAATCCAGATTTTATTCTTCCCTTGCTTTCTCTGGTTATTTCAGAAAAAGCAGTGAAGCTTGTAGGGCCTAGCGTGAGGCAAACAAGCTGCTTTTCTTCCTCCTATTTCTTTGCATTTTCCTATTGTCATGTACTAGGCTCCATTTCTGTGTGTCCTGGTCAGTGTGTGACTGTCGGTCTTTCTTGTCTTTTCCAAATTGTTATCAAATTTTCCTTAACCTACAGGAAGTCAAGGGGATCTAGGGATAGCACTAGATTGTCCTTTGATTCCTAGCTTCTGTAATAAATCTATCGTTTTAATCCTTTACCTCATTTGTTCACTCCTAGGAATAGTGGTTTAGCCCCTCCTGTAACCATTGTCCAGCCATCAGCTTCTGCAGGACAGATGTTGGCCCAGATTTCCCGCCACTCCAACCCTACCCAGGGAGCAGCCCCAACTTGGACCCCTACTACCCGCTCAGGCTTTTCTGCCCAGGTAAAACTTATCATCTGTTTGTTCCCTGTGTATTATTTTTTCTTTGGGCTTTTTTCCATATGTAGAATCAGTGTTTTCTATTTTAAATACCTTCTCCCCAACCCCTATCCTCCAGTTTCCAGTTTTCATCTTTGTTGAGAGGAGCTAATTAAAAATCACAGATAATAAAAAAATCTCAGTAGAGTCCGTGGTTTTCACATTTGTTTTGGAGTAAATTCTAAGATGTTTCCTCTTTGTTTAGGACTACATAATACAGGAACAAAGAAAATTAATGACTAACTTACAGTGATGTCTGTTTACAAAAGTTGAAAAATTCTTATATATATAATACAATGCACAATAAATATATTGTCTCAAGAAAGATTCTTTAATATTACTATATATTTATGTTATACAAGTAATCGTTTTAAAAAGTCAAAACCAAAAGCAGGCTCCAGATGTTATATGCAGTATGATCTCAATTATGTACAAAATGCATGAGAAAATAAAAACTGGAAGAAATTATCCAAACATGTTAACCAAGTATGAATGATTCTTTTCTTTTTATTTTCCTTCACTTTCCAAATATTCTACAATGCATATGTACAACTCTTGTGAGAAAATAGTTTTTATAAAAAATACACTGTTAGGAACAAATGAATGTAGAACAGACCGAATTATGGTGCAGAGTATTTTTTTTCTGCATATAATTTTTTTTTTTTTTTGAAACTGAGTCTCGTTCTATTGCCCAGGCTGGAATGCAGTGGTGTAATCTCAGCTCACTGCAACCTCCGCCTCCTGGGTTCCAGTGATTCTCCTGCCTCAGGCTCCTGGGTAACTGGGATTACAGGCATGCACCACCATGCCTGGCCAATTTTTGTATTTTTAGTAGAGAGGGGTTTCACCATGTTGGCCAGGCTGGTCTTGAACTCCTCACCTCAGGTGATCCACCTGGCTTGGCCACCCAAAGTACTAGGATTACAGGCATGAGCCACCCCGCCTGGCCTGCATATAATATACTTCACAGTTATGAATGCTTCTAGTTTTATATAACTTTACAGTTTATAAGATGCTTTCATTTAATTCTTACAACTTTTATTAATCCCATAGTTTGTTGCTTTTTGTACTTTTATCTCAGCTGCCTAAAAAATAGTGTCAAGAGAGATTGAGAGTAATTGGAAGAAACACAGTAGGAAATAAGTGATGAACTTGGTTCCGAAGGATGCAGGGATTGTCAGTGTTGACTCTCATAGGCATGGTATGTGCAATGATGTTAATTCTCTATTCGTTCTGTATCCCTTCTTCATCTCTCTTTAGCAGGTGGCTACCCAGGCTACCACTAAGACTCGTACTTCCCAATTTGGTGTGGGCAGTTTTCAGACTCCATCCTCCTTCAGCTCCATGTCCCTCTCTGGTGCTACCACTGCATCACCTGGTGCTGCTGCCTACCCTAGTCTCACCAATCGTGGATCCAACTTTGGTGAGTCCAGACCACAAGGAGAGTAACAGGAAAATCTCACCAGTAAAGAGAAAGGATTTGGTAGTTAAAGTTGTTTGCCTGTGTTCTGGGTGCACTGACCTAATTGTAGGGAAATGCAAGGTGACAATCCATTTCAAATTTAAAACCTACCCACATGAAAAATGATATTTTAGCATATATAACAAAGTCATGTAAATTTTTATACATTTTAATAGTATGCAGATTTAATCTAAATGAGCAAAGGACTCTTTGGAAAGGCTGCCTGGAGAAGAAAAATTAATTTAGGGCTAAGTTTTGACTTGTGGAATTAGTACACAGTGGAACTGTGTAAATTGGAGTTGTTTATTCTTCCTTGCTATATTTCTAGCTCCTGAGACTGGACAGACTGCAGGACAATTCCAGACACGGACAGCAGAGGGTGTGGGTGTCTGGCCACAGTGGCAGGGCCAGCAGCCTCATCATCGTTCAAGTTCTAGTGAGCAACATGTTCAGCAGTCATCAGCACAGCAACCTGGACAGCCTGAGGTCTTCCAGGTAAGAGGGCGAAAAGATTCTCAAAAACTAGAAGCTGGGAGAAAAAGAGTCAGGGAAGAGGAGAGACAGTGAGGGAAGGATGTCTGGATTGAGGTGTTTGGTGGGGGGTAAATGTGAGAAAACAGAGAGGGATAAATTTAGGTATCACTGTCAGTAATTGAAAGGATTGTGGAAGCTAGATGCAGTGGTGCTTGTGCCTATACTGTCAGCCGCTTAGAAGGCTGAAGCAGGGGATCACTTGAGCCCATGAGTTCAAAGCCAGGCTGAGCAACTAGCCTGATCTTGTCTCTGTCAAACAAACCAAAAAGGAGCATCAATTGAGTGTGATACATACCATTTAACCAGAACAGACAAATTTAGCAACATAGGAAGACGCCAAAGAAAGTTACTTTAGCTCATTCAAATAGTTCCACGTACCCAAGTCACAGTAGCTTTGGGTTTAAAAGAGACAGAATGATTAAAAATAAAAAGTAGTGCTCACTTCAGCAGCATTTATACTAAAATTGGAATGAATATAGAGAAGATTAGCATGGCCCCTGTGCAAGGGTGACACAAAAATTTATGAAGTGTTCCATTTAAAAAATTATAAAAATGAAAAGTAAATGAAATAGAACAACTGATTATAGCCATTATGGTCTATTTACACCAGTCCTGAGGGACTATAAGAGTGAATGGAGTAATCTTAGGCAGAACAAAGGAAGAGCTGATTTAAAGCAAAGACTGAAAGAAAGCAAAACAGGTCTTGGTGAAAAACAAATAGGACAAGAGACTCCATCTGTGTCCCCATAATTAGGGGGTTATATGAAATACAGCAAGCAGATTTTTCTCCCTTTGAAAATATTGAGGACTAGGAAAAAGGTGGAACTGTAGGAGGAAGACAGAAGGGATTAGGAAAAAAGGCTGCGACCTAAAGGAGTCAAATTTGCTGGAAGGAAGGCAGGCTAAGAGCTCAGCATAGCAAAGACTGGGGTTCAGGAATGATAATGGAGGGGAATGGTGGAATAAAACTTGATAAGTGTAAGAGATCAAGATGTGTAACCCAAACTTAATCTTTTTATTTTATCAGGAGATGCTGTCCATGCTGGGAGATCAGAGCAACAGCTACAACAATGAAGAATTCCCTGATCTAACTATGTTTCCTCCCTTTTCAGAATAGAACTATTGGGGTGAGGATAAGGGGTGGGGGAGAAAAATCACTGTTTGTTTTTAAAAAGCAAATATTTCTGTAAACAGAATAAAAGTTCCTCTCCCTTCCCTTCCCTCACCCCTGACGTGTACCCCCCTTCCCTTCTGGCTGTTCCCCTACTCTGTTGCCTCTCTGAGGTAACATTTATAGAAGAAATGGAATGAATCTCCAAGGCTTTTAGGACTCTGAAAATTTGAGGCTGGGTGAAGTTAAAACACCTTTTCCTATGTCTCCTGACTTGAAGTTGTGTAGTGATGATTTGTGCTAAGATTGAGAGGCAGGTTAGAAGAATCTGACATCCACTGTTTGCCTTGGATAGTATGACTTGTTTTTGAAAAGAAATTCTGAAGAGAGTGGAGGAGAGGAGAAATGTCCTCATATTTGAGGACCATGAAACATGGTAGGTATATATGGGGCTTTAGCAAGCGAGCATGTGAGCAACCCCTCTGGAAAGAAACGTAAGTGTGTGTGAGAGAGAGAGAGAGAGAGAGAGAGAGAGAGTGTGTGTGTGTGTGTGTGTGTGTGTGTGTGTGTGTGCGCTTCTGTATTTCACTCTCCCTATTAGGGAATTATGCAAAATTTGTCCCAGATTTTATCTTTGTCTTTCTGTGTACTTTTCAAAGAGTCCTAAGGAGTTAAATCTTCCAGGTATTTTTCACTTACTATTGCAGCCAAAGAATATTTAAATAAATGTCTTTGCTGCGCTTGCGTCCATGCCCAGCCAATATACAACTGTAAAGCAAATATAGAAAGTCGGCTGCTGATATGGTTGTCTCTCATCAAACACATTCAGTGATAAAGGTGGGTTACTCCTGCTTTTGGTGCTCTCGCCTTATCTGGAAGATCTGCAAACTTTACCAAAATAGGCTGGCAAGATAAACACTTTCTGAAACCCAAGACTTGGCCATAAAGATAATGCTGCATTTTTCTGTCAGAATCACATATGATGTGTGTTCTGTGGAGGATATTTCTGCATGGAAACTCAACTTCTTGGATTAGCCGTCCCAGTGAAAATCCTCACTGTTGGAGTATAAACCAAATACAAAGCCCTCTTGCAAAGTAGCCTCTTTTATCCCGTACTCAAAATACCCAGTTTAGCGAAAAACAGATTGAAGTCTCTGGCCCTAGAGGTTTTTCTCTTTGCTCCCTCCAATCGTGAGATTGGGTTTTGCTTTAGAGTGCAAGTATAATAATTTCGTGTGATAGATGGAGCCTGGACGCCTATCTCAACAGGGTCATTGGTAATTAACTATAGCCATATAAATGCAGATACAGGTTACTACCATCACCCTTTACCTTCCTCAGGTAACAGTCATAGATATCAACTTTTTTTGTTTTTTCTTTTTTTTTAATTGGCTTTGGCCAGTAGCTAAAGTGCAAGACTGAATTAATGAGATATTCATTAAATGTAGTCATAGGGGACTGAGGAGCAGAGATGGCCTTGGAGAGGCCAAAGGAATGTCCATTTGCTGGGTTTCTCTCCCTTTTGTCTCCAGTCTGGTGCCAGGTAGTGGAGTGAAAAAGGAGACAGTTTATTTTTTTATTCTATGTGCACACTTACAGTATACATATATATTTATATCACAATTTACGAAACCAAAAAGTTGAGTTTCCAGTGGAACCCTTGTTTTTAAATAATCGACTGTTTTTAAATGTGATCAGGACTATAATATTGTACAGTTATTATAGGGCTTTTGGGGAAGGGGAGGATAGGGAGAAGATGCTCTGGGGGTTTTGTTTTTGCTTTTCCTTCAGGGTTTTATTTTTGATTGTTTTGTTTTCTTGTTGGCCATTTCTGTATTGCTGGCATCTGTGCTAAGCCTTACAGTGGCAAAAATAATGACATGTAGCAAAGATTTTCAAACAAAATATTTTTTCCTTTTGTAAAATTTCTTGTGTTGTGTGATCTTAATTGCGGCTTTATCATTCCTTTCCAGTTCATAAACAACAAGCACCCACAACTAGAGGAATCTGTTGCTTAAGCTCCAGACATACAGACATAAGGCACACTGTGTCTTTAATTCCAGGAATCAGAAATCATAGGGTTCTGATCACACTGTACTTCTCCCCCTCATTTGTCCTCCTGATCCTGACACATTCTGAGTAACGTCAGCAGGGACGCTCTGACCATGAGGTGGGGGTTTTGGGGTGGGCGTTGCCCAGGTTCCTGGGAGAGAGGGGAAGAGTTGGAACTTGAAACCGCTAAGGCACATCTGGATGTCTTCCCCCAGTATGTCCTCTTCTGGATTAAAAGGAGTGAAATTTAAACTGTTCAAGTCTGGACCTGGTTTCCCTCTAGGAGACTTATGTTGGTTCATTAGCAACTTTTGTGTGTGTGTGTGTGTGTGTGTGTGAGAGAGACAGAGTCTCACTCTGTTGTCCAGGTTGGAGTGCAGTGCTGCAATCTTGGGTCACTGCAACGTATGCCCCCTGGGTTCAAGCAATTCTCCTGCCTTACCTTCCCAAGTAGCTGGGACTACAGGTGTGTGCCACCATGCCCAGCTAATTTTTGTATCTTTTTTAGTAGAGACAGGGTTTCACTATATGTGGGCCAGGCTGGTCTCGAACTCCTGACCTCAGGTGGCCCGCCTGCTTTGGCCTCCCAAAGTGCTGGGATTACAGGCATGAGCCACTGTGCCTAGCCCATTAGCAGCTCTTAAAATCCAGAGGCATATGCCTGTATTCTTGCGAGTTTATGCATGGAATCCAGCTGGAAACTGAGTCTATTACAGATCCCATTTATTATCCTTCCTATTCCAAGGAGCCTTTTTTCCTCCTTCCCCACATGTGTTTATGGAAGAAAATGAAGTTTGGGGTGTGGTTTGAGGACTGAGCTGGATTCTTGTGATCTGTCACATGCCTGGATGTGGAAAAGCATTTGGAGAAGCTCATGTGACTTGTCTTAGCTTGGGGATTTTAATAATTGAAACATGTTTATCGGGTGTCCCACCACCTGAGAGTTTTAGCAACAGAATCACATGTGAGTCCATCAGAACTTACGGCATTGATTCAAGTGCTGTCGTAAATATCCAGGACTGCTGTTTTGATTACCTTTAGAGACAATTTCATCTGGAATTTCTGGGCATATCTCCTTCAACAAAACCACATTAGGCCGGGAAAGCTACTCTGCCTGGAAGTAATAACAACTTTCAACCAACAAGCTTATATAAATACAAAGAATTCTGGAGCCTATGGCTTCCATTATTCTTTTCTAGCCTTTTGTTTTCATTATCTCATCCCAGAGGTGAGGGTCAGACACAAATTTGAAAATAAGTTTCAATGTTGGAGAGGTAAATCAATAGGAAAGGGGTAGGAAAAGTTGTAATCCCCCAATATTGTAATAAAGATGCTGAAGAAGGATGGGAGAGACGAGGGCTGTGTCCTTCCTTTTACTCACCAATAGAGAAAGAAGGTAAGCTCCTACTTGAGTCAGTAGATACTGAGGTCTTGTTATTTGCCACCAAAGACAGTCTTGTGAGACTTAATACCTAGCAACTCTATTCTGGCACATATGCTGCACAGACACAGAAACTATACATCCACTGCCTTTTTCCCTCCTCCTTACCCTCCCTTCTCTCAGCATTTCTATCCCTGCCTCTTCCTCTTACCCAAATTTTCCAGCCGACCACTGGAGCTGACTTCCGCAATCCTGATGGAATAAATCTAGCACTCCTAATCATCTGCCCACACTTTGCTGCCAAAACGAAGCCAGACAACAGATTTCCATCAGCAGGTAACATTTGCAACTTCTTAGATCTTTTAGCTTTTTATTCCTGTCAATTCTTTAAGAGCACTAGGGATATAATGACTTGAGGATCAAAATAAACTTTTAGCCTCTGCAGATGAAAACAGAGATGCCCTTCTTAGGTTATTTCCTGACTAAACAAAATCTGCCTTGAAATCTGTAGGATTCTTTGTATGATTTGTGTGTGTGTATATATATATATATATATATACACACACATACATGGTTGTTAGTGAAAGCAAAAGATATAGGGAATCATTTGCCCATCCTTCAAGAGTGGCCTTTCTGAAGCATTTTCGACTTTAGCCAACAAGGATCAAAAGGGTTAACTCAATTGTGAGGAGGAGGAGGGTGGTACAGGGAGGTGGTAGCTCAGTACTTCCTGTTCTCTGAGACATCTCAAAGACCTCAACACTCTAGCTATTAAATGTCCTACTGGACATTTCGGCAGTTTGCAAAAATTACACGTAGATGGACTATAAGCAATTGTGTAAGCCATATGACATGAGGCAGGCTGCAAATTGTTCTTAAAATGGAGGATTTGTAATTGAAGCCAACGCAAGAAATGAGGGAAGCTAGCTAAACTTATGAAAAGCTGTGAATTTAATCATCATAGAACATTGCTTTTCAGTCTGAAAATTATTCCAGCAAACTGGAGCTGAGGTTTCTTGTCCTGTGCGGCAGCCACAGTGGTTTTCTGTTGTTGGGGGAGGGGGAAACCTTGCCCACAGCATCTGGTTAAGATTAGGGCAATTTCCTGCCTAAGAAGGGAGGGGAGAGGGAAAGGAGGAAGAAATGCACAAGGAGAGTGAGGAGATAGAAAATTTCTCAGAAAACATTGTCATATTTTCCCTTTTGGCAAGATCTGGGAAAGTACTAGAATTTAGGCAAGAAAGAGAACAGTGCCTTGAAGAAATGGTCAGGAAGCAAAACTTAGTTGGAAATCTCTCCTTTGTGTATTCTGAACCCCAGTACCACTTTGCCCTTTGTCTCCAAGCCTGCTAGGGACTTTGGAGGAAACAGGCACTGAGCTCATTCTGATTTTCCAGTTTCCCATTTCTGGTTGTGTACGTGTGTGCGTGCGCATGCGTGTGTGTGTGAGGAAGAGAGGCAGAGTCAGAGAGTGTGTGTGTTGGCTAATCTCCCTAGAGAGAGAAAGACAGAGAGAGAGAGAGAGTGGGGGGGGGGGGAAATGGCCTAAATCTCCCTAGCTCAAAGTCCTTGGAACCAGATGTACCAGCACCCTATCTAAACACAGGCCCCTCCTAACTATCATTGTTTTATCATGTGAAAGTCACCCTCCATTCTTTGTCTACCTTCCTTTTCCTCATAAAGCCTAGTTTTCCTGTTTCCCTGCCAAATGGAAGAGTTTTCCCTAATTATACTCTTCCTCAGAATGTGGGGGCTCAAGGTTCTGCTGCTACCCATGGTGAGCTTTGCTCTGTATCCTGAGGAGATACTGGACACCCACTGGGAGCTATGGAAGAAGACCCACAGGAAGCAATATACCAGCAAGGTGCCTGGGGTCCTGGAGGGGGCATGGCAGGAGGGCTGAGACAAGAGCTCTCCCATCTTAGCTTCACTCCCTTCTCCAATCCAAGTATTTTATTCCAAGCTAATCGGTCCCTCTTCCCTAACTCATGTTAACATGAGGTATTCATTCCTATGCTTCAAATCATCCTTTGTCAAATTGTTTCCTTCCTTTGCTTTATAACTGCCTTACGTTTCTCTTGGGAAGACTTCTAAGATTAATCTATTCATCTATAGGCAATTTTTCTGTGAGTCTCTCTAGAGGTTTATGTTGTATTAATTTGACTTGTTTGCATATTCTCTCTTCTTGCAGGCTCTTAATAATTCCATGGTTAGTTTCCCAACTAAACTGTAAACTTTTTATGATTGAGTTTCCTTTATTCTCCTAAAAACCTTACAGTATTACATACGTAACTGTACAGACTCTATACAAGTACTGACTATGCTTTGTTTAGGTGGATGAAATCTCTCGGCGTTTAATTTGGGAAAAAAACCTGAAGTATATTTCCATCCATAACCTTGAGGCTTCTCTTGGTGTCCATACATATGAACTGGCTATGAACCACTTGGGGGACATGGTGAGTACAGCTTCAGCTCCTGTCTCCCCTACACCGTCTGCTTTACTTCCCTGCTGATGCCTGGCCTCTTTCTTCTTTGTCTCAGACCAGTGAAGAGGTGGTTCAGAAGATGACTGGACTCAAAGTACCCACCTCTTATTCCCGCAGTAATGACACCCTTTATATCCCAGACTGGGAAGGTAGAGCCCCAGACTCTGTTGACTATCGAAAGAAAGGATATGTTACTCCGGTCAAAAATCAGGTACACTCCTTTCTTCTGGGTGTACATATGTAATCTGGCATGAACTTTTCCTTTTTCTGCTGCTTTGTTCTTGAGGTGAAAGGGCACCAGGAAGAGAGGGCAAGGAATTAAGGTACATCTCCCCATGCTTAGAGAATACAGCTTGTTCTGTTATTTAACCTCATTTGTTTTTGCACATTTGGGTTGTTTCTGGGTTTTCTTTTTACTTTGAGACAGAGTCTCACTCTGTCATCCAGGGTGGTGTGCAGTGGCGCAACCTTGGCTCACTGTAACCTTCACCTCCCGGGTTCAAGCAATTCTCCTGCCTCAGCCTCCCGAGTAGCTGAGAATTACAGGCACGTACCACTACACCTGGCTAATTTTTCTATTTTTATAGAGTTGGGGTTTCACCATGTTGGCCAGGCTGCTCTTGAACTCCTGACCTCACGTGATCCACCTACCTCGGTCTCCCAAAGTGCTGGAATTACAGGTGTGAGCCACTGAGGTCTGGTTTTTATTACAGACAGTTTTGCAGTAAGCGCCTTTGTGCATACATTGTTGTGCACATGTACAAATATTTTTGCAAAATAAGTCCTAAAATCAGAATTGCTAGGCCACAAGGAATCCTTTCTAAAAACAAAAGAAAACAAAACTTTTTTTCTTTTTTTTTTTTTTTAAGACAGAATCTCTCTCTGTCACCCAGGCTGGAGTCCAGTGGTGTGATCATGACTCACTGCAGCCTCAACCTCTCAGGCTCAAATGATTTTCCCACCTCAGCCTTTCTAGTAGCTGGGACTACAGGCACATGCTACCACACCTCGTTAATTTTTTAAATAGTTTTTTTTGTAGAGACAGGGTTTTGCCATGCTGCCCAGGCTGGTCTCAAACTCCTGGGCTCAAGCAATCTGCCCACCTCGGCTTCCCAAAGTGCTAGGATTATAGACGTGAGCCACCATGCCTGGCCCAAAAAAGTTTTTACAATCTTACATTCTTATTAGCATGAGAATGTCAGTTTTTTCACAACCTTAACAACACAGGATTGTATCAGCAAGATAAACAATTGATTTAACGTTAATTTAACAAACACTTTTTGACCCCCAGAACCTACCAGCTGCAATGTTAGGCAGCAGAGATTCAAGATGACTAATACACAATCTATGTCCTTAGGAAATCCTCAATCTTAAAAAATAGAACAGGAGCCGGGCGCGGTGGCTCAAGCCTGTAATCCCAGCACTTTGGGAGGCCGAGGCGGGTGGATCACAAGGTCAAGAGATCGAGACCATCCTGGTCAACATGGTGAAACCCCGTCTTTACTAAAAAAATACAAAAAATTAGCTGGGCGTGGTGGCACATGCCTGTAATCCCAGCTACTAAGGAGGCTGAGGCAAGAGAATTGCCTGAACCCAGGAGGCGGAGGTTGCGGTGAGCCAAGATCGTGCCATTGCACTCCAGCCTGGGTAACAAGAGCGAAACTCCGTC
>NW_016107503.1:5409993-5426407 GCF_001604975.1 Cebus imitator
AAAAAAAAAAAAAAAAGAACAGGAAAGAAAGAAAAATCTATAATCTAGATGTACCAACAATAATAGCTAATACTTTTTGGGATTTTATTAGGTGTCAGAAACTTCTTAACTGTTTACATGAGTTAAATATTTTAATCCTCCTGACAGTATTTTATACATAGGGAAACTGAGACATAGGCAAGTTTAGTAAGTTACCCAGGGTAACACAGCTATTAGGTGGCAAAGTCAGGGTTAGAACCCAGGACAACTGCCTCCAAAGCTGATATTGTACTCAGCTTTACTGTAGCTAATAGTAAAAATGGTAGCAAAAATCAATAGCAGTAGAACAAACCAACAGTTGTTAAAGGGCGTAGGAGGACTCACCTCAAAAGCAACATTTGTGCTGAAATATTTAGAACACATGGAATTTCTTCAGGCAGTTAGAGAGAAGATATAGGAAATGCGAACAGCAAAGATTGATAGAGTTTCTCTGTATGCCTCTCAGGGTCAGTGTGGTTCCTGTTGGGCTTTCAGCTCTGTGGGTGCCCTGGAGGGCCAACTCAAGAAGAAAACTGGCAAACTCCTAAATCTGAGTCCCCAGAACCTAGTGGATTGTGTGTCTGAGAATGATGGTTGCGGAGGGGGCTACATGACCAATGCCTTCCAGTATGTGCAGAAGAACCGGGGTATTGACTCTGAAGATGCCTACCCGTATGTGGGACAGGTGAGATTGCTCCACACAGTTACACAGCTCTGTCAGCTTCTCCTTCCCCAGCATGATATTTTGTCATGGAAACAATTCCAGAAATACTGTTTTCTGTTACCCTATCCTGCTTTCTTGATGAAATAATTTCCCACAGAAAACCAAGAAGATTTCCACAATCTGGGGGAATTTAGGGAGCTTAAGCTACTACGGCTATTTGCTTCTCTGCCATGGAGAGAAAACAGAGGCTAGGCTACCTACCCCAAAGGCTTCCGAGCAGGGCTCTATAACCCTCTGCCCAGTTCCCCACTCCCACAACAAACCCACAAACCCACCATGCTATTTTCGCAAATTGTGTGGCTTTATTTTATATGATCTCGGTGTGAGTTTTCAGAACATTTAAGCAAAGTATGTAAGTTTATATGCTCACATGTATAAAATGAGAGAAAAAACAAGTTGCTTCATACTATAGATAAGGGATTAACTCAGTTCCTTCTGCATGATCCTTTAGTCACAGGAAGGAAATCGTATCTGTAAGGCAGGCAATCTGAGGGTTTTTTAATACACATGGGGCTGGGACTGATAGATAAAATAATGGAGGACCTTTGCAACAGAAACCTCTGGAACAGGGATAGGAAGTTTGAGAATAAAAATGATGGCTACTGTGTTCTAAGCCATGTCCTTAGTGCATTTTTTCTTTTTCTTTTTTTCATTTAATCTCATATCAACTCTGTAAGGTAGACTTATCTTCAACGTATAGGTGAGGAAATGGACACTTAAGGAGATAAAACAGTATAATTCATACCACTAGTACATAGCAAAGGCAAGATGTATCTACCAGGTATGTTTACCTTCTGCAAACATTCCTAGGCATGTCTCCTATGCACATGTGCAAGAATTTCTTACTAGGATATAATGCTTTGGAACAGAATTGTCTAGGTCTTAGGGTGTATCTATTTTCAACTTTACTACACAATGTCAAATTGTTTGCCAAAGTATTTGGAAAAATGTATACTCCACCTGCAATGTATAAGAAATCCCATAGAATCACCTTTTTATTAGTATGTTTACCTGGCCATTTGCGTTTCTTCTTCAATGAATTGACTGTTTTTATCTTTTGCTCATTGTTTTTGTTTTCATTTATTTATTTATTTATTTTCTTGGCTTTTTGAGAAAACGTTTAATTTATTTTATTTTATTTTATTTTATTTTTGAGACAGAGTCTCATTCTGTCACCAGGCACCAGGCTGGAGTGCAGTGGTACGATCTTGGCTCACTGCAACCTCTGCCTCCTGGGTTCAAGCAATTCTCCTGCCTCAGCCTCTGGAGTAGCTGGGACTACAGGCATGCCCCACCTTTTTCCCATTTTTAATTGGGTTTTTTTTTTTTTTTTCCTCTTTCTTTCTTAAAAGTTTTTTAAAAATATTTGATGCTGGGTACGGTGGCTCATGCCTGTAATCCCAGGACATTGGGAGGCTGAGGCTGGTGCATCACGAGGTCAGGAGATCGAGACCATCCTGGCCAACATGGTGAAACCCCATCTCTACTAAAAATACAAAAATTAGTTGGGTGTCTGGTGGAACATGCCTGTAATCCCAACTACTCAGGAGGCTGAGGGAGGAAAATCGCTTGAACCAGGAAGTCGGAGGGTGCAGTGAGCCAAGATTGCACCACTGCACTCCAGCCTGGCAACAGAGTGAGACTCCGTCTCAAAAAAAAAATTGGGTATCAATATTATGTATGTTAAAAGTTGAGGATTGTCTTTTCATTCTCTTTATGATGTCTTTCAATCTAGAAAAGGTAATTTTAATATAATAAAATGATTAATTTTCCTTTGCAATTTTTGCCTTTAGCAATGTGTTTTATTCATTTATGAATGAAGGAAGGTAAGAAAAAATAAAATTTAGAAAAGAAGAGCTCTGACCAGGTGCAGTGGCTCACACCTATAATCCTAGTACTTTGGGAGGCTGAGGCAGGTGGCTCACTTGAGGCCAGGAATTTGAGACTAGCTGGGCCAACATGGTGAAACCCATCTCTACCAAATATAAAAAAATTAGCCTGGTGTGATGGCACATGCCTGTAACCTCAGCTACTTGGCAGGCTGAGGCAGTGGAATTACTTGAACCCAGGAGGCAGAGGTTGCGATGGGCCAAGATCACGCCATTGCACTCCAGCCCGGGTGACAGAGGGACACTCTGTGTCAAAAAATAAAAAAAAAATTAAAAAGAAGAGATCTGATAGGGCAGTAGCCAGATAACATTTTAAAGGGATGGTATTATAAGTTTGTTCCAGTTATAATTCAGGTTATTCTGACTTTAAAGTATCATCACATAAAATCTTTCTGAGTCAATTTCCAAGATATTCTGTTTCACTTGTAATTCTGTGTAATTTTTGGCACCAGGAGGGATCCGAGGTTTGGAGCACATGGTAGAAACAAAGATATCTTGAAAAATTATCAAGGCAGTAGACCACTGTAATCTTAAACTAGCACATCAAATGCTGCTATTGCTGTTAACATTTAGATAATGTTAGATAATTTATTTTTTCGAGGATATCTCACTATCTTGCACAGGCTAGAGTGGAGTGGCTATTCACAGCACGATCATAGTACATTAAAGCATCAAACTCCTGGGCACAAACAATCCTCCTGCCTCAGCCTCCTGAGTAGTAGACAATATATTCTTGTAGATGTAACCTTAGGGTTCTGAAGGGGTAATCCGTAGGAAAATGAATTGCTGAAAATATACCACCTTGACATGGGCTATTATTAGATTCCATAATTGTGGCTTGCCAACGAAACATTGGTAACTACCTGTAAAATATAGTGTTGGAAGTCATAGGCTAAATTGCTAAGTTCTTCAATCTATTTGTGTCATGTTATAGCTTTCATATTCTGTCTTTGATGAGAGCACATGGATCATACCAGTTCCTCTGATACAGATGCAGAGGGCCCGGTCTTCCCTCTAGCTAAGCCTTGGCCTTGGCCTTGGCCTCCTACCCACACAGCAGCTGGTTCCTTCCTGCCCCCTGAGGCTCATACATACTATATGGCCAGTAGCTGGTTTATGCTTTTTAAAAAAATCTTATTTCTGAAATCTTTCTGTACTGTTTTACAGGTTTTCCTCCCACATTTATGTCTTTAAACCACCTGTAGTTGATTTTTATGTGTGGTAGAAGGCGGGAATACTCTTTTCATATTCTTTTTTATGAGGAAGAACAGATTCTCTCTAGAAACCCTAGACTGCTGCCTCTGTTAGTTCACTGGCATCACTCAAAATATTGGTTGAGTTTCTCACTCACTGACTCATTGCCTATTGCTTTGTGCTAGTCCTGTTACAATCTTGTTTCTTCCAGGAGGAGAGTTGTATGTATAACCCAACAGGCAAGGCAGCTAAATGCAGAGGGTACAGAGAGATCCCCGAGGGGAATGAGAAAGCTCTGAAGAGGGCAGTGGCCCGAGTGGGGCCTATCTCTGTGGCCATTGATGCAAGCCTGACCTCCTTCCAGTTTTATAGCAAAGGTAAGAAGCTGCTCCCGGCTGGGTGCAATGATGCATGCCTGTAATCCCAGCACTTTGAGAGGCCAAGGCAGGTGGATCACCTGAGGTCAGGAGTTGGAGACTGGCCTGGCCAACATAGTGAAACCTCGTCTCCACTAAAAATAAGAAATAAAAAAATAAAAAGTTAGCCAGGCGTGGTGGCACATGCCTGTAGTCCCAGCTATTCAGGAGGCTGAGGCAGAAGAATCACTTGAACCCAGGAGGTAGAGGTTACAGTGAGCTGAGATTATGCCACCACACTGGCCTGGGTGACAGAGCAAGACTCCATAAAAAAAAGAAAAAAAAAAAGGAAGCTGTTTCTATAGAGCACTGTCTTTTATGATACAGGCTTGATGGCTTCTTGAAGGACCTTGGGTGTTTTCACTACTTAGTTTTTGTATTCAGATGGAGGCGGCCAGAGAGAAATTAACAACTGCTACAGTATGGAGCTGATCTCTGTGGGAAACCCTCCCGACCTGGATGGAATTCTACAGAGAGTCTCCTAGACTGGGGGATCCCACAGGGTGACCCTTGGATTGCATAGAGCCTCACGCTGCTAGTTTGTATTCTAGGTGTGTATTATGATGAAAGCTGCAATAGCAACAATCTGAACCATGCAGTTTTGGCAGTGGGATATGGAATCCAGAAGGGAAACAAGCATTGGATAATTAAAAACAGGTAATGATGGGATCACTACTTACGTCATTTAGTCACCCTTTTAACACTCAACCTCACCTCCAGCTTCCCTATATTCCTTTCTGTCTCCCAGATCAAGAAAAAAATTATCTTCGGCTTCTGACTTCTGTCTTCTCAGTCAGAGGCTCTTAACTCTGAGTCTGACATTTAATGGCCAGTGTGTTAGTCCACTTTGCATTGCTATAGAAGAATACCCAAGACTGGCTAATTGATAAAGAATTGAGGTTTGTTTGGCTGTACAAGCATGGCACTAGTATCTGCTCAGCTTCTGATGGGTCCTCGAAGCTTTTACTCATGGCAGAAGGCAAAAGAAGCAAGCATGTCACGTAGTGAGAGAGGGCGCAAGAGAGAGAGGGAAGTACCAGACTCTTTAAAGAACCAGTTCTCACATGAACTATTAGAGTGAGAACTCATCATCACCAAGGCAATGGCACCAAGCCATTCATGAGGAATCCACTCCCATAGCCCAAATACCTCACACTAGGCCCCACCTCCAACATTAGGGATCACATTTCAGCATGAGACTGGGAAGAGACACACATCCAAACCATATCAGCCAGACAATAGTGCTCAGCGTATGTGCTGGGCAGATGCTCCCTGTGTGCAAGGTGCTTAGTCACATATACAAACCAACGAGCAGATGACGCCTTCAGTGAGCTCAGAGCCCAGTAAGACAGACCTGGCTGGCTGGGTGTGGTGGCTCACACCTGCAATCCCAGCACTTTGGGAGGCCAAGGTGGGCAGATTACGAGGTCAGGAGTTTGGTTGGTCAACCATCCTGACCAACATGGTGAGATCCATCTCTACTAAAAATACAAAAATTAGCTGGGTGGAGTGGTGCACACCTGTAATCACAGATCCTCAGGAGGTTGAGGCAGGAGAAATGCCTGAATGTGTGAGAATCACCTGGCCCACACTTTACTGCTTCTGTTGTTCATTTCACACCCCTCCACTGGCATCCTCTTCCTACGGAGCAAAATTCTACTCAGCCTTTTGGCTCAGCTCAAGTGCCACCTCTTATATCAAGCCTCTGAGATTCTCCTGATCAGAATCTTTCCCTCCTCTGATAGGCGGAGGTTGCAGTGAGCTGAGATCTCATCACTGCACTCCAGCCTGGGGACAGAGTCAGACTCCATCTCAAAAAACAAACAAACAAACAAAAAACCTAGCTAATCATGAGACAAAGCAGTACAAAGAACCAGCAGGAGCTTTGGAATTACATATTTTTACTTTCTTTTGCCTCTAATGTGATCAGTTTCTCAGGGCAGTTTCCATTAGCAGTCTGTCTTTAACAGTAGGGGAACAGTGTAAAGGTTTAATATTCCTTTGAACAGTTTTTTTCCTTCAAGATACACTTAGGATACATGGATATAAGAACTTGCTGGGATTTCCAACTCTCTAGAATCCCCTCCCACATAGTGGGAGCTTTAAAAAAAACAAAAAAAAAAACAAAAAAAAAAACAAAAAAAAACTTGCCAAAGATGTGAAGAGAAACATTTTTTAGAAATAAAATATAGGCCGGGCGCAGTGGCTCACGCCTGTAATCCCAGCACTTTGGGAGGCCGAGGTGGGTGGATCATGAGGTCAAGAGATCGAGACCATCCTGGTCAACATGGTGAAACCCCGTCTCTACTAAAACTACAGAAAATTAGCTGGATGGCGCGTGCCTGTAATCCCAGCTACTCAGGAGGCTGAGGCAGGAGAATTGCCTGAACTCAGGAGGCGGAGGTTGCGGTGAGCCGAGATCGTGCCATTGCACTCCAGCCTGGGTAACAAGAGCAAAACTCTGTTTCAAAAAAAAAAAAAGAAATATAAACAAAAAAAAGTTAGTGTTTACTTTCCTATGTTGGGGAACAAAGAAAACTCCAGGGTACTTTGCTTCTCATTTCTCTAGCACTTTGTGACTTTTGGGGCTGGGAAGACTGATGAGAATTACACTTTTCCTTTCCTGCTGATCACCAGTAACCTGGCAGCAGCATTGGCTAAATCTGCTGTCCTCTGTGTCCTCCAAAGAGCAGGAGTCCTAGCCTCTGAGGAGTTCACAGACTCACGTGGTGGTGTAAGCAAGTTGGGCTGCTACCTGGAAGGCAGGCAGGATTGAATGTGAGGCTGGGAGTTGCTTCAAACCTGAAACAACTTTTTATATCACAGTTCCAACTCAGGATGAACCTGAGCACCTTCCCAAGTCTCCCGCAGCTTCTGCTATATGTTGTCCCTTCTCTTGACTCCCAACTCCAGTCGCTGACCCTGTTCTTTCATGATCAGGTGCCATGTGTGGAGATAGCTTCCAAAACAGCTGGGAGGAAGAAAGGACACACTCAGGCAGGATCAGGAACACTGGGGGCCCCTGGAGAAGGGGAGAATGGGGGCAGGGTACAGGTTTTAAATAAAACATATTGGGTAATTGGAGAAGTTGGTGGTTGGGGAAGAGGACTGAAAACAATTTAGGAAGATATACAAACAAGCTTTCGTCTCTCCTCTGTCTCACATCGTCTCTCCTGTCTTCTAGTCTTGCCACTCATTTCCTTAGTAATCTCATCCACTCTTATAGTTTCATCCATCTCTCCTATGGGGTTTACTCCCAAATCAAGATCACCAGCTTCTGCCTCTTTCTTATGCTCTAAACTTACATTTTCCAGATTAATCTTCCCCAAATACAGCTCTGATCATATCACTTTCACACTCAAAATCCCTTAGTGGCTCCTCCACTATAATGGGTCACAGGGTAAAAGGTGAAGCTCTTTAACCCCACAGAAAAGGTAATTCAACCTGATGTCAGTCTGCCTTTCTAGACATATCTCTCAGTATACCGTGTCAGGCACACTATTTTTCAGCTATGTGATCCTAATAGTGCCCCACGCTTTCCTGCCTCTGTTGTTCATTTCACACCCCTCCACTGGCATCCCCTTTCTGCAGAGCAAAATTCTACTCAGGCTTTTGGCTCAGCTCAAATGCCACCTCCTATATCAAGCCTCTGAGATTCTCTTGATCAGAAGGAATCTTTCCCTCCTCTGATACCTATAGTATTACGCCTTCTCCCTATTTCTTGACTTTAAACTCTTTAAAGGTAAAAATCATTGTATTCATTTTTGTGTAGCATCAGTACCTAGCATAATACTTAGTAAACATTTTAATGAATAAATAAACTGAGAGTACTAAGTATTTTTCTTGATTGATCTTACAGCTGGGGGGAAAACTGGGGAAACAAAGGATATATCCTCATGGCTCGAAATAAGAACAACGCCTGTGGCATTGCCAACCTGGCCAGCTTCCCCAAGATGTGACTCCAGCCAGCCAAACCCGTCCTGCTCTTCCATTTCTTCCACGATGGTGCAGTGTAATGATGCACTTTGGGAGGGAGTTGGTGTGCAACTTTCGAAGCAGGTGTGGTGGTACTGAGATTGTCTGTTCAATTTCCCCATTTGTTTGTGCTTCAAATGATCCTTCCCACTTTGCTTCTCTCCACCCGTGACCTTTTTCACGGTAGCCATCAGGACTTTCCCTGACAGGTGTGTACTCTTAGGCTAAGAGATGTGACTATAGCCTGCCCCTGGCTGCAGTGTCCCAGGGCTGATGCTGTACAGGTAGAGGCTGGAGATTTTCACAGAGGTTAGATGCCCATTCACTGGGACTAGTTAGCTTTAACCACTCTAAAGGACTGGGGTGATCTGACTTCTCACTTTCTAAGTTCTCTTCTATATCCTCAAGGTAGAAATGTCTGTGTTTTCCACTCCAATTGATAAATCTATTCATAAGTCTTTGGTACAAGTTTACGTGAATAAAAGAAATGTGATTTATCTTCCCTTCTTTGCATTTTGAAATAAAGTATTTATCTCTTATCTACAGTTTAAAAAATAGCATCTAGTTCACATTCATTTTGTGTTAGATACTGTGCTAGGTGCTGGAGGAAAGAAGATGAATAGAACATTTTCTCTCTACTTGATGCACCCACAGTCTGGTTGTAGAGACTTTCATGTAAACAATTCATTTATTTGTTCATTCCTTCAGCCAATATATATTGAGTGCTTACTCTGTACCAAGAACTGTACTACATTTCTGGGATTGACTAGATATAAGGAGATCTCAATATTTAATTCTGCCTGAGGGGAGACTGGATTAAGTGACATGGAAACTTGGGTCTTGGAAAATATTTTAAGACTCTTTTTTTCCTCTCTCTCTCTCTCTCTCTCTCTCTCTCTCCTGGGCTCAAGAGTTCTTCCCATCTCAGCCTCCTAAATAGCTTGGACTACAGTGCACAATGCCATGCTTAGCTGACTTTTTGAAAATTATTTTTTGGAGGCCAAGGTGGGAGGATCGCCTGAGCCCAGCAGTTTAAGACCAGCCTGTTTCCCTATGTCAGCCAGGCTGGTCTCAAACTGCTGGGTGCAGGCAATTCTCCCACCTCGGCTTCCCAAAGTGCTGGAATTAGATGTGTGGGCCACTGCATCCAGCATGACACTGTTGTTAAGATGGCAATAATCTCCAAATTGATCTACAGAATTAACACGATTTGTATTAAAATCCCAGCTGACTTCTTTGCAGAAATTGACAAGCTGACCCTAAGATTCATATGGACATTCAAGAGCTTCGGAATAGCCAAAACAATCTTGGAAAAGAACAAAGTTGGAGGATTTGCTCTTCTCAATTTCAAAACATAACTATAAACCAACAGTAGTCAAGACAATGTGGAATAAAATAGGCATATAGATCAATGGAATAGAATTCAGGGTGTAGAAATAAACCACATTCAGTTGACATGGGGTGCCAAGACAATTCAAAGTGAAAGAATAGTCTTTTCAAAAAATCCTGCTGGACAACTGAATAAAAGCATGCAGGAGAATGAAGTTGGAACACTACTCCACACCACATAAAAAATTAATTCAAAATGATTAAAAACGTAAAGGTAAGAGCTAAAATTCTTAGAAAACAAAGGGGTAAATCTTCCTGACCTTGCACCAGGCAGTGGTTATGACACCACAGCACAAGCAACAACAAAAAATTAGGGCTGGGCGCTGTGGCTTATGCCTGTAATCCTAGCACTTTGGGAGGTTGAGGTGGGCGGATTGCCTGAGGTCAGCAGTTTGAGACCAGCCTGACCAACACGGTGAAACCCTGTCTTTTCTAAAATACAAAAATTTGTTCGGCATGGTGGTGGGCACCTGTAATCCCAGCTACTTGGGAAGTTGAGGAAGGAGAATCGTTTGTGAGGTGGAGGTTGCAGGGAGCCAAGATCACACCACTGCACTCCAGCCTGGGCAACAGAGCAAGACTCTGTCTCAAAAAAAAAAAAAAAAAGATAAATTGAACCTCTATCAAAATTAGAAATTTTTGTGCATCAAAGGACACTATTAAGAGAGGAAAAAGACAACACAGAATGAGAGAAGATATCCACAAGTTATATATCTGATAAAAGAGTTAATATCCAGAATATGTGAAGAACCCCCACAACTCAACAATAAAACAAATTAAAAATGGGCAAAAGACTTGAATACATATTTACCAAAACAGATATACACATGGTCAATAAGCACATGAAAATATGCTGAACATCACTAGCCTATAAGGAAATGTAAACCAAAACCACAATGAGATATACTTCATACCCGTTAGAGTGGCTATGATAACAGCAACAAAAACCTGGAATATAGCAAGTGTCAGTGAGGATGTGGAGAGACTGGAACTCTTGTACATTATTAGTGGGAATGTAAAAGGGTGCAGCTGCAGTGGAAAAGTTTGTTGGTTCCACAAACACTTAAACATAGAATTACCACATAATCCAGCAATTCCACTCCTAGATATAGATCCAAAAGAACTGAATGCAGGAGTTCAAACATGCTCATACACCCAATGTTCTTAGCAGCATTATTCATAAGAGCCAAAAGCTAGAAACAACCCAGTGTCCCTTAACAGATGAATGGATCGCCTAATGTAATATTCTATACCATGGAATATTATTCAGCCATAAAAAGAAATAAAATTCTGGTTGGGACGGCGGCATGCCTGTGTAGTCCCAGCTTCTAGGGAGGCTAAGGTGGGAGGATCGCTTCAGGCCAGAAGTTTGAATCCAGCCTGGGCAACATAGTGAAACCCCATCTCAAGAAACAAAGAGAAAGAAGAAAGGAAACTCAGCCGAGCGAAGTGCCTCACGCTTTGTAATCCCAGCATTTTGGGAGATCAAGAGGGGGTAGATCACTTGAGGCCAGGGGTTCGAGACCAGCCTGGCCAGCCTGGTGAAACCCCGGCTCTAGTAAAAATACAAAAATTAGCTGGGCAAGGTGGCTCACGCCTATAATCCCAGCTACTTGGGAGGCTGAGGCACAAGAATTGCTTGAACCCAGGAGGTGGAGGTTGCAGGGAGCTGCAATTGCACCATTGCACTCTAGCCTTGGTGACAGAGTGAGATTCCATCTCAAAAAAAAAAAAGGAAAGGAAACTCCTCACTTGCAAAAAATTCTGGTACATACTATAACATGGATGAACCTTGAAAACGTGATAAGTGAAATAAGCCAGATACAACAGGACAAATATTGCGATTCCACTTATTGTGAGGCATTTAGAATAGGCAAGTTCATAGAGACATTAAGGAAAGTAGAATAGGGGGTACCAGGAGTTGGGAGGGGAGTAGGATGGGGAGTTCTTGCTTAATGGGTATAAATTTCTGTTAGGGACCATGTTCTAAATGGGAGAAGCTTGGGTGTGTTGGGGTGAGGGGTACATTGGAATTCTATACGTTTTGCTCAATTTTGCTGTGAGCCTAAAATTGTTCTCAAAAAAATTTTTTTAAGTTCTAGAAATGATAGTTACACAACATTGTGAATATACTTAATGCAACTGAATTGTATACTTTAAAAATGGTTAAAATGGCAATTTTTTTTTTTTTTGAGACAGAGTCTCACCCTGTCGCCCAGGCTGGAGTGCAATGGCATGATCTCGGCTCACTGCAACCTCTGCCTCCTGGGTTCACACGATTCTCCTGCCTCAGCCTTCTGAGTAGCTGGGATTACAGGCATGCACCACCACATCCGGCCAATTTCTTGTATTTTTAGTAGAGATGGGGTTTCACCATGTTAGCCAGATTGGTCTCAAACTCTTGATCTTGTTATCTGTCTGCCTCGGCCTCTCAAAGTGCTGGAATTACAGGTGTGAGCCACTGCGCCCCACCTAAAATGACAATTTTTATGTATATTTTGCCACAGTTAAAAAATTTTTTTAATTAAAAGAGAAGTTCTAGTGACTATTTAAAACTTCATCTTATTTAGCCATGTGATTCAAATTAAATATTGCTGAATCATTTTGTTGTTATTCTTCTCTACTTCTCTTATGGTCCATATTAGCAAATTCTGTCCCTGCCTTTTCAAAACGTAATATGAATCTGGCCACTTCTCTCTCTCTCTCTACCGTGATTACATAGTTTAAGTTCTCATCGTTTCCCCGTAGATTTATGTAACCGCCCTCCAACTTCCCTACTTCCGTGCTACACTCCGCCCATAGTCTGTTCTTCCCTGTACAAAACTCTCCCATTACTCTTTCGTTTATTTAACAAATATTAAGCATCTACTATGAGGCAGGCACTGTTCTGGAAATTCAACAGTGACAAAAATTTATGGCCTCATTGAGTTTACATTTTAGTGAACTTAGAATATAATGCAAAAGTCTTAAATGGCCTGCAGGCAGCATGATCTGGTCCCAGGCATTTTTTTTTTTTTTTTTTTTTTTTTAGACAGTGTCTCAGCCTGTCACCCAGGCTGGATGGAATGCAGTGTCGCAGTTACAGCTCACGGCAGCATTGACCTCCTGGGCTCAAGCAGTCCTCTCAAGTCTCAGCTTTCCTCCCACCTCAGCCTCCTGAGTAACTGGGACTACAGGCACACATCACCACACCCAGCTAATTTTTGTACTTTTTGTAAAGATGAGGTTTTGCTATGTTGCCTGGGCTGGTCTCGAACTCCTGGACTCCAGTAATCCACCTGCCTCAACCTCCCAAAGTGCTGAGATTACCAGCATGAGCCACCGCACCTGGCCCAGGCCACCTATTTCCCCCTGTGGTTTTATGGAAAGTGGTTATCTAAACAAAATTGGAATGCTGTTAGAAATAAAGGGTTGATCAAGAAATGCTGACACCTATATAAAAGAGTGCTTAGCAACACGTCTTCCCAGTGAGAGACAACCCAGGGTCTTATTTGGTTACTGTATTCAACTCTAAGACCAGGATTTCTAGCTGATGATTTCCTTCTCAAATTTGGACATGGTTCCTTGAGGCCTGGCAAGGAGATGCTTAACATTTGTTAAACAAATGAAAGAAAGAGTGATGGGAGAGTTTTGCATAGGGGAGTAATGTGACCTGCGGTACAGGGAAGAATAGACTGTAGGGCAGAGCGTAACATGGAATAGGGAAGTTAGAGGGGTCTTACGTAAGTCTAAGGGGAAATGGTGGGAACTTAAACTGTGTGATCATGGTAGAGGGAGAGAGAAATGGCCAGATTTGCTTCCATTGGCTAAAACTTAAACTATCTTAGCCAATATATCTAAAAAAACAATGGCGAGGAACAGAGTAGTTACAATGAAAACTTCTGGAAAGAGGAGAATGAATGAAAAACAGCACACAGTTATCGTTGATCTGTAGCATAAATTACGTCCAGCTAGGCAGGAATATGGAAGACTCCCTCCCTAGCAGTAGAATGAGTTCCTTGGCCAGGTAACTGGGAAACTCGAGGCTTGCTCTCTGTGGGGATCTTTTTTATGGCCCAGCATGGCTCTTGCTTCTTCCTGCTAGAGGATCTTGCTTGTCTCTTACTCTCCACGGCTATGCCAGAGATAGGCACACGGAAATGCCCTTTCTGGGCATACTCTGCTCAACTTTAGTTGTGGTACGAATTGGAAACCTAGAAAGTACAATAGATTGCCGGGCCTGGGGTTTCTTTGGTAATACATTCCCACAAAAGCTCAGTAGCTTTTGGTCTGAGTTGTCACACCCAAAAAATGTTTTACTAGATAAAATGTTTAAACCTGAGAATTTCAAACTCCTAGGAATCACCCTCAGTGTTGTGCCATCCCATAAACTCGTTTAATGGCACTTGTCCTAAGTAGCTCGAAATCCGTAAGAGCAGATGTACACCCATAATCTGAGCTGTGCCCTCTTTTCTGGGAAAATGCTTAGCTGGAAGTGCATGACAGAAGCCTCTAGTCTTACTTCTTGCTGAATCTTTTGCCTCCTTGCCTCTGCATTGTTTAGTTTGCTGCTTATTATTATTATTATTTTGAGATGGAGTCTTGCTGTGTCACTCAGGCTGGAGTGCAGTGGAACAATCTTGGCTCACTGCAGCCTCTGCTTCCTGAGTTCAAGTGATTCTCCTGTCCCAGAGTAGCTGGGATTACAGGGCTTTGTATTTTTACTAGAGACGGGGTTTCACCATGTTGGCCAGGCTGATCTTGAACTCCTAACTTCAAGTGATCCACCCACCTCAGCCTCCCAAAGTGCTGGGATTACAGGCATGAGCCACTGCGCCCATCCAGTTTGGTGCTTTTTCTACCCTATAAGTCTCTAAACTATGGGATTTTATATTGCAGGCTATAGGCAGAAAGAACTTCTCTTAGCAAAGTGATATATTATTCTCTCTAGGCTATTAGATAGAACACTTTCAGATTAAGTTACTTTCTTATATTTTTACTGAAGCCTACAAAAGGAACCAACATGCTGAATTTTTCCTATAATTTCTTCTTCTTTTTCTTTTCTTTTCTTTTTTTTTTTTTAAGACAGTGCCTCACTCTGTTGCCCAGGCTTGAGTGCAGTGGCACAACAATCATGGCTCACTGAGGCCTCGACCTCCTGCACTCAGGTGATCCTCCCATCTCAGCCTCCCAAGTAGCTGGGACTACAGGCGTGTGTCACCACACCCGGCTTGTATTTTGTAGAGAAGGGTTTTGCCAGGTTGCTCAGGCTGGTCTCTAAATCCTAGCCTCAAGCAATCTGCCTGTCTCTGTCTCCCAACGTGCTGGGACTGTAGGGGAGAGTCACTGCGCCTGGCACTATCATTTCTTGTCGCACCACACTCCAGTGGGCCTGTGGTCGTACCCCAAAAGCATAGGCAACAGATGTTTCATGAATTCATTACTTCCAGTTTGGACTAGAGTCCTCATTGCCCTACCCCTACACCCTCCATTCAGCTGATTCCACATCTGTAACTTGTACCAAATTCTAAGTCAGTCAAAACTGACTACTCTTCTTTGCAACAAAGAATCTCGTGATATAGGTCTTGCAGGCTGTGATTGTTTCACATGCTCATTCCCCAACCAGTCACTGTAGCCAGAGGGATACAAAGTTTTGACAGGCTGGCCTTGGGACCTATGCCCACTCATGAAGTTAGGGGTAAGGTTGGTTCTATCTTAAGTCCAGGAGTGTCAGGGGGAGGTGGGTTTCCCCATTTTAAAGTCAGGGTGCTGTTACCACAGAAGGAGGAATGGAAGCTAGGTGGAAAAAAAAGTATACTTCCAGCACCCTTTAGCTTTGCTATTCTCAACTTTCCCTTATTACTTACAGAGAAGACAGACGTTCACATTTTTGACACATTTCCTGGACATGCTCACAAAGTAATATCAGTTATTGGTAGCTACCCATAACTCTCTCCTTTTCTCTCCCAGAAAGCATATTGGAATGCACATATATCAACATAATAATTATTACAGGGATAATCTGCTGAATCGGCTCTCATTGTTAAACGTCACTTTCAAATGTTGGTACTTTTTTATTAGTCACAAATTTCTTGTGACTTACCTTGTAATTAATTGTAACACACCAAATGTGTCACACTCATTGCTATTCATTTGTCAGGGGAGGGGTCTTATCATTGGCTTCTAGAGTGCTCCCTAATTATGTCTTATTTTGTTCTCTTGGTAAAATTAAGCTCCTTCTTTGAGCACACATTGCTAGGTAACAGAAAGTACCTATAAGATAATGGAGATGTCTGCTGGGATCAAGTAATGCACCAAGCAGATAAGCTACACAGAAAATCAGCAATAATATATTTTTTCAATTCAGAACATTCCTATTTTCCCTAATGACTCAAGAATGCTGTTTTCTTTCTTCAGAAGCAGTTATTGCATAATATCAACCTGAAGTTAATTAAGGGGGAAACTCAACATCATGGCAAAATTATCTTTTCCAGTCCCATATTCTCCTATAGTCCATTAAGGGTATTCCTCACCTCACCTTCGTGCATTTCTTGGACAGTGGGGTCAGTAAGAAGTGAGCTATTTTATTATGAAAATAATGTCTGTTAAATTCCTAGCACACTTGCGTAAATTAACGGAGACTAAAACTAGCATTGGTATCATCCTAAAATTCAAAATCTTTTTCTTTAAGACTAAATAAGGGCTGGGCATGGTAGCTCATGCCTGTAATCCCAGCACTTTGGGAGGCTGAGACAGGCAGATCACGATCACCTGAGGTCAGGAGTTCGAGGCCAGCCTGGCCAACATGGCCAAATCCCATCTCTACTAAA
>NW_016107503.1:5426591-5430119 GCF_001604975.1 Cebus imitator
AAAAAAAAAAAAAAAAAAAGAGAAATTGATTTTCAGAGATCATGAAGCTAAGAGATCACAGTGACTTTAAAAGCTGGAGAAGGCACAACCATAACAAGGACAAAGCTTCCTTATTTTGCTTTCATTTCTCCTTTTTCAGGTTATTCAGGAGATGTTTCCTTACTTGTGATGAAAAGGGAGTCAGCATCCCTGGTAAGGCTTAGTGTTATGCAGCATTCTGGATAAGACTTAGTTGTTGTGCAACTGTCGTGCAAAACACTTGCCTTGTTTTCTGTTTTTAATTACTACTTAAATAAATTTGCAATAGCAAGTTTGCCCCATTTCAGGGCAATTTACTGTACAAAAATTAAATGTATAGCTTTGGAATGTCACAGGATGATGTTTAGGTTTATAAAATGCCTTAAGTGATACAAGGATAGGTTATCTAATGACATGTTCCCCTAATGTATTCAAATACTGTGTTTACAGACTTTTACATACCAGAAGGAGATTCAAAGAGAAATTTAAGGCTAAAAGCCTCAGAAGCCACTACCAAATCATGATGAACCCGAAATGAAGCCAAACCGTGTAGAATATTGTAATCAGGAAAAGTTAACTCAGCAAATGTTTGTTGATTATCTAAATATGTGTTAAGCCACAGAACAAGACAAAGATGAGTAAGATAAGATCTTGTGTCTTCAAGTTAGCTAGTGAGATAAAAGTATCTTATGTGCTACAAATAGAGAATCAGAATTTCGTGGTACAATTTGTGTCATGAAAGTGTAGACGGAGGGAAGAGGAGCAGGGTAGTCAGCAAAGGCTCTGTGAGGAGGCAGTACTTGAAGTGGATCTTGCAGAACAGAGAGGCCAAGGAATGGAGAGAGCCATTCTAGAAAGGAGGCAAGAATGATTGAGCAGCTGGGGGGATCCACAGGACCAGCATGGCCACAGCAGAGGCTGAGTTTTTTAAAATCTGGGTTTTTTTTTTTTTTTTTTTTTTTTTGAGACGTAGTCTCACTCTGTGGCCCAGGCTGTAGTGCAGTGGTGTGATCTCGGCTTACTGCAACCTCTGCCTGCTGGAATCAAGCAATTCTTGTGCCTCAGCCTCCCAAGTAGCTGGGACTACAGATGATGCACTAATTTTTGTATTTTTAGTAGAGATGGGGTTTCACCATGTTGGCCACGCTGGTCTCAAACTCCTGACCTGAAGTGATCCACTGGCCGTGGCCTCCCAAAGTGTTGGGGTTATAGGCATGAGCCATTGCACCCAGCCAAAAATCTTTTTTAAATGGTAAACAGATTTTTTTAAAATCTGAGTAAAATGGGCTGGGTGCAGTGGCTCATTCCTGTAATCCTAGCACTTTGAGGGGGCCAAGGTGAGCAGATTGGCTGAGCTCAGGAGTTCGACACCAGCCTGGGTAACACAATGAAACCCTATCTCTACTAAAATACAAAAAATTAGCTGGGCATGGTGACAAGTGCCTGTAGTTCCAGCTACTTGGGAGGCTGAGGCAGGAGAATTGCTTGAACCCGGGAGGTGGAGGTTGCAGTGAGCCAAGATTGCGCCACAACACAGTGAAACTCCCTCTCTTAAAAAAAAAAAAAAAAAAAGCAAAATGCTCAGGAAAGGGGTCTAGAGCATGGGGAAAGAGCCTTGGAAGACAGAGGTGCAGGGTTTCATGCAGTAGGCAACAGAAAACATTTCTAGAAAACAGTGTGATAAAAATGTGTTTTAGGAGCACAGTTTGGTAGTGATGTGCAGGATGAGATTGCACAACACACTGGATTGAAGGTGCTGAAATCATTTAATTCATCAGTAAATATTTGTTGAGTGCCTGCTGTATCATCACATCATACACTGTGGAGGATGGGAAGAAGAGTAAGAGCTTCAGGACCCCTGTGCTTTATGAGCTAACAGGTAGTTACCTAAGGCAAGAATACAAATAATTATCATATTAGCCAGAAAATTAAGAGGATGATTTTTCTGCTCTCAGCCTATGTGTCTGCCACAAGAGAGCCACAAAGCCTCAAAGCTTGGTAGAAGCTCAAAAGGTGACATCAAGTTGGGGGATAAAGAAAGGCTTTTTTTTTTTTTGAGATGGGGTTTCGCTCTTGTCAACCAGGCTGGGGAGCAGTGGCACAATCTTGGCTCACTGCAACCTCCACCTCCCAGGTTCAAGCACTTCTCCCACCTCAGCCTCCCGAGTTGGTGGGACTACAGGCATGTGCCACCACACCCACCTAATTTTATATTTTTAGTAGAGACAGGGTTTCACCATGTTGGTCAAGCTAGTCTTGAACTCCTGACCTCAGGTGATCCACCCGCCTCGGCTTCCTAAAGTGCTGAGATTACAGGCATGAGCCACCGCACCCAGCCAAGAAAAGCTTTTTGTAAGAGCTATTCTCAGAAATGGGCCATGAAGGAGGAGCAGAATTTCGAGAGGCAGAAATGAGAAAAGGAAATTCCAGAAAGATGGAGGCGGGCTGGGTGCAATGGCTCATGCCTGTAATCCCAACACTTTGAGAGGCTGAGGTGGGCAGATTACCTGAGTCCAGGAGTTCAAGACCAGCCTGGCTAACATGGCAAAACCCCATCTCTACTAAAAAGACAAAAATCAGCTGGGCATGGTGGTGGGTGACTGTAATCCCACCCACTTGGGAGGCTGAGGCAGGAAGAGCACTTGAACCCGGGAAGCAGAGATCACTGTGAGCCGAAATCACACCACTGCACTCCAGCCTGGGAGACAAGAGCAGAAACTCCATCTTAACAAAAAAAAGAGGGAGGCAACACATGCTTTTGGGAAAGTACTACTTTAAAAACTAGGTTGGTTCACTTGTAAGTCATTGGACAGTTCTGTCTTCTTGAACAAGTTAGGCTTTCAGAACTTTAGTTTCTCTTTTGTAAAATGAGGATAATAATATCTACCTCATAGAGCTGTGAAGATTAAATAATAATGCACAAAAAGTCTAGCATACTCATTGGCATGTAATTGGCATGCAACTAAGTTAGCTCCGACTATTAGGATCGTTACAAGAGTCAAAAGAGTGGAGGGTGACAAGCATAGAAGATCTGGGAATACGAAGGGAACTAGTTGCTTGGAGTGTAAGGTTCTTGTATGAGGATATCAAAGATGAAACTAAAGATAGGGTGATGCTTTTGTTTTATATGGCACCTGAAATACTGGGATAAAGACTTTGGTTCAGATCAGTAGGCAATATGGAACTATTGAAGAGACTTGAGACAGGAAATATTTTTGTTCATTTTTTTTTTTTTTTTAAAGGGAGGTCTTACTTTGTCACCCAGACTGGAATGCAGTGGTGCAGTCACCGCTTACTGCAGCTTCAACCTCCTGGGCTCAAGGGATCCTCCTGCCTCAGCTTCTCGAGTAACTGGGACTACAGGGATGCACTACTGTGTCTGGCTTTTAATTTTTGTAGAGACAGGGTCTCACTATGTGGCCCAGGCTGGTCTTGAGAACCCCTGGCCTCAAGGGATCCTTCCTCCTTGATCTCCCAAAGTGCTGGGATTACAAGTGTGAGCCACAGTTA
>NW_016107503.1:5430230-5445497 GCF_001604975.1 Cebus imitator
ATATATATATATATATATATATATATAATTATATAAGGATATATTTAAAATATATTATTCCATATATATCTAGATCATTTCTCTCTATCTATCTATCTATCTATATCTTTTGAGACAGGGTCTCATTCTGTCACCCAGGCTGGAGTGCAGTAACATGATCATGACACACTGCAGCCTCGAATTCCTAGGCTCAAGCAATCCTCCTACCTCAGTCTCCCAAGTAGCTGGGACCACAGGTGCATACCACCACACCCAGCTAAATTTTGTGTTTATGGTAGAGATGGGATCTCGCCATGTTACCCAGGCTGATCATGAACTGCTGAGCTCAAGCAGTCCTCCCACCTCAGCCTCCCAAAGTGCTGAGATTACAGGCATGAACCACTGCACCCAGCCAAAACAGGAAATCATTTGCAGAACTCTGTTTCTGGAGAAGTGATGAGGGCTTAGATCTGTGTGGTCTAATACAGTAGCAATTAACTGCAAGAAGCTATTGAGCACTTGAGATATGATACTTTGAAAAGTTCAAATTGAGGTGTGCTGTAAGTATAAAATACAAAACTGGATTTTTTTTTTCTAAAACAGATTTTTATTAAATGGCAAAGCAGAATTGCAGCACACTTTAAATGTCTGTAAATTAGGTCACAAAATGGATGCAAAATGTTTGCAGTTTGAATTGTATAATTCATACAGGTAAAGTCATTCATCAACTCTTATACCAGTGCCTAAGATTATTCCATGATTAAAAGTAGCCCAAATCTAAGAACCATAGGCTATATTAGTGGATCTCTTTTCCTATTATAAGATTTTAGCATTACTTCTGATACTGATTTCTTTACCAAATGAAACTTACAAAGTAAATTTTTTGAGGCCAGGCTGGGCTGGTGGCTCATGTCTGTAATCCCAGCACTTTGGGAGGCCATGGTGGGCAGATTGCTTGAGTCTAGGAGTTTGAGATCAGCCTAGGCAACATGATGAAACCCTGTCTCTATAGAAAATAGAAAAATTAACAGATGTGGTGGCACGTGCATTTAGTCCCAGCTACTTGGGAAGCTGAAGTGGGAGAAGTGGCTTGAGCCTGGGAGGCAGAGGTTGCAGTGAGCCAAGATTGTGCCACTGCTCTCCAGCCTGGATGACAGAGTAAGACCCTGTCTCAGAAAATAAATAAAATAAAATAAAATTTGTTAAAGGATAACAACAAAGGATGACTGCAAATCAAGTAGTTGAGTTTACAGAAAATTCTGAGAGAACAAGTAAGATAAAATATTGAGCAAGATTGTCAATAAGTATATATGTGAAATGCTCCTATTTCATTCACAATTCTAATACTACTGCACTGCTAAGGAATTTTGCAAAAGTTGATCTACTGGGTACAAATACATCTAGAAATCAAACTCTTTGTAACTGTTCTCTGCCAGATGTGGCTTACATAAGGTTAGTCAAACTTAATCCACTTTCATGTATATTTCCCAAAAGATCTACTCTGTGCCAGAGATAACACAAATCTGGAGGGAAAATATTTGCAGTTCATTACTACTATTTACCCGGTACTTTTTCCCCCTATTTCCATTTTTCCTCTAAATTTTGTATTTTAAACCTACACGTGACCAACTTATCTTTCCAGATAATATAAAGTTAGTTACTTTGTGCAAGAAAAAAATTTTAACAACAAATCTTCCTAAGTTGACAATTCAGTTTCAAAGAAAAATCTTTATTTTTATAGCTTCCATCTGTTTTAAATGAATTAAAGAGAAACGAACATTCCTATCTTAACACTAAATATCAAAAATGACAAGCCCTAGCTGAGAAAGTATCTTATTTCGGTTAAGTTTCAACAATCAAAGTACAGGTTACTCCCAGAGATGATTCACTGTTAAAATGACTTTTAGAAATGTAAAACCAATTTTTTCCTTAGAGGAAGGGAACGAGGAAGATGCAAATGGACAAATGGAGAGGAGGCAGAAGATGGTGCGAGGGTACATAAAGCCGTACATTCAGTGCACGATTTGGTCACTTTTTCACAACAGGTGGTTATTTTTCTTGTATATCTTACCAAGCCTATAATAAAAGATAGTGCCAAATTTATAAATCAAGGCAAATTTGATAAAACATTCATCTTTAAGTTTCATAAATATATGCAATTTTTTTTTTTTAATGGAGTCTCACTCTGTCGCCCAGGCTGTAGTACGGTGGCGTGATCTTGGCTCACTGCAACCTCCACCTCCTGGGTTCAAGTGATTCTCCTGCCTCAGCCTCCTGAGTAGGTGAGATTATAGGCACGTGCCACTGCGCCTGGCTAATTTTTGTATTTTTAGTAGTTATGGGGTTTCACCATGTTGGCCAGGCCGGTCTCGAACTCCTGAGCTCAAGCAATCTGCCCGCCTTCTCCTCCCAAAGTGCTGGGATTACAGGCATGTGCCACCACACCTGGCAAGTATATGCAATTGTAATTGTAGTCTCTACAATTCATTTGCATGTTTTCTTAGACATAATATGCAAACTTAGGGAAGTCTCCTGTTAATGCTGTTAATTTTGCCTACACCTGACAATTTCTTCATAAATATTCAATGAAGCCGCAAACAAAGGTGCTTTTCAAGGTAAAAGCCACAAACAAAGGTGCTTTTCACAAACAAAGGTAACCTTTTGGAATCTGTCCAAGTATTAAAGAAAAAAATGATCAGCAATTCCATGAAACAGAAGGCTGTCCATTCCTTATATTCTTTTGCTTACTGTGTCAGTTGTTTGAAAAACAGTAGAAGCTGACATGAGATTTTCTATATGTTGTCCAACAACTTGGTTTTCTGATTTTAGCTTCAGATTTTCTTCCTTACCTGCATCTGCTCTTGCAGAGAGAACTTTGCGTATGTTGGAATTTCAACACTTGATTAATAAGTCATGTTTTTTTCCTCCAGTTCCACCTGATTTTCAGCATCAACTGCATCCATGTCAGCACTCATCATCTTGGGTAACAAACTTTTAAGTCCTGGATATGAAATGCTTGATGGATGGTCTTCCAGTTTGAGGGGCCAGAAGTGGGAGGGATTGGGAAGATGCCTCAGGCCTGGACACTTGAACCAACTGACAACAGTGCTCTCCAAAACTGAATCTTGAAGATGGTACCAAAAATAATCTTATCAATAATCTATTGCTTATAAATAGAAAGAATAATGTTGGCTGGGTGCTGTGGCTCATGCCTGAGAGGCTGAGGCGGGTGGATCACCTGAGGTCAGGAGTTCGAGACCAGCCTGACCAACATGGAGAAACCCTGTCTATACTAAAAATAGAAAATTAACTGAGCATGGTGGAACATGCCTGTAATCCCAGCTACTCGGGAGGCTGAGGCAAGACAATCACTTGAACCTGGGAGGTGGAGGTTGCGTGAGCCAAGATTGCGCCATTGCACTCCAGCCTGGGCAACAAGAATGAAACTCTGTCTCAGAAAAAAAAAAAAAAAGAAAGAAAGAAAAGATAGGATAATGTTATGTATATTATCCTTGAGTTAAATAAAATGTGTATTTTTGTTTGTTTGTTTTTTGAGACAGAGTCTCACTCTGTTGCCTGGGCTGGAGTGCAATGGTACAGTCTCAGCTCACTGCAACCTCTGCCTCAGGGGTTCAACCAATTCTCCTGCCTCAGCCTCCTGAGTAGCCGGGACTACAGGTGTGCACCACCGTGTTCGGCTAATTTTTTGTATTTTAGTAGACAGGGTTTCACCATATTGGCCAGGATGGTCTCCATCTCCTGACCTGGTAATCCTCCTGTCTTAGCCTCCCAAAGTGCTGGGATTACAGGCATGAGCTAACACACCCAGCTTAAAATGTGTGGTTTTTTTTTGTTTTTCTGTTTTTTGTTTTTTGAGATGGAGTCTCACTCTGTCACCCAGGCTTGAGTGCAGTGGCTCAATCTCGGCTCACCGCAACCTCTGCCTCCCGAGTTCAATTGATTCTCCTGCCTCAGCCTCTCAAGTAGCTGGGACTACAAGTACATACCACTACACCCAGCTACTTTTCTGTGTTTTTGGTAGAGATGAGGCTTCCCCATGTTAGCCAGGATGGTCTCGATCTCCTGACCTTGTGATCTGCCTGCCTTCGCCTCCCAAAGTGCTGGGATTATAGGCATGAGCCACCATGCCTGGCCAACTGTGTTTTAAAATTAATTTTACCTCACTTTTTTCTGTTTTACTTTTTGTTTGTTTGTTTTTTGAGGTGGAGTCTTGCTCTGTTGCCCAGCCTGGAGTGCAGTGACACGATCTCAGCTCACTGCAACCTCCGCCTCCCAGGTTCAAGTGATTCTTGTGCCTCACCCTCCTGAGTAGCTGAGATTACAGGTGTGCACCACCACGACGGGCTAATTTTTGTATTTTTAGTAGAGACAGGGTTTCACCATGTTGGCCAGGCTGGTGTCGAACTCCTGACCTCAGGTAATCCACCTGCTTCGGCCTCTCAAAGTGCTGGGATTACAGGCATGAGCCACAGCTCCTGGCCCATGTTTTACTTTTTAAATATGACCACTAGAGAACTTAGATTTGCTCTGTGGCTTACATTCCATTTCTGTTGGACAGTTCTGTTTCAGAGGTTGTGGAGGGTGGTACAGTCATGAATCAGGGACTCAGGGACTTGCCCTTCCAGCATGGTGAACTACATCGTGGTTCACTGCAACCTCTGCCTCCCGGGTTCAAGCTATTCTCTTGCCTCAGCTTCCCAAGAAGCTGGGATTACTGGCATGCGCCACCACACCCAGCTGATTTATTTTTAGTTTCACATGTTGGCCAGGCTGGTCTTGAACTCCTGACTTCAGATGATCCGCCCGCCTCCACCTCCCAAAGTACTGGGATTACAGGCTTGAACCACTGCTCCTGGCCTCTATTTTTGGTTTCAAACAGCCTCTTTACATGTCTTTTAGAACACAACCCTTTTACAAGTTGGAAACTGCTTGTATGTATAGGACTTGATATACACTAAAGAAGGCTATTACTGGCCTGCACTTGCACTTACAAATAAAATGAAGTAACTGTAATTCACCTTCAGCCTTAGCACTACCTTAGGTACCTTTACTTCCTCTGCCTCTTCGGTTATTGCTGCCATTGGTAGCAGGTACCTCTACCAAAGGGCTGGGCTGACTTCCCAGGTAGGCAAGATGTAAGAGGGAGAAATGATCTGAAGGAAAGTTGTTCTCTGTATGCTTTCTGTTGTTAATATTTGTGGCACTGTGCCCACACTTCTACCACTTCCTTCCACAATTATCTTGCTTAAGCCTAAGTTCCAGTTTCCTCATCTATAAAGAGGGACACTGCTGCTGCCAACAGCACCTCACTGGTACAGTTACAGTTGATTGTCAAAGTCCCTGACAATACAGTTAAATAGAGGCTTCAGAATCCTCCCCCATCATCATGCGTTTGACAGCTTTCATTCTCACTGGTTCTGCGGATTCCTAGGGAAAATTAGTGAACCGTGAAAAGACTCTCCCATTTCTAGCAAAGGCACTTCCAATGTCTTGAATAAAGGCACTCCATAGTTCTCTTAAAAGTAGAGCAGCTAATTTGATGTTAGTTGTCCTTGAGAATAAGCCATGTTTCGGTATTCATCTTCTATAACTCCCAGCTAGATTTTAGCAACCAAAGATAGGATATGTGCATTTTATATTTTTTCACAGCTTCTTAAATATTTCAAATATGTCAGCTGACTGACTAGCCAAGATACCAAGTTGGGTAACTTACACCAGTGGTGGTGACCAAACTTTGGTCACCAGATTCCTGCAAATCCTTCATTCTTTCATCAAATATTTACTGAGGGATAGATACTGTTCTAGGTGCTTGAGATACATCTGAACAAATAAACATAATGCTAGGTACCTAAACACTTTAATTCCATTAATCCCCTCCTACTTTTTGTGTTATCTATACAGTAAGACACCAACATATTTGAGAAAGGAGCTAGTCCTGCTGGTGTAGAGGGTAAGTACTTGACTCATAAGAGTTCAGGGAGGGCGCGGTGGCTCACGCCTGTAATCCTAGCACTTCGGGAGGCCAAGGTGGGCGGATCACAAGGTCAGGAGTTTGAGACCAGCCTGGCCAATGTGGTGAAACCTTGTCTCTACTAAAAATACAAAAATTAGCCAGGCATGGTGGCAGGCGCCTGCAGTCCCAGCGACTCAGGAGGCCGAGGCAGGAAAATCACTTAAACCTGGGAGGTGGAGGTTGCAGTGAACCGAGATTGTGCCATTGCACTCCAGCCTGGGTGACAGAGCAAGATTCTGTCTCAAAAAATAAAAATAAAAAAAGAGTTCAGCGCTCCTTGTAGTTACCTCATGCCATCAATCCCTCCTCCTGAGATTGTGCCAAGAATCAGTATTGTGCTTTCCACAGCACTAAAACAATGCTGAGAAATTACATAATTAACAAAGGTTTTTAAATAAGATTTTGTTTCCTCCAAGAAAATACTTGCTGTTTTTGTTCAGGCAGTAGTAATTAGACCTCCCCCCCAATCCCACAGACAAAAAGATACCAAATGGAACATTAACAAATGAGTGCCAGGAGTATTCATATTTCAAATGAATACCCTACATAGTAGCACTTGCTCATAATCATCTATCTTAATGTTGAGTACTTTATTAGAAACTTGTTCTGCAAAAGGAATGGACTTAGGAATAATTAGCCGGAAGCGTCAAATCTTACCACCTCATGGAGCGACATTATAATTACATTCTATTGCTGGTGTCTTCCGCTGTTTAGTTGCCACTGAGTCAGAATTTTCTCACTTATGTATAGGAAGTGAGCCACGGCCATGTTAACTCACTTGCTCCAGGCCTTATAACCAACAGATGGCAGAACCAAGACATATGCAAAAGCTTTGAAGCTTTTTACTCAGCCCACGCCCTGACAACAGAAAATACAATAGCAGTTGATATGTCAGTTGTTCTTTTTCTCACAAAAGCTAATTCATTTTTATTCCCCCTGCCTTCCTTAAGTAAAATTTTGGTTTCTTCTACAACCTACATATTAACCAGGGGTCATGTGTATCAGACAGACATGGTCTGCTTACTTACTGAGTCCAAAGGCAGGCTGGGAGGAGGTGGGTATGTCCCTGAGAGGCCTGTTTCATTTTGGGACCAACTTAACTTAGTTTCATGGTAAATCTGGAATTAATTATGGATTTCGAAATAAACAAGGGAAGACATTTAGATGGCTGCTGCCATCCTGAATCCTGTTTAGAGTACCACTAGAAAACACAATTAACCCCGAATTTTTTTCCCACTTGATAGAGGATTACCTGAAACAGCTAGAGACATAATTTCATACACAGTTCCCTGTAGGTAATACCCAGGAATGGAGGCAGAAGGTGCGCTGTAGCCTAATCACCATGGTTATGCTCTGTACTGAGTGTAGGTTTATAGACCCTGTCAGACAGAGAAATAATGACTGGGAAAATACATGGTACCTTGTAAAACAATTGTCTATCATTTTAATCTTGATGGAAAGAAATTTGTTCCTATGCTCATTTCCTCATTAAGAAAATTGAACTACATATTTCTGGAGGTAGAAAAAAAAAAAAAAATAAAAAAGCAAAAAAAAAAAAAAAAAAAAAAAAAAAAAATCAGGTATGAGATCAGATGTGTAAAGAAGGATAGAGAAGGCAATCTGAAATTATGAAGAGTTCCGCAGTAGCGTTCTTCTTGAGTTTACTCTGTTCTCAGCCTGAGAAAAGCACCTTACCCATTCTAGCTTCTGAGACTCCACCCTTGTTTTTCCAAACTCAGCACAGCTGTGAATGTCATTACTGGGTTCATGTATCTGGGCACTACAGTTTATTTAAGAAGTGCAGGAAGCTTGAAGAATCTGTGAAAGGCCATAAGGTTTGTTCACCGTGTAACCACAAACCTCACCCAGTCCACGCAGAGAGGCCTGCTCAACCTGTGATGCCACCAAGCAAACACAATATTTGACATAAACACTACAGCTTGAACAGGTGACACTGGGGACCAGATGTTAGAATATCTGCTGCTGCCACTGTTGCTGCTGCTGCTGGGAGACAGCTCTACTGCCATTCTCAGCAAAAGGAGGATTTTAGGCCAGACGCGGATGGTGGCTCACGCCTGTAGTCCCAGCAATTTGGAAGGCCAAGGTGGGTGGATCACCTGAGGTCAGGAGTTCAAGACCAGCCTGACCAACATAAAGAAACCCCATTTCTACTAAAAGTACAAAAATTAGCCAAACATGGTGGCGTACGCCTGTAATCTTAGCTACTTGGGAGGCTACTTGGCAGGAGAATCGCTTGAACCTGGGTGGCAGAGGTTGCAGTGAGCCGAGATCACGCCATTGCACTCCAGCCTGGGCAACAAGAGCAAAACTCTGTCTCAAAAAAAAAAAAAAAGAAAGAAAGAAAAGATAGGATAATGTTATGTATATTATCCTTGAGTTAAATAAAATGTGTATTTTTGTNAAAAAAAAAAAAAAAAAAAAAAAAAAAGAAGGATTTTACATACTTATGGTTCCTCAACCATTTGCAAAATAATGTTCTATACAGGTGTGCCTGACTGACAAAGGGTAGTTCTCATGTCTGTGCCTTAACTGCACTGGAGCCTTAAAGATGGAGTTTTGGCTTCAACTGGGAGAAGCAAAATTTATAATGAGGGAAATTCTCCAGACATAGGATTATTGTTCGAAAGATGCTACATGGCCATAAAAATAAATGAACACTATGTATACTACGGTGGAGTTATCAGAATTTAATTGCTATAGTTTCTAAAAAGCTGAGAACATGACTCCTATAACAAATATACAATGAACATGTCAAAGATTTTATTTAACTCATTAATTAATAAGGGATCAGTAAGATTAAAATTAGTTCAAATAAGAATTTGAGGCCAGGCACAGTGGCTCATGCCTGTAATCCCAGCACTCTGGGAAGCCGAGGTTGGTGGAACACCTGAGGTCAGGAGTTTAAGACCAGCCTGGACAACATAGTGAAACCCCATCTTTACTAAAAATGCAAAAATTAGCTGGGCATGGTAGTGCATGCCTGTAATCCCAGCTACTCAGGAGGAGGAGGCAAGAGAATGCTTGAACCCAGGAGGTGCAGGTTGCAATGAGCCGAGATCAGAGATCGCGTTACTGAACTCCAGCCTGGGTGATAGGGTGAGGCTGTGTCTCAAAAAAAAAAAAAAAAAGAATTAGAGGTCTATATTCTCTATTCAGCAAAATCTACAACACAAAATTTATTTGCATTGCCTTGTATAGGGATCATTTGCATAGTTATCAGTTTTTTACAACTTAACTCTAAAAAGAATCAAACAATTCCTGTAAAGGTTCACTAAATAATTCCCAGCACACCACTGAAACGACACCTGATAATCTCTTTCTCTTGAATAATTTTTCTTAATTAAATGTTAAGTGATTGACTGAAATAAAGAAAAAAATCTTAAGTGAAAAAAGAAGATAGAGGAAAGTATGTGTATTAGCGTTCACTTAAGATGGAGGAGTACAGAAAAAAGTGGAGGAGTATCAATATATAGGTATATTCGCATATTTTTAAATGGGCAATAAATCATAAATTGTTTAAATGATTACCAACCAGGGAAAAAGGAAATCGTGTAAAGCAGACAAAAAGAGAGGATAGAATTCTTTGAATATACCTCATTGTGTTGATTTCACTTTGGATCCCATGTTATACATAATTATAAAACAAAATTACAAGTGTAAAAAGCAATCCCTAAAAGGAAAAAGTGAAATGAACCAAATAAACCTAGTTGTGTGGAAGTGGTGGTATAACCACCCAGGGAACTATTTCAGGTGACTTCAGAACACAGTAATTGACTTACATCCTTAGTGGAATATGGCTTAATGTACCCCTCCCATTTAAACTCTCTAATTTGTTTTCATTAATATTCTTATTGGTTGTAGGCTTGTTGTTATCCTGCAATTTTACAGGATAAATTAAAGAAGTACTTGAGTTGATACTTCAGACAACTCAGATTTTTAAAGCATGTTTGAAAAGAAGTTCAAGATTGATGGGGTTGGGTAAACCCTATAATCTTGAATTTGAAGTTGAAATATTAGTGTGAGTTTGTGATCTATTTAATTTTTTTAAAAAAAGATATTTCCTAGCTCTATCTACTGAGACAGGGTCTTGCTATATTGCCCAGGCTGGTCTTGAACTCCTGGCCTCAAGTGATCCTCCTGCCTTGGCCTCCCAAAGTGCTGGGATTACAGGCATGAGCCACTGGGCCTAGCCAAGGGTTTTTTTTTTTTTTTTTTTTTTTTTCTCGAGACAGAGTCTTGCACTCTTGCCCGGGCTGGAGTACAGTGGTGCCATCTCGGCTACTGTAAACTCTGCCTTCTGGGTTCAAGCAAGTCTCCTGTCTCAGCCTCCCAAGTAGCTGGGATTACAGGTGCCTGCCACCACGCCCGGCTAATTTTTTTGTATTTTTAGTAGAGATGGGATTTCACTATGTTGGCCAGGCTGGTCTCGAATGCCTGACCTCAGGCGATCCACCCGCCTTGGCCTCCCAAAGTGCTGGGATTACAGGTGTGAGACACCGTGCCCTGCCAAGGGCTCTTTTTGATGGCTTACGGTATCCACTTTGTTCCCAAGACCATAGGGAGAGGACCAGAGGTGACTGAGCTAGCTAGATTTTAAACGAAACTGAAATGAAAGTTCACTTCCTCATTGTGGGTACCTCATGTGACAAGTTCCAATTTCTTTTTAAAGTCAATTGAACTGAAATCTCCTTGCCTTTGAAATCTTAGAAGAGAGCCCACCAAGTTAAGGACCCTTACCATGGGAGCACCTGCTGGTTCTGTCACGTATGTACTGTTCTTTTTCTCCGATTTGGTCTTCAAACACTTTGTTTGTGTTCGTAGCTTGTTCTGCCCTCTAGGTTTTAAATCTTGCTCTCAGGAAGTAAACTAAAAAATCGTGTCACTCAATTTGTCTTTTCTCTATTTTTAAAAAGTTGATGTCTGCTTGAGCATCTAAGCATCTAAGTTGAGGCTAAAACGTGGCTTTCTTTGGAATATAATTTGAAGGTTTACATGTTTAAAATTCCAGATGTTTTCAATGAAAAAGAAAGTAGAATCCAGTTTGAGGGAGCTAGTTACTGAATTTCTGTTGAAGTCTCTTGGAATTAAATATAGAAGTGCCATTTTAAAGAGTAGTTAAGGAAGGAGCAAGGAGGAAAAAAAAATAAAAAATAAAGGGTAGTTAATTGTTTCATTTGAAACAGATGTCTGATCATTGAAAAAAAAACAAGGAAAATTGTCTATCTAAAGATGTGAAAGCAATAGATGAGAGTTGTCTTTTAACTATCTGTAAAGATTGTGGATATTTAAATAGGTCAGTTAAGAAAAGCTCCTGTATTCAAAAATTCAGACGATAAACTAAGTTTTCAGCGGTTTGTCCTCTTCTTAAGGATATTTTTTTTTCCAAAAGAGAGAGAGAGATTTCCTTTTATTAGATTTGTTGGCAAATCCTGGGAAGTCCCTGTTTTCTAACTCCCTAGATGTGTTTGGTTTACCAGATATTGGGAAACTCCTGGAAATCACTTCTTTTTTGAGTCGGAGTCTCGCTCTGTCACCAGGCTGGAGTACAGTGGCTCGATCTCGGCTCACTGCAATCTCCGCCTCCTGGGTTCAAGCAATTCTCCTGCCTCAGCCTCCCGAGTAGCTGGGACTACAGGCGCACGCCACCACACCCAGCTAATTTTTGTATTTTTAGTAGAGACGGGGCTTCACTATGTTGGCCAGGATGGTCTTGATCCACCCGCCTCGGCCTCCCAAAGTGCTGGGATTACAGGCGTGAGCCACCGCGCCTGGCCAGAAATCATTTTTTGAAGTGCTATTAAGTATTGGAAGTAGTATTTCAGACATAAATTTGCAGTTATTCCCCCTGACTGTATCCCAGGAATTTTCCTGTGTAATTTTGATTTATAATAGTCTGTCCCTTTGATAGACTTCACATTGTTATTTTCTATTATGAAAAATATGGTCACAACAAATGCAGTTAATAGCTACACTTCCTATGTTACCTTTCTTTACACAGAGTGAAACAGCTGGTTTGTGTGCTCTTCATGTGCTCCTCTGCAGTGGCGCAATTGCATCAAGATCCCACCTTGGATCACCACTGGAATCTCTGGAAGAAAACCTATGGCAAACAATATAAAGAAAAGGTAGATTGGATTGGATTGCCTCTGGAGTGATATGCTTTTACAGGAATACTGTTTTCTACCCCTCAAAATTGCGTTCTTAGGCAGTGTTTTCAGTAAATATTTAGTCTGGGCACGGTGGCTTACGCCTGTAATCCCAGCAAGTTGGGAGGCCAAGATGGGTGAATCACCTGATGTCAGGAGTTCGAGACCAGCCTGACCAACATGGTGAAACCCTATCTCTACTAAAAATACAAAAATTAGCCAGGCATGGTGTCAGGTGCCTGTAATCCCAGCTATTCGGGAGGCTGAGGCAGAATTGCTTGAACCTGGGAGGCAGGGGTTTCAGTGAGCCGAGATCACACTACTGCACTCCAGTCTGGGTGACAGAGTGAGACTCTCTCAAAAATAAATAAATAAATACTATGTACTTGTTTCTTGCCGGATAGTGTTCTTGGTACCATACAGCAGGAATCAAAATAAAATTCCTTTTATAAAGCTAATATTATAGTGAGAGAGACAGGAAATAAGAAAATAAATAACCAAAATAACCAGATACATAGTTAGATGGTGGTAAGTGTTGTAGATAAAAAATAAAGGAAGCCATAGAGAGTAGAAAGGGTCCTGGGTGGTGGTGGTGGCAAGAATTCTATCTATAAGATACGCGGGTAAGGGAAGGGCTCACGGATAAGGGTTCCATTTGAGCAAAGAATTGATGGAAACCAGGGAGCAAGCAAAATACATAATGAAGGTCTCAGGTCAAGGGCAAACGAGCACAAGCCCCTGAGGAAGGGCCACATTTGAGACAGGTGAGGATTAAAAAGACCTTATTACCCACATAGTGCGACCAGATATTGTTGCTTGGCTGTCACTTCCCATTTTGTAGTTTTATTTTTATTTCAAAGCATTCTTGCTGATGTTAAGATCTTAACCCTATTGCTTTAAGTAACTAAGTCCTGTAACTATATAATATTTCTGTTTGTAAGTTAGCATCATATATTTATTTATTTGACATATTATTTTGTATAAAAATGACACTCTTAGTAGATTATTTACTCTGTTTTGTTTTTATTTATAATTAAATAATAATTGTGTATATTTATGGAGTACAATGTGATGTTTTGATACACGTATACATTGCAGAATGATTAAATTAGGCTAATTAACATATTCAGCACCTCACATACTTATCCTTTCTTTGTGATGAGACATTTAAAATCTATCCTTTCAGTAATTAAAAAATATAAAATACATTATTATCTGTAGTCACCATGCTATGGTAGATTGCTAGAGCTTAATCTTCCTGTCTAAATGAAACTCTGTACTCTGTGACTTAAATCTCCCCTTTCCCTGTCTACCCTTCTCCCAGCCTCTGCTAACTACCATTCTACTCTCTACTTCTATGAGTTCAACTTTTTTAGATTCCACATGTAAGTGGGATTATGCCGTATTTATCTTTCTGTGCCTGGCTTATTTCACTTAGCATAATGTTCTGCGGACCCATTCATGTTGTTGGAAATGACAGAATTTCTTTCTTTTTTAAGGCTAAATAATATTGCATTATGTATGGAATACAATATGTACCACACTGTTTTATTGATTCATCTTTTGATGGACACTTTATAAGGTTGATTCCATATCTTGGGTATTGTGAATAATGCTACAGTGAACATGGAAGTGCAGCTATCTCGCTGACATACTGATTGCGCTTCCTTGGGACATATACCCAGAAGTGAGACTGCTGGATCATATGGTAATTACATTTTTAGTTTTTTGAGGAACCTCCACACTGTTTTCCAAAATGGCTATACTAATTTACATTCCCACTAACAGTGTGTAAGTGTTCGCTTTTCTCCACATCTTCACCCTTATCTTTCATCCTTTTGATAATAGCCATTCTAACAGATATGAGATGATATCTCATTGTGGTTTTAATTTGCATTTCCCTGATGATTGGTGATATTGAGCATTTATTCACGTATCTATTCGCCATTTGTATGTGTCTTCTTTTGAGAAATATCTATTCAGGTCTTTTGCCCATTTTTAAACAGAGTTGTTTTCTAGTTATTGGTTACTTTGAGTTTTTTCTATATTTGGGATATTAGCCCCTTATCAAATGTATAATTTGTAAATATTTTCCCCCAATCTATGAGTTATCCTTTCACTCTGTTAATTGTTTCCTTTATTGTACAAAAGCTTTTTAGTTTGATGGAGTCACATTTGTCTATTTTTGCTCTTGTTGCCTATGCTTTAGGGGTCATATTCAAAAATCCATTATCCGAACCAATGTTGCGGAGTTTTCCCCTATATTTTCTTATAGTAGTTGTATAGTTTCAGGCCTTATATTTATGCTTTAATTCATTTTGAGTTGATTGTTGTATATGGACTGACATAAGGGTTCAGTTTCATTTTATTGCGTGTGGATAGCCAGTTTTCCCAATACTATTTATTAAAGAGATTATCCTTTCCCCATTGTGTGTTCTTGGCACCTTTGCTGAAAATCGGTTGACTATAAAATTGCAGGTTATTTCTGGGCTCTATATCCTATTCCTTTGGTAAATGCATCTGTTTCTATGCAAGTACTATGATGTTTAAATTACTATAGTTTTGTAATATATTTTGAAATTAGGTACTGTAATACCTCCGGCTTTGTTCCTCTTGCTAAAGATTGCTTTGACTCTTTGAGGACTTTTGTAGTTACATATGAATTTGAGGATTGCTTTTTCCTATTTCTGTGAAGAATAACATTGAAATTTTGATAGGGATTGCACTGAATTTCTAGTTTGCTTTGGGTAGTATGAACATTTTAGCAATATTAATTCTTCCAATCCATGAGCATGGAATATCTTCCCATTTAATTATTTTGTCTTCAATTTCTTTCATCAATGTTCTATAGTTTTCGGCATACAACCTTTCAACTCCTTGGTTAAATTTACTCCTAAGTATGTTTTCAGTGCTATTGCAAATAGAATTGTTTTCCTAATTTCTTTTGCAAATAGTTGTTTGTGTATAAAAACACTGCTGACTTTTGTACGTTTACTTTGTGTCCTACTTTGCTGCATTAATATAACAGTTCTAATAGTTTTTTGATGGAATCTTTAAGATTTTCTCTTCTTTCTTTTTTTTTTTTTT
>NW_016107503.1:5445885-5471063 GCF_001604975.1 Cebus imitator
CAAGTGATGCTCTTGCCTCAGCCTTCCAAGTAGCTGGGACTACAGGCACATGCCACCACACGTGCTAATTTCTGTGTTTGTTTTTTGTAGAGATGTCTTGCCATGTTGTCCAGGCTGGTATTGAACTTCTTGATTCATACAATCCTCCCACCTCCACCTCCCAAAGTATTGCGATTACAGGCATGAGTCACCACACCTGGCCAAGATTTTACATGATCATGTCATCAACAAACAAAGGCAATTTTACTTCTTCCCTTTCTTTTTTTTCTTTTTTAATTTTTATTATTTTCTTCTTTTCACTTCTTCCCTTTCTTATTTGGAGGCCTTGTATTTTTTTTCTTGCCTAATTGCCCTGGCTAGGATTTTCAGTACTATATTGACTAGAAATGGTGAGAGAGTGCGTATCCTTTTTTTTTTCTGATCTTAGCGAAACGACCTTCAAATTTTCACCCAGTTGAGCATGGTGTTAGCTGCAGTCTTGTCATATATGGCCTATTTGTGTTGAGGGACATTCCTTTTATGAGTAATTTGTTGAGAATGTTTGTCATGAAAGGATGTTGAATTCTGCAAATGCTTTTTCTGCATCCATTGAAATGATCATATGGTTTCCTTTGTGGTGATGAATTTTACCCTCACCCACACCCTTTATGATCAGGTTCCTCATTTCAAGGTTGACTGGAGTTAAATGGGCAATTAGCACCACTATCTGGTTAAATGAATGCTATTCCTTTTTTTAATAATTCCAATCCCTCAGGAGGAAGGAACATGACTTTTGATTAGCATCCTACCTTAATAGTTGATCGCAAAGTGCACTTCTTTTTTTTCTTTTCCTTTCTTGTACTTAGATTTGTTTGTCTTTATACCATTGCTTCTCATCTTGTGGTCTGAAAGTATGCCCATCATACATGCCCATTATGTCCATTACAGGGTAACAGTAAAACCTTGCTCCAAGGGAGAGAAACCTGCATCCAGACTTGCTACCCAGTGCCTAAAATTAGGGTCGGGCCTGGCCTCACCCGCTCAATGAAATGAGGCAGAACAGAGTTGTGCTAGCTGCTCCCTGGGGTTCTAGCTTATTGGAAGCTCTGGCTTCAGCTATTCTAGGAGGCACCATCCACCTTGCCTTCTACATCATTGTTTTCTATGTAAATGAATCTCCTAGAGGAAAAGAAAATTCACTCTGAGTAAAATTAAAATAATAGAACCAAAAATGACTTTTCAAAAGACTATATATAAAGGAATAATATGCACACTAATGAAAAAGAAATTGCAAGATAAATTAGAAATTTTGGAAAGAAAAAATATTGTCATTACAATAAAAATCAAAAGGATTCCCAGACTGGAAAGAGTTGGATAGAATCAGTCATCTAAAATATAGTGCTGAGGCATTCACCCAGAATGCAGCACCTAGAAATAAAAAGAAAAATCTATGAAATCACAAGTCAGAGAGGTGAGAGAGAGTCTGAGACTCCAAAATACTTCAGAGAGGAGTTTCTGAAGAAGAGAATTAGATGGAATGGTGGAGAAACAATATATGCGGAGACACTGGTTGAGAATTTTCCAGATATGAGAAAAGGTCCTGAGTCATCCAATCAAAGTACACAGCTGAAGGTAAATAAAGAAACCTACACCAGACACATGTAATGAAGTTATAAAATATCAAAAAGAAAGAAAATCATGACTGGGTGCATGGTTCATGCCCATAACCCCAGCACTTTGGGAGGCCAAGGGGGAAGGATTCTTTAAGGTCGGGAGTTTGAGACCAGCCTGGGCAACATAGGGAGACCCTGTCTCTCCAAAAAATAAATAATGATAATAATAAAAATAAGCTGGTTGTGGTGGTGTGTGCTTGTGTCCTAGCTACCCTGGCAGCTGAGATGGGAGGATAGTTTGAGTCCACGAGTTTGAGGCTGCAGTGAGCTGTGATCAGACCACTGTACTCCAGCCTGGGCAACAGAAAAAGACTATCAAAAAAAAAAAAAAAAAAAAAAAAAAAAAAAAAAAAAAAAAAAAAAAAAAAGAAAAAAGAAGAAAGAAATGCTGAACACAGTGGCTCACACCTATAATCCCAGCACTTTAAGAAGCTGATGGAGGACTGCTTGAGCCCAGGAATTCAAGATGAGCCTGGGCGACATAGGGAGACCCAGTCTCTACCAAAAACAAAAAACAAAAAATCTGGCTGCAGTGGCACACATCAGTGATCCCAGTATGCAGGAGGCTGAGGTGTGAAGATTCCTGGGTCCCAAGAGGTCAAGGCTGCAGTGAGCAGTAATCACGCTACTTCACTGCACACCATTCAGCCTGAGTGACAGAGTGAGACTCTCTCTCTAAAAAAAAAAAAAAAAGAAAACCAATAATAATAAATTTTTAAAAGAAGAAAATTCATTATGTTTATCATAAAATAATATTAATCACCATCAAAACAATTAAGAGCAAGACTTAAGATTAATATGTGAAGTTGGCAGGTATATTGGATATATTCATTTATTTTCATGCTCTCAGGCAGATCCATATTTGGTAGAATGCTTCCAAAATGCTATTTTCAGCTGGGTACAGTGGCTCACACCTGTAATCCCAGCACTTTGGAAGGCTGAGGTGGGCAGATCACGAGGTCAAGAGATTGAGACTATCCTGGTCAACATGGTAAAACCCCATCTCTACTAAAAATACAAAAATTAGCTGGGCGTGGTGGCGCGTGCCTGTAATTGCAGATGCTCGGGGGGCTGAGGCAGGAGAATCACTTGAACATGGGAGGCAGAGTTTGCAGTGAGCTGAGATTTCGCCACTGGACTCCAGCTTGGGCAACAGACTGAGACTCCATCTCAAAAAAAAAAATGCCATTTTCATCATTGAACACTTACTTGTCAGGGATTCAGTATGACTATGTTCTTCTTCACTATGTTTTAGAATGAAGAAGCAGTACGACGTCTCATCTGGGAAAAGAATCTAAAGTTTGTGATGCTTCACAACCTGGAGCATTCAATGGGAATGCACTCATATGATCTGGGCATGAACCACCTGGGAGACATGGTAGGTACATTACAAAGAATCCCACTTTCATATCTGGGTAAGCATCATTTCCTTTCTATCTCCTCAAAAGCAATTTGAAGGTAAACAACAACAAAGGAATGTTTAGTACCAAGTTGGAAGGCAGAAGAATTTAAGAACATAAGAACGTGTACAGAAATTCTTACTTAGCTCCACTTTGACTGCTTTCTTTAACAAATCTCTTCTGTAGAGGAAATTTTAAACTCACAGACTACCATTGTTTTATTTCTTTTATAAATTCTAGAAACTACCGCCTAAAGACTATCCACAGGCTTTTAGCTTTTATAGTAAGTTGCCATACTTATTTAAGTCTAGATTGACAATTTAAAATGGTCCATCTGCTTTCTGCTTTCTTTTTTTGAGACGGAATCTTGCTCTATCACGAGGCTGGAGTATAGTGGGGCGATCCCGGCTCACTGCAACTTCTGTTTTCCGGTTTCAAGCAATTCTCCTGCCTCAGCCTCCTGAGTAGCTGGGATTACAGGCACGCACCAACATGCCCAGCTGATTTTTTGTGTTTTTAGTAGAGACGAGGTTTCAGCATGTTGGCCAGGATGGTCTCCATCTCTTGACTTTTTGATCCGCCCACTTCAGCCTCCCAAAATGCTGGGATTACTGCTGTGAGTCACCGTGCCCGGCCCCATCCGCTTTCTTAATGGGAGCATGTGGGTATTTAAAATCACAAATAATATCCTATTGGTTTTCAGATTCTGTTCTGTCCTCTAAAACTTTACCACTGTGGCCAAAGTGAACAGGAGAACACCCTAGGTAGACTAAATTCTTTCTTAAATGCAGGAATCTCCTTTGTAATTCCTTGTCATATGGGAAACCAGTTTAGTCCACTTTTTAGACAGCCCTTTTATGAAATTCTGCCTTGCTTTGAAACAAAAATCTCGCTCCCTATAACTTCTGGTTTTTACCATTCTCTTTTTCTCCTTCTCCATGAGGGTGCCTAACTGGGATGCTAGTGGCAAGTGTGAAAGTAAACAAACATGGATAATTCACCCCACCAGCTCCTAATGGAACCTATGCCGGTCACAACGATTACTGATTTTTCTCAGTTTTTTATTCCATGTCAGTTTTAAAATATATTCACAGTTACAGTTATTAGGATATCGGAAAGAAGGATAGGCTGTGTGTGGTGGCTTATGCCTGTAATCCCAGCACTTTGGGACGCCGAGGCGGGTTGATCACCTGAGGTCCGGAGTTTAAGACCAGCCTGTCCAACATAGAGAAAGCCCATCATCCTAAAAATACGAAATTAGCCAGCTGTGGTGGTGTGCGCCTGTAATCCCAGCTACTCGGGAGGCTGAGGCAGCAGAATTGCTTGAATCCAGGAGGTGGAGGTTGCAGTGAGCCAAGATTGCACCATTGCACTCCAGCCTGGGCAATAAGAGTGAAACTCTGGTGAAAGAAGGAAGGAAGGAAGGAAGGAGAAAGAAAGAGAGAGGGAGGGAGGGAGGGAAGGAAGGAAGAAAAGAAGGAAGGAAGGAGATATACAGTCATGGGCCATATACATTTTGGGCATTGATAAACCGCATATGCCATGGTGTTACTTTAAGATTATAATAGAGCAGAAAAGTACCTCTTGCCTAGCTAGTGATGTTGTAGCCATCCTAGCGATGTAGCACAACACACTTGTTTCCCAACACACCAGTAATCCCAACACTTGTTTGTGGTGATGCTGCTGTAAATAAACATATTGCTCTGCCAGTGGTATAAAAGTATAGCACATAAAATTATGCACAGTACGAAATGCTTAATAGTAATAAATGACTACATTACTGGTTTATGTATTTACTATACTATAATTTTAATTGTTATTTTAGAGTGCAGGCACACTTAAAAAAAGTTAACTGTAAAACAGCCTCAGGCTGGTCCTTCAGGAGGTATCCAGTAGAAAACATTGTTATTAGAGGTGACAGCTCCATGCGTGTTATTGCCCCTGAAGACCTTCCAGTGGGACAAGAGGTGGAGATGGAATACAGTGATATTGATGATCCTGACCTTGTATAGGCCTAGGCTAATGTGTGTAGGTGTGTGTATTTTAGTTTTTAACAAAAAAGTTTAAAAGTTTTAAAAAATTAAAAATCGAAAAAAGCTTACAAAAGAAGGCTATAAAGACGAAAATATTTTCGTACAGCTATACAATGTGTTTGTATTCTAAGGTGAGTATTACTATAAAAGACAAAACATTTAAAAATTAAAAGTTTATTAAGTAAAAACGCTGTAGTAAACTAAGGTTAATTTATTAGTGAACAAAGAAAGAAAAATTAACAAATTCAGTGTAGCCTAGTGTACTGTGTTTATAGTCTCCAGTAATGCCCTGGGCCTTCACATCCACTCACCACTCACTCACTGACTCACCCAGAGTGACTCCAGTCATTTCACGATAAATGCGCTATATAGGGGTACCATTTTTACTTTTTTTTTTTTTTTTTAGATGGAGTTTCACTCTGTTGCCCAGGCTGGAGTGCAGTGATGCAATCTCGGCCCACTGCAACCTCCACCTCCCAGGCTCAAGCATTTCTCCTGCCTCAGCCTCCCAAGTAGCTGGGATTACAGGCGTACACCACCACACCCGGCTAATTTTTGTATTTTTAGTAGAGACAGAGTTTTACCATGTTGGCCAGGCTGGTCTCCAACTCCTGACCTTAGGTGATCTGCCCACCTTGGCCTCCCAAAGTGCCGGGATTACAGGGGTGAGCCACTGCCCCCAGCCCCCATTTTTACTTTTTATACTGTGTTTTCAATGTACCTTTTCTATGTTTAGCTATATTTAGATACACAAGTACTTCGTATTGTTCTACAGATGCCTACAACCTTCAGTACAGCACCATGCCATGCAGGTTTGTAGCATAGGAGCAGTGGGCCCTACCATACTCCCTAGGTATGTAGGAGCTGATACTCTCTAGGTTTGTGTAAGTACACACTATGGTGTTTGCAAAATGACAAGATCAACTAACGATGCATTTCTCAGAACATATTCCAGTCATTAAATGATGCCTGACTGTATATTTGCTTTGTAGACCAGTGAAGAAGTGATGTCTTTGATGAGTTCCCTGAGAGTTCCCAGCCAGTGGCAGAGAAATATCACATATAAGTCAAACCCTAATCAGATGTTGCCTGATTCTGTGGACTGGAGAGAAAAGGGGTGTGTTACCGAAGTGAAATATCAAGTGAGTATTACCATCCCAAGCCTCTGAACCCTAGGTAGAGCTCTCTTTAAATGCTTAGTTTAGCTACAGAATTTGACAGTGAATCTTACAGTCCCACATGTTACTTTCTAATTATTTTTGTTATTCTTGTCTTCCCAACTAAATTATAAGTTGCTTAAGGGCAAGGATCACATATTATACTTTATTTATACAGTTGGCTCTCTATATCCACAGGTTCCACATCTGCAGATTCCACCAACTGTGGATCAAAAATATCCAGAAAAAAAATAAAATAAAAAATAGGCCAGGCACGGTGGCTCATGCCTATAATACCAGTACTTTGGGAGGCTGAGGCAGGCGGATCACCTGCGGCCAGGAATTCGAGACCAGCTTGGCTAACATAATGAAACACCATCTCTACTAAAAATACAAAAATTAGCTGGGATTGGTGGCACGTGCCTGTAATCCCAGCTACTTGGGAGGATGAGGCAGGAGAATCACTTGAACCTGGGAGGCAGAGGTTGCAGTGAGCTGAGATCTCACCTCTGCATTCCAGCCTGAGCAAGAGTGAGACTCCATCTGAAAGAAAGAAAGAAGGAAGGAAGGAAGGAAAGAAAGAGAAAGAAAGAAAGAAAAAAAAAAGAAAGAAAGAAAGAGAGAGAGAGAGAGAGAAAGAAAGAAAGAAAAGAAAGAAGAAAGAAAAAGAAACAAAAAGAAAGAGAAAGAAAGAAAGGAGAAGAAGAAGAAGGAGGAGGAAGGAAGGAAGGAAGGAAGGAGGAAAGAAAGAAAGAGAGAAAGAGAGAAAGAAAGAAGGAAAGAATATGGGAGGGCTGGGTGTAGTGGCTCACGCCTGTAATCCCAGCACTTTTCCAGGTCAAGGGAGGCAGATCACTAGAGGTCAGGAGTTCAAGACCAGCTTGGCCAACATGGTGAAACCCTGTCTCTACTAAAAATACAAAAATTAGCCGGGTGTGGTGGCAGGAATCCCAGCTACCACTGGGATTACCTCCCAGGTAATCCCAGCTACCTGGGAGGACGAGGCAGGAGACTCACTTGAACCTGGGACAGAGGTTACAGTGAGCTGAGATCGCACAACTGCATTCCAGCCTGGGCAATAGAGTGAGACCCTATCAAAAAAAAAAAAAAAAAAAAGGCATATAGGAGGATGTGTAGGTTATATGCAATACTCAGTCGTTTATATAAGGGACTTAAATATTCTTGACTTTTGGTATACTCAGGAGTCCTGGAACCAATTCCTTGTTGATACTGAGGGCCAACTGCATTCCCTACAGTGGTTTTTTGTTTTTTCTTTTGAGACAGGGTCTCCCTCTGTTGCCCAGGCTGGACTGCAGTGGTGCAATCTAGACTTACTGCAACTTCTGCCTCTTGGGCTCAAGGGATCCTCCCACCTCAACCTACAGAGTGACTACAGGCACACACCACCACACCCTGCTTTTTTTTTTTTTTTTTTAGTAGAGGTGGGTTTTGCTATGTTGCCCAAGCTGGTCTCAAGCTCCTGAACTCAAGTGATCTTTCCACCTTCGCCTCCCAAAGTGTTGGGATTAGAGGCATGAGCCCCTGCATTCTGGCCCCACAGTGCTTTTCTAAGTGGTCATAGAGCCACCTACTTAGACAAATACTGAACTAAGCAAATAGGTGTTTAAGACAGACGTTTACTGCTCGTGTTACCCTTTGACTGCACTGGACTCTCCGACAAGCCAATTGCTTGAGAAGCGGTGTTGTGTGAGAGAACCCTGGTGATCAGGGAGTTTCTCTCCCCAGTTTATTTGTGAATTTCAGAGTTGAAGGAGCAGAAACAACTAGAGCTAGAGTGGTCTATAAATTGTGCCACTCAAGTTAATTCATGGCTAGTCTTGAACTGTTAGCATATGAAATATGTGCCTTATAAAATCATTGTTCCTATGCTGTTGTATTTTCCTTAGTTTGCTTGTTTTAAAAAATCTGCAAAAATCCTAAATTAGTTAGAGATAAAACACATGTGTCACCATTGAAGTCAGGATAAGTGAGAAGAATCAGAGCATTCTGAGCAACTACCCCAGCTTGTGATGAATGAAGAAAGTAAAAATGTGTTAGGAAGTAAATCATGGTCAGGCACAGTGGCTCATGTCTGTGATTCCAGCACTTTGGGAAGCAGAGGCAGGAAGATCACTTGAGCCCAGGAGTTAGAAACAAACCTAGGCAATATAGTGAGGCCCTATCTCTACAAAAAATAAAAATTATCCAGGCGTGGTGCACACCTGTAGTCCCAGCTACTTGCGGGGCTGACATGGGAGGATTGCTTGAGCCTGGGAGGTTGGAGGTTATAGTGAGCCATGATTGCACCACTGCACTTCAGTCTGAGTGGAAATCCTGTCTCAAAACAAAACAAAACAAAAAGAAGGAAAGGTACTGCTAATCTCTTATTCTTTTCCACCTACATATTTTTCTTTCAACTAGTTTTGGATTTCTTACCGGAAGTTCTCTAAAATAACAGCTTTAGAAGACCCAATAAACTACATATTTAGATGTTAACTTTGAGTAAGTTAATGAACTCCTTTCTTTGGGTGCTTGCATTTTAATGAGCAATTTTGCTTCAACCAAAAGCAATGTCAATTTGCCTTCTTTGGGTGGAGAGCAAGGTGGGAGGAGGGGAGGAGAGAGAAAGAGAACAATTATGATGGGGCTCTGGACATTTTTCCCCATTTAAAACTAAAGCAGATTTGCCTTTTTCTGTTTGTTCATGCCTCCTTGTAAAATATTTTTGATCAAAAAAATTCTGAGGATAATAAGGTTTGAAAAATGCCAACCTAGGATTAAACTTCTTATGTTTCAGTCATCATTTGACAGGAGAAAGGGTATTTTAGGTCAAGGAAATCATCCTAGCTTCTCTCAAATCTCATTACTGTAGGCACCTATCTCCCTTACTTACAGGTGAAAATAGGTGTGATTTGGTACATGTTCAGTGAGTATTGTTTCCTAATATATTTGAATATGACCATTATGCTCTGAGCTTGGCCAGCTGCAAATCTCTTTCAAGGTTGGACCTTGCCTAGATAACAATCAAGTGTTTAGTCTTCATTCCCATTGTCAAAGGCAGAAGAAAACTGTAGCAGGGGAGCTGTTCCTGGGAACTAGGGACAGAGCTGATGTAATTGGTCGTTGTCCAGTTTGTTATAGAAGTCATTTCAAATGATTTTCTGTGATTTGCGTTTGTGACCCTGTCTGTTTCAGGGTTCTTGTGGTTCTTGCTGGGCTTTCAGTGCTGTGGGGGCCCTGGAGGCACAGCTGAAGCTGAAAACAGGAAAGCTGGTGTCTCTCAGTGCCCAGAACCTGGTGGATTGCTCTGAAAAATATGGAAACAAAGGCTGCAATGGTGGCTTCATGACAGAGGCTTTCCAGTACATCATTGATAACAAAGGCATCGACTCAGAAGCTTCCTATCCCTACAAAGCCACGGTGCGTCACAGGCAAATTTTTTGTGTTGCTACATGACCTTATGTTATCCATTGACCGATGGCAGTGGGCTTGCCACCACACCAATTGCTTGAGAAGCAGTATTATGTGTGAGATAAAACCCTGAAGAGGAATTTTTTTTTTTTTTAGACAGTTTCACTCAGTCACTCATGCTGGAGTGCAGTGGCACAGTCTCGGCTCACTGCAACCTCCGCCTCTTGGGTTCAAGTGATTCTCCTGCCTCAGCCTCCTGAGTAGCTGGGACTACAGGTCCCCGGCACCACGCCCGGCTACTTTTTTGTATTTTTAGTAGAGACGAGGTTTTACTGTGTTAGCCAGGATGGTCTTCATCTTCTGACCTCATGATTTGCCCGCCTTGGGACAGATGAATCCCAAAGTGCTGGGATTACAGGCGTGAGCCACCTCGCCCAGCCAGGAATTCTTAAATTCTCAGAAGTTCTCTTTCTGATGAAGTACTCTTCTTAATATATCATTAGACAAAAAGTAGCATTCATGCTTAAAAACGGATTTTAATGGCCGGGCACAGTGGTTCACACCTGTAATCCCAGCACTTTGGGAGACCGAGGTGGGTGAATCACCTAAGGTCAAGAATTTGAGACCAGCCTGGCCAACATGGTGAAACCCCATCTCAACCAAAAATACAAAAATTAGCTGGGCGTGTTGGAGCACATCTGTGGTCCCAGCTATTTGGGAGGCTGAGGCAGGAGAATCACTTGGACTCAGGAGGCGGAGGTGCAGTGAGCCAATATCAGGTCACTGTACTCCAGCCTCAGCAACAGAGTAAGACTCAGTCTCAAAAAAAAAAAAAGAACAGATTTTAAGCAAACTATCCTTAAAATTATTTCAGTGTATTTAAGCCTTTTCTTCTGAAGCCTCCCATGCTCAACCTTATTCTCAGATCATTAACGACTTCATTCTTCCACCCACTGAGAAGCTAAATAATGCTTTCTTCTTCCTCGCAGATTTATTATATGTTTTATCAAATGATATTATAAAGATTATAACAATAACCTAAGGATTATGTCATGTTACAGAAGATTTTTTAAAGATAAAAATATTACTCAAAAACCTTCTACCTTAACCACTATTATTTTGGTTTATTTCTTTCAAGTTATCTCCCTGTTAAGCACTTACAAAATGTAGTTGTCCAGGTGTGATGGCTCATGCCTGTGATCTTAGCACTTTGGAAGGTCAAGCTGGGAGGCTTGCTTGAACTTAAGAGTTTGAGACCAGCCTGTTCAACATTGCGAGACCTCACCTCTACTAAAAATAAAAAAAAAATTGGCCAAGCATGGTGGTGTGCACCTTCGTAGCAGTTTCAGCTACTCAAGAAGCTGAGGTGGGAGAATCACTTGAGCCCAGGAGATGGAGGCAACAGGCAGCAGTGAGCTATGATTGTGCCACTGCACTCCAGCCTGGACAATGGAGTGAGAGCCTGTCTTAAAAAAATAAATAATATAAATAACTAAATACAAAACATAGTTGTATATACAACAAACATAAATTTGTAACTTTCCTTTTCCCACTTGAAATACACTTGTGTTTCCCATATTATATGGTCTTTATATACCATCATTTTAACTGCAGATCATCTTGCAGGCATCAAAAAGATTTTAAATCTCTCATCTAGAGTTTATTATCTCTATGTAATATTTCCCTACAGTCTACCTAGAGTCTGAGGGGACATTGTCCTGGCAAATTTTGCATCTATGAAGATGTTCACAATTTGAAAAAATAGAATAGTTCTGTATTTCCCCCATTATTGATGAAACCTGGGATTGTTAGGATTTGGAAGATTTGCAAAGAAAGGAGCCTTAGACACATGAAAAAATTAAGGAAAGAAGACATATTTAAAATCCAGGCTATGGATACTGGTGATTTATAAAGGAGTTGAAGTATACTTCTTTATCTGGTTTATACTTCTTTTTGCAGGATCAGAAATGTCAATATGACTCAAAATATCGTGCTGCCACGTGTTCAAAGTACACTGAACTTCCTTATGGCAGAGAAGATGTCCTGAAAGAAGCTGTGGCCAATAAAGGCCCAGTGTGTGTTGGTGTAGATGCAAGTCATCCTTCTTTCTTCCTCTACAGAAGTGGTAAAATAAATAAATAAAAAACAATAAGAATTTAAAGAAAGAAGGCCGGATGCAGTGGCTGTAATCCCAAGACTTTGTGAGGCTGAGGTCGGGAGTTCAAGACCAGCCTGACCAACATGGAGAAATCCTGTCTCTACTAAAAATACAAAATTAGCCAGGCATGGTGGTACATATGCCTGTAATCCCAGCTACTCAGGAGGCTGAGACAGGAGAATTGCTTGAACCTGGGAAGCAGAGGTTGTAGTGAGCCAAAATCGCACCATTGCACTCCAGCCTGGGCAACAAGAGTGAAACTCCATCTCAAAAAAGAAAAAAAAAGAATTTAAAGAAAGAAAGAATATTCTTTCTTTCTTGGTGGTTAAGCATGGTGGTTCATGCCTGTAATTCTGACGCTTTGGAAGGCTAAGGTGGGAGGATTGCTTGAGCAATCTAGGAGTTTGACACCAGCCTGGGCCACATTGGGAGACCCTTATCTCTACAAAAAATAAAAATAAAAATTAGCTGGGTATGGTGGCACACACTTGTAGTCTTTCCTACTTAGGAGGCTGAGATGGGAGGATCGCTTGAACCCAGGAGTTTGAGGTTGCGGTGAGGTATGATTATACCACTGTACTCCAACCTGGGCAACAGAGTGAAGACCTGTCTCTAAAAAACAAGGAAGAAAAAAAGAAAGAAAGAAAGAAGGAAGAAAGAGAGTGGGGAAGGGAGGGAGGGAATTGTAAACCTCTTGAACCAGCATCTGCTGGCTTCAGACTTTTCTTCTGTAGCTTCCTCACCTCTCTCAGCCTTCTTACAACAGAAGAGAGTTAGGCTTCTTGTTCTGGATTAGGTTTTGGCATAAGGGCATGCTTGGCAGGTTTACTCTTTTATCTAGTCCACTGAAATTTTCTCCATATCGGCAATAAGACTGTTTCATTTTCTTGTCATTTGTGTGTTCACCAGAGTGGGCATTTTTAATTTCCTTTAAGCAGTTTTCCTTTAAATTCACAGCATGGCTGACTGTTTGGTACAAGAGGCCTAGGCTAGGTTCTGGCCTGTCTTGGCTTTCAACATGCCTTTCTCAATAAGCTTAATTACTTCTAGCTTTTGATTTAAAGTGGGAGATATGCAACTCTTCTTTTTACTTGAATACTTAGGAGCCATCATAGGGTTATTATTTGGCATAATTTTAATATCATTGTGTCTCAGGGAATAGGGAGGCCTGAGGAGAGAGACAGGAGTGTAGCCAGTCTGTGGATCAGTCAGAACACACACAACATTTGTGGGTTAAGTCTGCTATCTTATATAGGTGTGGTTTGTAGCTCACCCCCAAAATTATAATATTAACATCAAAGATCATTGATCACGGATGACCATAACAGATATAATAATGATGAGAAAGGTTGTGAGAATTACCAAAATATGGTACAAGGATATAACATGAGCACATGTTTTTGGAAAAATGGTACCAATAGACTTGCTGAATGTAGAATTGCCATAAACCTTCAATTTGTAAAAAATGCAGTATCTGGCTGGGTGCAGTGGCTCATGCCTGTAATCCCAGCGCTTTGGGTGGCCAAGGTAGTATCTACGAAGCACAATAAAGCAAAGCACAATAAAATGAGATATGCCTGTATACAGACAGAATTACAATAACTGATTGTTTGCAAGTTTAAAAATAGGAAGAAAACAAAAAATAAAAGAAAAAACTTAGAAAAAAATGGTGTGCTTATCAAAGAAGATTTCTGGGGGAACTATGATTGGAGTGTTGCTAAGCTTGACAAGAATACTGAAAATATAGCATTGATGGCAAATAATTATGAGCCCTAGTTTACACATGAGTGTGTACGTCCTTAACTTTTTTAATTAACCTTGCTATGTATCCAAAGAAGGCTAATAAAAAGTAATACCATTTTTAAATGTCCTTTATTATCCTATAGCATTCACTTTTTTCCCACCCATATTTGATTCTCAGGTGTCTACTATGACCCAGCCTGTACTCAGAAAGTGAATCATGGTGTACTTGTGATTGGCTATGGTGACCTTAATGGGAAAGAATACTGGCTTGTGAAAAACAGGTAATATATTTATACTTTATATTTAATTGGAATCAGGAATTTGAGGGAGTTTCAGTAAACACTTTCTTATGATTTTGATGATGATGATGATCACGATATTGACAATGATGAACTTTATAGCTTCTCACAAAGTGACATTCTAAATTATTCAGTGCCCCCATCTTTTCACCTACTATTCTGCCTTCATCACTTTGTTTTCATGGTTTATTTTCTGTAGCACTTCTCTGATTATTCCTTCCCAGCCTCTCTTATGAACCTATTCCTCTGTTTAGCCCCAAAATGTTGGTATTTTCCCAGGGCTCTATCCTCTGCCCATTCCTCTTCCTATTCTACTTTTTCTAGGGTGCCACAATTCCACTCTTAGGACTCTAGCTATAACCTATATATTCCAGTGGCTTTCGAATCTCTAGCTCTAGCTCTGACATCTTCCCAGAACTTCAGACTTACGTGGACACATTCACTTACACATATCTTAGCCTCTCCAAACTCAATACGTCCAAATAATTCAGGACTCTCTCCCCCATATTGTTCCTCCTTCGGAATTTCCCGTATCAGTAAGGGGCCACACAGCATAGTCAGCCGGTAAGATATGATGGATTCATCTGAGATCTCCCCAAGTCCAACCAAGCAACCAATTAGTCAAACCATTCTACCTCATCTGTGTCCTTGATCCTGTCCCTTCTCTGTTTCTTCTCTTGTGGCTCTTGTTCAGACATCTCTGGTGTGGACTATTCTGGTGTGGACTATTCTGGTGTGGATCAGTGCTGTGCCCTTCTGACTGGTCTCCTTTACTCTCTCTTTTCTTCCCCTTTACCCTCAAATCCCTCTTTCATACTGCTGCCGAACTGATTTGTCTAAAATGTGAATAAGTCTGGGCTTATAACTCTTCTACTGAGTCTCATTTGGTATAAAGTTAATGCTCCCTGACAGAGGACATGTCCTGTAGCTGTGCTCCCTTGCCAGCCTCACCTCCTGGCATTTGTTGGCTCCTGCTTTTCACTCTGGTTATGTTGTGCTACCCACAGTTGCAGTTCCCATACATTCCACTTTATCTGTAATGCCTTCCTTCATATCTGGGTTCCCTTTGCCTGGAACATCCTGTCTTCTCTTTTGGTTTACGTCTCCCTTTCTTCAGAAGCAGCTCAGGCATTATCTATTCCAGAAAGGCTTGCCTGAATCCTTGGGCTGAGCAAAATGTCTTTTTTCTATGCTGCCAAAATGTCCTGTGCATGCTGGATCACAGCATTTTAGGTATCATATTTAAATTGCATATTTACCTGTCTGTCACTCCAATGTTCTATACGTGCCTTTGGGGAGATATTACGTCTTGTCTTCACATCCACAGTGCAGACTGAGTGGGTGGCACCTAAAGGCTTCTCAATACATGCATTTAACTGACATCTATATCACTCATAAACAAAAGGAACATAACTTCTAGAGGTAAAAGACAGAGGATACATGAAGATTGAGTCTTTGGGGCACACCTGGAGTTTCTCTTTGTGCTAGTTTGCTATGACTGCCATAACACAAAGTGCCAGGAGCTGAGCAGCTTAAATAACAGAAATGTATGTCTCCCAGTTCTGGAGGCTGGCAGTGTAAGATCAAGGTGTTGGCAAGGTTACTTCCTTCTCACATTGTGAGGAAGAAAATGTTCATGGACACAGGAAGAAAAAACACTATATGATCTTACACATGGGATCTAAAAAAGTCAAACTTACAGAAACAGACAGTAGAATGATAGTTGCCAGTGACTGGAGGCTGGGGAGATGAGGAAATGTTGATCAAAGAGTGTAAACTTTCAGGTAGAAGATAAACAAGTTCTGGGAATCAAAGGTACAGCGTGGGTGGAGATGGATGCGTTATTTCCTTTGATTATGGCAATCATTGCGCAATGTGCATATACTGCAAATCATCACACTGTACACTTTCAGTGTATACAATTTGTGTCAATCAAATATGTTCTTTTAATTTAAAACATATAGGTTTGATGGCTCTCCCCTAGCTTCTGAAAGTTTGCTGGTGATCTTTGACTTTCCTCGGTGTTTAAGAACCATCACCCTGACCTCTACCTTCATTTTCACATGACATTCTCCCTGTATGCATTTCTGTCTCTATTTATAATTTTACTGTTTTCCCTCTTTTTGAGACAGAATCTCGCTCTGTCACTTAGGCTGGAGTGCAGTGGGGTGATCAGTGCTCACTGCAGCTTCAAACTCCTGGGCTCAAGCAATCCTCCCACGTTAGCCACTGAAGTAGCTGGGACCACAGGCATGCACCACCACACCAGGCTAATTTTTTTGTATCTGTAGATACAGGATTTTGCTGTTTCCCAGGCTGGTCTCAAACCCCTGGGCTCAAGTGATCCTCCTGATTTGGTCTCCCAAAGCACTGGGATTATTGGTGTGAGCCACCGTGCCTGGCCAGTTTTTCCTTTTCATGAGCATCAGCCATGTTGGTTAGGACCCATGCTAATGACCTTATTTTAATTTAGTTAATTATGTCTACATCACCGCTATCTTTAAATAAGATCATATTCTGAGGTACTGGAGGTTAGGATTCCAACATGAATTTTGGGGGGATACAATGCAACCCATAACACCCCTCAAATCTTCTCAATACTTCTACTGTTACCATTATACCTCAAGCCACCATCCATCTATCTCCTGGTCTGTTGCAGTAATCTCATAACAGGTAGCTGCTTCCCTCTTGTTTGCTTACAATCAATCCTCTACACAGTAGCCAAAATTATCTTTTAAACCATAAAGTAGATTGTGTTACCCTCCTACCCCAAACCCTCTAATGGCCTTCCTTCCCACTTAAAACCCATGACCTGTAAAGCATGACATTATCTGGCCTTAGCCTGCCTCTCCAACCACCTCTCCAACTACTCTCCCCTCTCTGCCAACTCCTGGCACACTAGCCTTTTTGCTGTTTCTCAGACACGCCACGCTTATTCCCAGCTCTTTATCTAGGTCTTTGCTTCACTTGCATGTTTGTTTGTGAGGCTAAGCTTTTCCCAACCCAACCATTCCACCTAAAATTGAGCCCTGTCTCACACTTTGTATCCTTTATCCTGCTTTATTTTTCTTTATTGTATATATCATATTATATCAAGTATTTCTTTGTTTATTGTATGTTTCCCCTCTAGAACCTAGGCTTTAGAAAGACTTTGTCTCTGTAATCCTAATGCCTAGGAAAGTGTCTGGCACAGCCTAAGAAACCCTGGACTTCAGCCTATTACAAAGGAAACCGGCATCGATTTTAGAAGTCTAATAAGTTAGTAGCCTTATGATATACAAGGAGAAGGTAGGATGACCAACTTTTCCACTTTGCTAAGGGCTATTTGATGAGGCTTTCTGGGACATAGGACTTTCTTTTTAAAACCAGGACAGTCCAAGGCAAACTGGGACTGGTGGTCACCCTAGAAGAAGGCCATATATATATATATATATATATATATATATATACACACACATACACACACATATATATATATATATACACATATATATATGTGTGTGTATGTGTGTATGTGTATATATATATATATATGTTTTAAAGTAGACATACTCTACTTGAGTTCAATCAGATGGACTCATACCTGGATAATGATAAAAATAGCTACCTTCACTTAGTAAGCATTGGCTATGTACCAAATATTGTGCAAGTACTTTAAATACATTTTCTCATTTAATTTTTAAAGTAATCCTATGAGAGACATTTAATTAACAAACTTACCCAAATTTGAACAGTTTGATGAAAGAGTTATAAAATCAATAAAAATATACAACTTGGTAAGTACTGAAATTAACATTTGGAACAGACCTTGTATAGTTCTGAAGGCAAGAATTTGTCCTCACATATTTTATTTAGCTTAAGATTTTTTATCAGTTTCATGATTTAAGTGAAGTTAGCAGGACTCAGTCAAAAAGAGGTCTGAGATCTTATGCAAAATTAGGGGCAGCTGATCTTGATCTGTAAAACTGAGAAAAGTAAGTTGTTCAGATGTTGAATGGGGTCTCGGATTCCTTGGTCTCACTGAATTCATACTGCTAGTAACTAGACCCTCAATTCAATTTTCATACTAGAACTCAGGTCCAAACTCATTTCATCTAAAATTATTTATTTTATCTATTATTTAAGGCAGTGACCATAGTAAGATGTAAATTACATGACATCCTGGACGTTCTGATCTGAATTTCATTCCCCATATGACTTCACTCACAGAGATTACTACAGGGATAGACAGAGTATAAAAGTTAGAGTGGGCTTTGGAATAAAATAATCTTAGATTTGAACTCTGTCTTCACAGTTTACCATCTATGTGACATTTGGCAAGCTACTTTGCCACTCTGACCTTCTGTTTTTTTCTTTAGAAAAGAAAATAATACTAACCTCACAGAATGATGATTAAATTAGATAATTTATGTGAATCTGTTTGGCACAGAGTAAGTGCTAAATAAATGGTAGCTATTAATAATAGCCTGGCCACACAATTATTATGGCTTTTGTTATCAAACTAGGTATTAAAAGAACATTGCTACAGCCTGGGCAACATAGTGAGACCTCTTCTCTACTAAAAATAAAATATTAGCTGAGCATGGTAGTATGCACCTGTGGTCCTAGCTACTTGGAAGGCTGAGGCAGGAGGATTGCTTAAGCTCAGGAGGTCGTAGCTGCAGCCACACTCCAGCCTGGGCAACACAGTGGGACTCTGTCAAAAAAAAAGAAAACAGTGCAGCCATTGATTTATTAGAGGTGATGATGGAGTTTGAATTTTATTGTAAAGGTATGGAGAGCCATTGAATATTTCTAAGCAGTGGAGTGGCAACTAAGTGAAAGGAAGCAGAGAAAGGAGCTCATGAAAATGTTTGAGAAGGAGTGACCAGAGACAGATGAGAAAATCAGAACATAGTAGTGTCTTAAGGCCAACAGACCAGTGAGGTGGGAGTAGACAACTGTGTTAAATGATACAGAGAGATAAAAATAGGACCTGCAAATTGTCCAATGAGGGCTGATATATAGAATATGAAAGGCCTCTTAAAGCACAGTGCTTTTAAATGGTATCATTTGTCTGCCAGCAATAAACCAGCATTTCTTAGGTTCTCCACTGCATGCAAAAACACAACCTTTGAGTCCCTGAGCCAAAATTTGTAACAGCTCCCCTTTGCCTATGTAATTGAAGTACATGTTCCTCCACCTGCAGTTCTAAGCTGTTCACAGGATGGCCCCAAACCAGCTTTCTGTCCTCTTTTTCCACTATTACACTAAAGATATCCGGTTTTCCTTTCAACCACATTTCTTACACTCCAGGCACACTAGGCATTTTCTCAATTTCATGCTTTTATTTGTATCCTAGAGCACTTAATGAATTCTGCCTTGTATAATATTTACATATCTACCACTATAAAACTTCAGAATCATAAAGAGCTTTAGAAATCATTCCTCTTAAAAGGATTTTGTCAGTTTTTTCATCAGTCTTGGTAAAGTATGAAAAATAAAAATATTTTGGTGACTTTTTCATAAATCTGAATTTACTCAAAAGACTATTCTTAAAATAGAGATTATATCTTTGGATTTTTTGCTTTCTGTTAAAATGTCTTTTCTTGTACAACACGATGGTGATAGTAAGTAGTATGATTTTTCTTTATTTTCTTTTTTTGAGACAGAGTCTCACTCTGTTGCCCAGGCTGAAATGCAGAGGCACAATGTCAGTTTAATGCAACCTCCACCTCGCCTCCTGGGTTCAAGCAATTCTCCTGCCTCAGTCTTTCAAGTAGCTGGGACTCAGGCACATGCTACTACGCCCTGATAATTTTTTATTTTTAGTAGAGACGGGGTTTCACCATGTTGGCCAGGCTGGTCTCGAACTCCTGACCTAAAATGATCCACCCGTCTCGGCCTCCCAAAGTGCTGGGATTATAGGCATGAGCCACCGTGCCCAGCCAATAGTGTAGTTTTTAAATTGATAACTATGTATCAATCTGTAAAAACTTTCTGAACTCCTCTAAGTCCATGAAATCAAAAAGTGAAACACTGATCACCTCAAACCCTAATCTGACCCATGAATTCCATCTGCAGCATCTCTACCAAGTAGATTCCACTTGCTTGAACCCTTCCAGTGCCAGGTAGAAATATTTCTTTTCTTTTCTTTTTCTTTCTTTTGTTTTTGAGACAGGGTCGGGCTGGAGTGTCAGGAATGCAGTGGTGCAATCGTAGCTCACTGTAATCTCGAATCCCTGGACTCAAGTGACCCTCCCCACTTCAGCCTGCAGAGTAGCTAAGGAATAGAGCCACTATGCCTGGCTAATTAAAAAAAAATTTTTTTTGGGCTAGGCATGGTGGCTTATGCCTGTAATCCCAACACTCTGGGAGGCTGAGGTGGGTGGATCACCTGAAGTTAGGAGTTCAAGACCAGCCTGACCAATATGGCGAAACCCCGTCTCTACCAAAAATATAAAAATTAGCTGGGCGTGGTGGTGCACACCTGTAATCCCAGGTACTCAGGAGGCTGAGGCAGGAGAATTGCTCTAACCCAGGAGACAGAGGTTGCAGTGAGCCAAGATTGTGCCACTGCACTTCAGCCTGGGAAACAGTGAGACTCCGTCTCAAAAAAACATTTTTTTTGGTAGAGACAGGGTCTTGCTATATTGCCCAGGCTGGTTTCAAACTCTTGGCCTCAAACAATCCTCCCACTTCAGCTTTTCAAAGCACTTGGATTACAAGTGTGAGCCACCATGCCTGGCTCATTTTTCAATAGCTTTAATTATGAGAAAGTCTTATCTCAGCTCCACTTCTAGATCAAAAAGCTCTTTCAGAGCTGCATTTTTATTGTTTACTTTAGAATTCCCTGCTCTGTACCTTTTTCATAGTAGTCACTCAAAAATATTCCTTAATTGACATTCTCTAGAGGAATTTAAGTTTGATAGAAAATAATTACCCGTGATACCAGTATCAAAAAATTTAGAGATAAAGTCTTATAAAGGATACTAATACTCTTTCCTTAGAGAAGGCATATTTTTTAAGTAGGAGGATTAAAGAACTGGGATGGATCTTACTATAGTTTTCCTTAGGTATTAAGTCTATTCATCAATATAGCACTAAAGCTTTCCAAACCCTTATTTAAATTTGCCTGAAATCCCTAGAGAAATTATTATATTATTTCTTTCTAATTTTGTTTTATAGCCTTTCATATGTAATCACTTATAGAGGAAAAACAATAAGATAAAAAGTTGATAATATAAAAAAAAAAGTTGATAATATTATTTGGTTGTATGCATTTGTAATTTTGTATTATTTCTTTTTCTAAAGCTGGGGCAGCAACTTTGGTGAACAAGGATATATTCGGATGGCAAGAAATAAAGGAAATCATTGTGGGATTGCTAGTTATCCCTCTTACCCAGAAATCTAGAGGATCTCTTCATTTTATAACAAATCAAGAAATGTGAAGCACTTTCTCTTAATTTTTCCTGCTGTATCCAGAAGAAATAATTGTGTCATGATTAATGTATATTTACTGTACTATTTAGAAAATATAGTTTGAGGCTGGGCGTGGTGGTTCACGCCTGTAATCCCAGCACTTTAGGAGGCCAAGGCAGGCAGATCACCTTGAGGCCAGGAGTTCAAGATCAGCCTGGCTAACATGGTGAAACCCCCTCACTACTAAAACTACAAAAAACTAGCTGGGCATGGTGGTGCATGCCGGTAATCCCAGCTACTCGGGAGGTTGAGGCAGGAGAATCCTTGAACCCAAAAGGTTGAGGCTGCAGTGAGCTGAGGTCACGCCACTGCACTCCAGCTTGGGTGACAGAGTGGAGACTGTCTCAAAAAAAAATAATAATAATAATAATTTGATTTTTCATTTTTTTAACTTTTCAAATCTCAGGAAAAAGTTTGCTAAGTAAATTAGTAATGTACTATAGATAAAACTGTATAAAAATTGTTCAACCTAAAACAATCTGTCATTTCTCATTGTTTTATTGTATACTGTTTGTCTTTTTAAGACCCCTAACAGCCTTTTGTAACTTGATGGCTTAAAAGTACTTACTAAATCTGCCATTTCAAATGTCTATCATTGCCACATACCATTCTTATTCCTAGGCAACTATTGATACTCTACCCTGAAAATATTAATTGTGGTATTCTGGTGATGGGCTTTAGCAACTTTGATGGGAGAAAATATTAGGCTAAATAAAAGTAAAATTTAAAAAAAAGAAACAAAAAGAAAGAAAATATTAGGCTATAAATGTCCTAAGGGCTCAGATTGTATCTTTGCACATAAAAGGATTTAACATGTCGGGTGTGGTGGCTCACGCCTGTAATCTCAACACTTTGGGAGGCTGAGGTAGGAGGATCGCCTTGAGCTCAGGAGTTCAAGACCAGCCTGGGCAACATGGTGAGGACCTGTCTCCACAAAAATTAAAAGGAAACTAGCTAGGAGTGGCAGTTTGTGCCTATGGTCCCCGCTAAGCAGATGTCTAAGACAGGAGGATCATGTGAGCCCAGGAGGTCAAGACTGCAGTGAGCTGTGATTGTGCCACTGCACTCCAGCCTGGGTGACAGAGCAAGACCCTGTTTTTAAAAAAAGAGGATTCAATAAACGTTTTTAAATTAAATCATGTTAAAGAAAACAAATGCATAAAACACAAGCACTTTGGAAGAATTGTTTTAATGATCAACAATTTAATATACTAGTCGAAATTATTTTGACCTAGCCATCAACAATTTGACCAAGGCCTTTTCTTGGCAAATAATTGAGCCAACTGGAATAAAATAGCCGATACTCCACTGCTTATACTTTTATCTGATTCAGATGGATCTTCCTCACAAATGCTCTAGATAAGTAGATGCATCTAAGCAGGAACTTTAAATTTCTTAAGTTCATGTCATAGGCATGAACAATGTGTGGGATAATGTCATTAATGTATCCTAAACTGACCTAAACTAATTTCACTAAGTCTGGCTCCTTCTCCATAAAGCACATTTTAAGGAAGAAGATTTGCTAAATATAAAAACATAATACCATAATACATGGCTATCATAAAAAGTGTAGAGAATATTGTAGATATTATAGTTAAAAAGTATTTAGTTGATTAGTTTTCAGTTTTGTGGGGGGTTGTTTTTTTTTTCTTTTTTTGAGACAGCGTCTCCCTCTGTCGCCCAGGCTAGAGTACAATGGTGCCATCTCAACTCACTGCAACCTCTGCCTACCCAGTTCAAAAGATTCTCTTGCCTCAGCCTCCCAAGCAGCTGGGATTACAGGTGCATACCACCACGCCCAGCTAATTTTTACATTTTTAGTAGAGACAGGGTTTTGCCACGTTGGCCGGGCTGGTCTTGAACTCCTGACCTCAGATGATCCACCCACCTCGGCCTCCCGAAGTGCCAGGCATGAGCCACTTCACCTAGCCTACTTTTCAGTTTTTAACATATTTTTTGTTTTTATCCACAAGTATTTGAAAGTAGAACAAAAACATGGGTTCTTAGTCTTTAGCAATCTGATAAAGCCTATGAATGCCTTCTCAGAATCATGTTTGTAAATGCATAAAACATGTAGGATTACAAAGGAAGCCAATTATATTGAAATACAGTTATTAAAATGTTAAATATAAGTTTGTTATATGCTAATATAAATGCATTAAATAAGAGTTAATAGCTATCCTAAATTTGATGTAGTGATGAGCATAACGAAAATAGATGCAAAAAAGTAGTGTGATATGAAAATATCTGGGTTTTCTTTTGATGGTGAAGTATTGCTAATATTACTGTGGTTTATGAACTATGTTCAGAATTGAAGAAAATCCTAACTTTCAGTTAGAGGTTAGTGACAAGGTTCAGGACGCCCTACACAAAATATAGCACCTTCACATATTGAATATTTTAAGCTGGAGGCATTTGAGGAAACTGCAGAAGCAGGAAAGTGACTCTGACCTTCTCCCCAGGAGCAGCCACAAAACCTAGGAAGGATTTTCTGATCTTCCCCTGAAGTAAATCGTAAGACCCTCGTGTAAGAGGTGCTCTCCCCGCACCCAGAGAAAAGCAGCATCTTTACCTTCAAAAGCACAGGGACACAAAGAGGAATCTAAACAAAAAGGCCTGCTAAGTTTCCCCCAGTGTGTTACATTTAACTTTTCCACACTTTGCCCTATGACATTTCTCTATCACTGGCTGCTCTTCATCAAACCTACTATTAAAAAATTCAAGTTTAACTGTTTCTTTGGGACTTTATTTCCTTATGGAGGCTCTTGTGTCATGTAAAAGTTATATTAAATAAATGTGTATGCTTTTCTCTTGCTAATCTCTCTTTTGTAATAGGGATCTCAGCCCTAAACCTAGGATGGGTAGAAAGAAAGATATGTTCTCCCCTACATTAGTAAAAATAAAAATGAAAGTTTTTACTCATACAAATTCACAAATTCCCTGAATTCTATCCAAGGAAACTTTAAGTGTTGTGGCTCTTAAGTAAAGAATGCCTGAACTAAACAAGTAGAATAATGAAATATTTAATAAAAATCTTTATTGGTTGCCCAATATAAAGGGAAATTTTTAGCAATAAGTAGTTTCAAACATCTAGAGATAAATTATCTAAAAATATGTTTAAAACAAAAAAAAAAGAATTTATTCTGGAATGATTTCTAGACAGTAGTATGCTAGATGATTTGAAGAAAAAAAAATTTTTAATCCAGTTGCAGAGGCTCACACCTGTAATCCCAGCACTTTGTGAGGCTGAGGTGGGAGAATCACTTGAGCCAGAAGTTCAAGAGGCTGGTGTTGAACTCCTGGGCTCAAGTGATCCTCCTTCCTGTCATTATCAGCACATAAAAAGATCCCCCATCTCTACAAAAAATTTAAAAATTAGCCAGGTGTGGTGGTGTGTGCCTATAGTTCCAGCTACTAGGGGAAAGGCCAAGATGGGAGTATCATTTGAGCCCAGGAGATTGAGGCTGAAGTGAGCCGTGATAATGCCCCTGCACTCCAGCCTGGGTGACAGAGTAATTTTCTTGTTTCAAAACAAATAAATTGGTAAATAATAAACAAAATTTTTAAATGCAACGATCCAGGCTGGTGTGATGGCTCACTCCTGTAATTGCAGCAATTTGGGAAGCTGAGGTGAGTGGATCACTTGAGGTCAGGAGTTGGAGACCATGCTGGCCAACATGGTAAAACACCATCTCTACTAAAAATACAAAAATTAGCTGGGTATAGTGGCAGGCGCCTGTAATCCTAGCTACTCAGGAGGCTAAGGCAGGAGAACTGCTTGAACCTGGGAGGCGGAGGTTGTGGTGAGCCAAGATCATGCCATTGCACTCCATCCTGGGCAACAAGAGGGAAACTGCGTCTCAA
>NW_016107503.1:5472888-5474790 GCF_001604975.1 Cebus imitator
CAGCTGTTACAGAGGCTTAGGCAAGAGGATTGCTTGAGCCCAGGAGTATGAGGCTGCAGTGAAATATGATTGCACCACTGCACTCCAGCCTGGGAGACTGAAAGAGACCCTGCCTCTAAAGAAAAAAAAGTGGCTGGACACTGTGGCTCATGCCTGTAATCCTAGCACTTTGGGAGTCCAGGGTGGGCAAATCACCTGAGGTCAGGAGTTCAACACCAGTCTGGTCAACATGGTAAAACCCTGTCTCTACTAAAAATTAAAAAATTAGTTGGGTGTGGTGGTACATACCTGTAATCCCAGCTAATAGGGAGGCTGAGGCAGGAGAATTGCTTAAACCTGAGAGGTGGAATGAACAAAGATTGTGCCACTGCACTCCAGTTTGGATGTCAGAGTGAGACTGCGTCTCAAAAAAAAAAAAGGTGACTTAACTATAATTCAAAATAATTATTAGACCAAGGTTTTCACTATTTTTAATCCTGATAACATGGTTCTAGTCTTCATTTCTCTCCTAGTTGAATGACTTTGGGCAAATCTTTTCATATCTAGGGTGGCTGTTTTCTCCTTTGTAATGAAGATATTTCAAAGTTTATGAATACAGGCTTATTTTATTGTGCTTTGCAGATATTGCATTTTTCACAAATTGCAGGTTTGTGGCAACCCAGCATCAAGCAAGTCTGTCAGCGCCATTTTCTCAACAGCATATACTAACTTCATGTGTCTGTGTCACATTTTGGTAATTTCTTGCAATATTTTAAACTTTTTCATTGTCATTATCTGCTATGGTGATCTATGATCAGTGATCTTTAATGTGACTATGTTAATTGTCATGGGATGCCAAAAACCGCACCCATGTAAGACGGTGAACTTAATCAACAAATTGTGTGTGTACTAACTCCACTGACTGGCTGTGTCCCCAACTCTCTCCCTCTCCTTGGGCCTCCCTATTTCCTATGACACCACAATATTGAAATTAGGTCAATTTATAACCTGGGAATGTTGTCTGTGCGTTCAAGTGAAAGAAAGAGTTGCATGCGTCTAACTTAAAAGCTAGAAATGATTAAGCTTAGTGAGGAAGGCATGTTAAAAGCCAAATAAACTGAATGGGCCTCTTGCGCCAAATAGTTCGCCAAATTGTGAATGTAAAGGGAAAGTTCTTGGAGGAAATTAAAAGTTCTACTCTAGAGAACACATGAATGATAAGAAGGTGAAACAGTCTTTTTTTTTTTTTGAGACACAGACCCTCTCTGTCACCCAGGCTGGGGTGCAATGGCACGATCTCAGTTCACTGCAACCTCCGTCTCCTGAGTTGAAGTGATTCTCCTGCCTCTGCCTCCATAATAGCTGGGATTACAGGCACATGCCACCATGCCGCGCTAGTTTTTGTATTTTTAGTGGAGATGGGTTTCACCATATTGGCCAGGCTGGTCTTGAACTCTTGACCTTGTGATCTGTATAGGCGTGAGCCACCAAGCCTGGCCAAATTGCTTCTTATGGATGATTGAAGAAAGTGGTTTATTAAGATGGAATCTACTCCTGGTGAAGATGCTGTGAACAAGATTGAAATGGCAACAAAGGATTTAAAATGTTACATAAACTTAGTTGACAGAGTAGCAGCAGTGTTTGAGAGGATTGACTCCAATTCTGAAAGAAATTCTACTATGGGTAAAATGCTATCAAACAGCATCCCATGCTACAGAGAAATCTTTTGTAAAAGGAAGAGTCAGTCGATGTGATGAATGTCATTGTTGTTCTAATTTAGGAAATTGCCACAGACACCCCAACATGCAGCAAACACCTCCCTGATCAGTCAGCAGCCATTAACATCAAGGCAAGACCCTCTACCAGTAAAAAGATTATTATTCAGATGATCATTAGCATTTTTTAGCAATAAAGGATTTTTTT
>NW_016107503.1:5475105-5479226 GCF_001604975.1 Cebus imitator
GGGTTTCACCATGTTGACCAGGATGGTCTTGATCTCTTGACCTCGTGATCCACCCGCCTCGGCCTCCCAAAGTGCTGGGATTACAGGCTTGAGCCACCGCGCCCGGCAATAAAGAATTTTTAAATGAAAGTATGTGCATTGTGTTTCTAGATATTATGCTCCTGCACACTTAACAGACTACAATAAGCATAAGATATGTACAATAAATACATTAAGATATTAATAGTGTAACCATAACTTTTTTTTTTTTTTTGAGACAAAAGTCTCACTCCGTTGCCCAGTCTGAGTGCAGTGGTTCAAACAGGGTTCACTGCAACTGCAAACTCCTGGGCTCAACGGATCCTCCTGCCTAAGCCTCCTTAGTAGCTGGGACTACAGGTGTGTGCCACCACCTCTGCCTAATTTTTTTATTATTTGTACAGACGGGATCTCCCTTTGTTGCCCAGGCTGATCCCCAATTTCTGGCCTCAAGCAATAGTCCTGCCTCAGTCTGCCAAAGTGCTGGGATTACAGGCATGAGCCAACACACTCAGCCAACATAACTTTTATACACACCGGAAAAGTTAAAAATTGTGTGATTTGCTTTATTGTGTTATTTTCTTTATTGCATGGTCTGGAACTGAACTTGCAATGTCTCCAAGGCATGTCTGTATGTTTACACTGGTAAGAAATGTCTTTGGACATATAATAATCTGTAAACTCAGAAGCTTGTACTACTATTCTCCAACTATTAATACCTACCCACTCTGATTTTATTTTATTTCTAAATGAGACAAATTACATTCAAAGCTATCCATTGTCCCCAATGACATAACACAGTGGAAATGGTTAAAAAGACTGCTAGAGCAACTGGTTTCCTGAAGACACAGGAGACTGGAAGGTGGGAATGCAATTTGTGGTAGTTCCAATAAGAAAATCAAAAGTTGGCCAGGTGTGGTGGCTCAGGCCTACAATCCCAGCACTTTGGGAGGCAGAGGTAGGCAGATCATCTGAGGTCAGGAGTTCGAGACCAGCTTGGCCAATATGGCGAAAACTCATCTCTTCTAAAAATACAAAAATTAGCCAGGCATGGTTGCCTGCACTTGTAAACCCAGCTACTTGGCAGGCTGAGGCAGGAGAATCTCTTGAACCTAGGAGATGGAGGTTGCAGTGAGCCGAGATCGCGCCATAGCACTCCAGCCTGGGCGACACAGTAAAACCCCGTCTAAAAAAAAAAAAGAAAAATCAAAAGTCAGAAAACGATCAGAAATTAGGTAACGGCACATGCAGTTACTTAACCTTCCCCCTTCTGTCTGATTTTTCCCTGCCTGAGACATGGCGCTGAGCCTTCCTGCGTCTGAGGTTCCCAGTATGCATTGCGCTGCTCTTGGCGGGAAAGGTGACCTCGACCAGGGGTCGAAAAGCCACTGTCGCGCCCTACGGGTGACCGTTGAAGGAAAGCGCATGCGCATTGGGCAGAGCGCGTGCGGCTTCGTGCAGCTCTTCTGCTCTCCGGCGTCCGTTCCTCAGACGTAATGTAATATTTATTAGCGTGTATGTATGTGTGTTTGTGAGGGTATTTTACTTTTTAATCTCTTTTTCTGTCACCTTCCCCCTACTTTTAAGTTTCTTAAGGTCTTAGTGGTAAAACATTTGCGGGAAAAATGGATACCAACTTGTCACCTGAGGTTCTTGAGATGAGGTTAAGACGGGCAGCGAATCCAGGCTTTCTCAGAATAACTTTAAACGTTTGCCTCTTCAGTCAACTCTTCCGGCTGAATTCTCTGATTAAGAAAAGTGAAATGGGGGCCAGGCACGGTGGTTCACGCCTGTAATCCCAGCAAGTTGGGAGGCTGAGGCAGGAGGCTCATTTGAGACCAGCCTGACCAACATGGCGAAACCCCGTCTCTACTAAAATAGAAAAAAATTAGCCGGAATTTGAGGCAGGAGAATCGCTTGAACCCCGGAGGTGGGGCTGCAGTGAGCTGAGAACGCGCCACTGCACTCCAGCCTGGTGACCAAGCAAGACTCCGTCCCCCCCAAAAAAAAGAAAAATAAAAAGAAATAGGCCGAGCGTGGTGGCTCACGCCTGAAATCCCAACACTTTGGGAGGCCGAGGCGAGTGGATCACGAGGTCAAGAGATCGAGACCATCCTGGTCAACATGGTGAAACCCCCGTCTCTACTAAAAATACAAAAATTAGCTGGGCATGGTGGTGCGTGCCTGTGATCCCAGCTACTCGGGAGGCTGAGGCAGGAGAATTGCCTGAACCCAGGAGGCGGAGGTTGCGGTGAGCCGAGATCGCGCCATTGCACTCCAGTCTGGGCAACAAGAGCGAAACTCTCTCTCAAAAAAAAAAAAAAGAAAGAAAGAAAGAAGAAAAAGAAATAAAGCTAAAAAAATGTTAGCGTGTTTGCCAGGGGCAGTTTTTCATTCCGAATGCCTACCTGTGCAATGTTATCCGTGTTTGAATATGTATAGTGAATAAAAATAGGAAGATTTTGCCTTAAAAAGCTCTCTTAAAGAGTTTCTTAATAACCCATTTAGTTGAGACTTGTTAGTCAAATGGCTTCAAATAGGGACCCTACTCAAAAGAGTTCTGCAATATCAGCCTCTACATTTTTGAAGATTCTGTTTTAATTAAAGAAATTCAAATTTGTTCACTTAAATTCTTTTGAATTTTATATGTGGTAAAGTGGAATGTTAGAGGAAAAAAAATGAGCTCTAAGTTAAAGCTTGTATTTGTGTCACAAGGTTGAATTAAAGAAAATACTTTATCAGAAGAAGATGGCCACTGCCCAGTTGCAAAGGACTTCCATGGTATGATTTCTTGTATTTTGGTAGATCTTAGTTTAGCTGATTTTATTGTTTCTTGAAGTCTCAGCTACTTTGTTGTTATATTTGGAAGTTAGGGCTCAACTATTTGAGGGTTTTATGATACCAGGAAACTGCATGTTTTAAGAAATGAAGATATTTGCTAAAGTATTTTGAATCAATTGAGAATTATATTAGATGTTTGCTGCATTGTATTAAATTGCTCATTCACATTTAATTTACATTAGGTATTAGTGAATACTGCTTTGTTGCTTTGATGAATTATTGTTCATAGCAGTCCACCTCCAGAACATGAATGTTCAATATGTAAGCAGAATAAAAATAAATCAATAAGAAAATGAGGCCAGGCACAGTGGCTCATGCCTGCAGTCCTAGCTATGAGGGTGGCTAAGGCAGGAGAATCACTTGAACCCAGTAAGGGAGGTTGCAGTGAGCCAAGATTGCACCACTGCACTCCAGCCTGGGAAACAGAATGAGACTCCATCTCAAAAAGAAAAGAAAATGAATGTAACCCAGAGACAAATATGAATTTGTCATCTTTGTATAGGATTTTGCATTACACTTAACCTCTGTTAAGCCTACTTGGTGACCAAAGAGAAAAATCAATGTTATCTAACCATGTGTTATGTATTTATAGACAGTTAATCTGCAAGGGGATTCTTAAGATTTTTAGGTACTTTTTGGGCTGAGGCCCAGGTGAGAGAATCACTTGAGCCCAAGAGTTTGAGATTAGCCTGGGTAGCATAGTGAGACCTCATCTCTCAAAAAAAAAAAACAAAAATTTTCTGGGCATGATGATGTGTGCCTATAGTCATAGCTACTTGGGAGGCTGAGGTGGGAGGATCGACTGAGCCCAAAAAAAAAAAAAAAAAAAAATTAGCCAGGCATGGTAGTGCATGCCTGTAGTCTCAGCAGGAGAATCATTTGGATCCTCCTCATTTTAGAGTTTGTGGGAGGATATATGAAATGCCATATGTGAAATGTCTAGAATAGGCAAATCTATAGGGACAGAAAGACTAGTGGCTGGGACATGGGATGGGATAAGGGACAGGGAGTCATTGCTAATTGGTATGGATTTCCTTTCTGGGGAGAAGAAAATGTTATAAAATTGATGGTGGTGATTGTTGCACACACACACCTCTGTGAATAAACTAAAAACACTTTACATGCATGTTCCAAAAAGGTGTTTTAAAAATACCAGCCACGATTAACATTTGTTTTATTCATCCTCAAAAGACTCGTCTTTGATATATTCAAATATAATCTGAATAATTATATAATTATTCTATACTTTTTTTTTTTTTTTT
>NW_016107503.1:5479506-5487880 GCF_001604975.1 Cebus imitator
GGCATGATCAGCTCACTGTAACCTCTGCCTCCCAAGTTCAAGCAATTCTCTGCCTCAGCCTCCCGAGTAGCTGGGATTACAGGCACGTGCCACCACACCCAACAGCTTTTGTATTTTTAGCAGAGATGGGGTTTCACCACGTTGGCCAGGCTGGTCTTGAACTCCTGACCTCATGATCCACCCACCTCGGCCTCCCAAAGTGCCAAGATTACGGGTGTGGGCCACTGCACCCGGCCTATACTTTTTTAATGAAATGCTTTGTGCCTATCAACTGGCATCCAATCGAGATTGTAGGGAGCTGTGGTCATGACACTGCACTCCAGGTTGAGCGATAGAGTGAGACCCTGTCTCAATTTTTTAAAAAATTTAAAAAATTTTTAAAGATTTGTAGGTACTTTTTGCATGTGTCTGTTAGGGTGTTTCCCTAGAAACACCCTCACATTTTACACACCACTCTGACTTTTGGGGGGTTACTAGCCAATATAGGGAGGAATTCTTGGGGAGAGTACTATGCTTATGCAAAATTGGATCTATGTTAAGTCCAGGGAAACTTTATTTTTAATAAATTTAAATAAAGTGTTTTATTTTTCCTTGAATTTTAGAGTGCACTGGTATTTCCCAATAAGATATCAACTGAACATCAGTCTTTGGTGTTAGTGAAGAGGCTCCTAGCAGTTTCAGTATCCTGTATCACATATTTGAGAGGAATATTTCCAGAATGTGCTTATGGAACAAGATATCTAGATGGTAATATAATATTTATTTTAAAACTTTCTTTTAAAATTATGTTTTTTGGCTTGCTCTAAAACTATAATTTTGACTTAGAAATTTTATTTTTAATAGCAGCTTTATTAATACAATTTACATACCTGACAGTTCACTTGTTTAAAGTGTACATTTCAATGATTTTTAGTATATTCACCGAGTTGTACAACCATTACCACAGTCAATTTTACAATGAAACTCCATACCCATTAAGCCACTATGCACATCCCCTCGGCCTTCCCAGTTCTAGGCAATCACCAATCTACTTTCCATCTATACGGATTTACTTATTCTGGACATTGCACATAAATAATATAAAATGTGGTCCTGGCCGGGTGCAGTGGCTCATGTCTGTAATCCCAGCACTTTGGGAGGCTGAGGGAGGCAGATCACTTGAGGTCAGGAATTGGAGACCATCCTGGCCCACGTGGTAAAACCCTATCTCTACCAAAAATACAAAAATTAGCTGAGTGTGGTGGCACATGCCTGTACTCCCAGCTACTCGGGAGGCTGAGGCTGAGGCAGGAGAATCGCTTGAACCCAGGAGGCAGAGGTTGCAGTGAGCTGAGATTGTGCCACTGTACTCCAGCCTGGCGACAGAGTGAGACTCTGTCTCAAAAAAAAAAATATGGTCCTTTGTGACGGGCTTTCACTTAGCATAATGTTTTCAAGGATATTGTAGCATGGATAAGCACTTCATCCCTTTTTGTTGCTGAATAATGTTCTATTGTATGGCTGTAGCACATTGTATTTATCCCTTCATCAGTTGATGAACATTTGGGTTCTTTTTTTGGCTACTATGAATAATGCCACATTGATACACAAGTTTTTGTTTGGACACCTTAATCGTTTTTAAATATATATATTCAATACTTTTAAAAGCACTTAATCACAAAATTTTTCCTCAGTTTCTCAAGTATGATTTTACCTGAAATTATGCTTGTAATGATGAAAGAGATAGAAAACATTCTGTTATTTATAACTTTGTACAGTAGTAGTGTATTTAAAAAATGGATTGTACTATTTTTAGAAAGTAAAAATAATACAGCCAGGGGCAGGAGTGGAAGCTCATGTCTGTAATCCTAGCACTTTGGGAGGCTGAGGTGGGAGGATCACTTGAGGCCAGGAGTTTAAGACCAGCCTGGTCAACAAGGGAGACTCCATCTCCATTTTTTAAATTAAAATAATAATAATAATACAGCCAGTTTATACTACAATAATAACTTATTTCTCAGTACATTATACATGCAAAATATTGTACACCAGTTATGTGCTGGGCAATATGGTAAGCACTATGTTATGTATGATATCTTGTTAATTCATGTAACAGTCCTACAAATCTCTCTTTTTCAAACAAGAAACCTGAGGATATGAGATGCTGTCAGTCTTTTCCACTTTGTTACATGTTACTTCTTTGCAGGCCTCTTTGTTTTTGATAGCCAGTTTGGCCTTTACAAGTATTTTACTGGGGTAAGATTCTAAGTATGTTATTGGAATAAGATTCTAAGATTTCTGTATAACAATGGCATAAAAGCAACATATCTAATTTTATGGATTCTATAATTTTTTTCATGAAATACTTTTGTACCCATCAACTTTCATCCTAATTATGATGGAATTTTATAATACATATTAAAAGACTACTTTCATATAACCTTTCTTCCTTTAATTACGTTAATAATATTAATCATCTGGGTGTTAATTTTTGCTATTAATAATTTACCTGTGCTGGGCATGGTGGCTCATGCCTGTAATCCCAGCACTTTGGAAGGTTGAGGCAGGCAGATCACCTGAGGTCAGGAGTTCGAGACCAGTCTGGCCAACATGGGGAAACCCTGTCTACCAAAAAATACAAAAATTAGCCAGTCATGGTGGCATGCGCCTGTAGTGCCAGCTACTCAGGAGGCTGAGGTGGGAGAATGGCTTGAACCCAGGAGGCAGAGGTTCCAGCGAGTCAAGATCATGCCACTGCACTCCATCCTGGGTGACAGAGTGAGACCCTGTCTCAAAATTATAATAACTATAATAATAATTTACCTGTAATACACATTTAAAATTTCTAGTTGTTTGCTGTTCTTAAGTAACTCTATATTTTATTATTTTTGTGTTTAGATCTTTGTGTCAAAATACTGAGAGAAGATAAAAATTGCCCAGGATCTACACAGTTAGTGAAATGGCAAGTAAAACAATACCTAAAGAGGGAAAATTATTTTTTTCTCATATTTTTTTATACCTTGGATACTTTCTGGTGTTTAACCAAATTTTAGTGAATCATCCTTTAATGCCAGATAGCATTTTTGTAGGTCATTAAATTTTCCATTGAAGTTTTCCTATCCTAGAAGTCTGGGTATTTGGTAAAATAAATTTTAAAAATAAATGTTGGCCAGGCATGGTGGCTCATGCCTATAATCCCAGCACTTTGGGAGGCCGAGGAATGTCAAGAGTTCAAGACCAGCCTGACCAACATGGTGAAACCCTGTCTCTGTCACTGCAGCCTGGGTGACAGAGTGAGACTTCTTCTCAAAAAAAAAAAATTAAATTAAAAAAATAAAAATAAAAAATTAATATTTCTTTATTTTATGCTCCATGCAAGCACGTTTCATTTATTTTACTATTGTTCTCCACAAATAGCTATCAGATATTTTGTATTTTCTCTTCCATCCCTATCATGATTTTACATTTCTGCCACATTGTTTTTTATGTTTTGTCTTGTTTTAAGCTAGCTAATAAGAAGGGAGCTTTAATAAGATATTTTTGTATTATTTAGTAATGAGATAATATGGAAATGTATGAAAATAGCTATTTTCTGGAAATACATTCAGTCTAAAATGAATCCTTGATTTTTTTAGGATGCTAGGATGTTATGATGCTTTACAGAAAAAATATGTAAGTCTTGCAATCCCTTTGTCCTTTTTTTCTATAGTTTATGATCTACAAATCCAACTGGAATTATGTAGTAAAACATTTATTTAAACTAACTTAAGTGTAGATGGTCTGAGTTAGTGAAAAGCCTAAACATTTGAGTATTTTAAAGACTAATCATTAACTCATTTAAAGCTAATGGAATTAATGCTAAACAAATTTTTCCAAGCTAGTTTTGTTTTTTTAACACTTATTTATATTAATAACACATGTTAACTTATAAAAAATTAATGAATTAAAGTCTTTTCATATAGTTTATTTATTAGTTTCACATGCCTTCTACAAGTTTGTTGATACTAATAATTTAATAAATTATTTCCTTTTTAGGGCTCAAAAATAAATTTCCACATAATCTAGGTTAAACTGTCACAAATTCTAAGTCAGCAAAATTAAGAAGGTTTTAAGATAGATTATAAGCCTTTTTGCATACTTAGCATAATTTAGTATCCACATGTATAATGAAGTCCAGCACTAGGCTAATTGTGAAGAAGATGAATTTTTATTCATGGTCCTTAACCTTCACCTTTAAGGCATGGTAAATATCTAGTTCCTGTTATGTGCTAGGCATCCATTCTAGGTAGGAACCGGGTAAGCTAACAGTGATCAACAAAACAAAGAGGGTCCCTTCTATAGTAGTAAAACAATAAAACAAGTAAGTCATATACTTTCCAATAATGTTAAATGCCATTAACATTTTTAGCAAAAGTATGTGATAAATGGAGAGGTGGGGTAACTTTAGATGGGAAGGTCATAGGAGCTTCCCTGAGGAAGTGACATTTAAGAGACCTGAATGAGAAGAAACCAGCCAGGCATTGATTTTGGGAAAGAATATTCCTGGCAGAGCAGCAAATGCAAAGAATTGGAAGGAAGTTTAGAGAGTTCCAGGAACAGAAAGAAGGCCAATATGACTGGAGTGCAATTGTGCAGTGGGGGAAAATAACATGAGCTGAGCCTAGGCAGATAAGTAGGGCCAGAGCAGTCACTGGATTTTATTTTAGGTGCAAGGAAAAGCCATTCAAAGCTTATAAGCAGAAATGTAATATTTGATTTACATTTAAAAATTGTTTTAGGCCAGACACAGTGGCTCACACCTGTAATCCCAGCACCTTGGGAGGCCAAGGTGGGTGGATCACCTGAGGTCAGGAGTTTGAGACCAGCCTGGCCAATATGGTGAAACCTTGTCTCTACTAAATGTACAAAAATGAGCCAGGCGTGGTTGCACCTATAATCCCAGCTACTCAGAAGGCCAAGGCAGGTGAATCGCTTGAACCCAGGAGGCAGAGGTTGCAGAAAGCCAAGATCGTGCCACTGAGCTACAGCCTGAGTGACAGGGAGATATTCTGTCTTTAAAAAAAATTGTTTTAAATCACTTTGCCCATGATTTAGAGAATATGCTGTAGAGGGAGAATAAGATCGGGAATAAGGAGAATAGATCATAGGTCATGACTTTTTTTTATTTTTTTGAGACAGAGTCTCACACTGTCGCCCAGGCTGCAGTGCAATGCTACAATCTCGGCTCACTGCAACCTCCGCCTCCCGGGTTCACACGATCTCCCGCCTCAGCCTCCTGAGTAGCTGGGATTACAGGCGCACACCACCACACCCAGCTAATTTTTTGTATTTTTAGTTGAGACGGGATTTCACCATGTTGGCCAGACTGGTCTCAAACTCCTGACCTCGTGATCCGCCCGCCTCAGCCTCCCAAAGTGCCGGGATTACAGGCACAAGCCACAGCGCCTGGCTGACCCTAGGCCATTACTGTACTACTGGTGAGAAATAATGGCTGCTTAGACCAGGATAGCAGAGAGAGGAGATTCAGGATAGATTTGGCAGTAGAACTGGTTGGATTTGTTGATGGACTGGCTGTGTAATATAAGGAAAAGATCAAAATCAAAGATGACTCTTAGATTTTTGGCAGATCGCTTGATTAAATTATTTTCTGTGATTTTCTTTTCCTATGGTCTCCAAAACTTCCTCCCTTTATTAAATTCGTAGGGCCCTGAACTCTCTGGTTTTTCTTTTTTTTTTTTTAATCCATTATCATTGTTTTCAATATAACACATATATTGTGTTATTTCACAATATATATTTTTCTTGTAACTGGAAGTAACGAACTTTTTGCTAAAGTCAATGAAATAAAGTGCTGACATGCATTTCAACCATCAGTGATTTTAGTAGCAATAGATATTTTGGGGACTAGGAAAGCATACCTAAGATACTTACTGCCTTATAGGCATTGATCTTATGAAGTCAAGATCTTCAATGATTATTTGTTATTAGGAATACATGTTGAAATAGGACAAAGAATTCTTACGATTCATCATGAAAAAAGATAGACTACAAGTAAGATTTTTGTTCTTTGTTGTATTTCAGCTAAGGATGGTTGTTCTAGCTGTAAGTATTTTTTAATTGTGTGTTCTTTTTTTAATAACAGTCAAATTTGTCCTTGCTTAATTAAATGACACTAAAACTACCAATTGATTATATCACATGATTCAAATAACTGATCTATTTAATGGAACAAAAAAGTAATATTTTGGGGGGTCATTTTTATTTGTTTGTTTTGCTGAGTTCATACAATGTTTAGTCTAAACATCCAATTTAGTTATTCAATACTTAGCCTTAGATAACTCAATTGTAAATTGTTTTTAAATAGGTATACACAAACCCAGAAGATCCTCAGGTAAGTGTACTTGAGTTACTAAAGAAACATAATGCCTCTAACATCTAAAAATAACATAAAACTATAATATAAGAGTATCTTATGCTTTCATTGTGCTTTAATAAATGTACTTTCATATATATTTTCACATTTGAGCTTCATAAAACAAGGCAGGACTTGTATTGTTACCTTTAAACAGATTAACATGACAGAGATTATGTGGCTGATCTTAGGCCACAAAGCTTACAAACTGTTATAAATAACTTAAATCTCCTGACATCTAATTTTTTTTTTTTTAAGAGATGGGGTTTCACCATGTTGGCCAGGCTGGTCTTGAACTCCTGACCTCAGGTGATCCACCCGCCTCGGCCTCCCAAAGTGCTGGATTACAGGTATGAACCATCATGCCCAGCCTTTTTACTGTATTTTAGAATTATGTATTTACTGTATTTTTATACTGTATTTTAGAATTATGAAAGGGCTTGAGTTTTAGGAAAGTAAGGAAGTCATCCTTAAACTTAGAGTATTCATCCCAATCCAGTGATAGCCACCTATTCATTTTACAATTAAAGGAGAGAGAAGGGAGAAAGTGAAAAGGAAAACCAGAAGATAAGAAACAGGGGGAAAGATCTATTGAGTGCTTACTCTATGTTAGGCTCTGTTCTTTGGGGCTTTATGTACATTATCTCATTTATTCATCCCAACCTTCAACAGGTAATCATTATTAGCATCTTCACTTTACAGATTAGGAAATCTAGGTAGAAGGGGTTTCTTGCCTAAGCTTACAGTGGCAGAACCAGCTTTTGAACCTAGGAAGGCCCGCTCACAGTTTGGATGTTTACCCATTAATGGTATAGCTATAAAATATAATATTTCATTCAGTCAAAGAGAGATAGATTTAAACTGGTGTTAAAAAAATAAAGATGTTTAAAAACATCACTGTGGGCTGGGTGCAGTGGCTCACGCCTGTAATCCCAGCACTTTGGGAGGCTGAGGCAGGTGGATCATTTGAGGTTGGAAGTTCAAGATTAGCCTGACCAATGTGGAGAAACCCCATCTCTAGTTAAAAATAAAATAAAATAAATTAGCCGGGCCTGGTGGCACATGCCTGTATTTCCAGCTACTCAGGAGGCTGAGGCAGGAGAATCACTTGAACCCAGGAGGTGGAGGTTGTGGTGAGCCGAGATCAAACTATTGTACTCCAGCCTGGGCAACAAGAGCAAAACTTCATCTTAAAAAAAAAATCACTGTGTAAGCAATGAAATATAAAGAAAGCAAATTCAAGCTTCAGGAGAGCTGAGAATTTTTCTTTTCTTTGATACTCACACCTGCAATTAATGCTTAATATGTGTTCATGCTGACAAAGCAGATCATTTGGGTAAAGGCTGTGAATTGATAGATTGTTCAGAAAACTGATTGATTGTTTAGAAAATGTTCATTTATTTTCATATGTTTTATAATTGTGCCTTTTTTCTCTCAGTAAATCAGCAACCTTGTTGATAACTAATACCATTTATTGAATGTTTACCATATGTCAGATACTTTATTAAGTACCCTGTATAAATTATCCCATTTGTGAATATTTATTCACAACTACCAATGAGATATGTACTGTCTTCAATCCCTTCTTAAGCTGGGGAAAGTAAAACTTAAAAGGCTTAAGTGGCTTGCCTGTGGTTATAGTATAGCAAAGATCTAAGCCCTGTGCTAGCCACTCTGCTGAGGTATGTTGCCTCCCTTATCTGCCTGCTAAGGAGCTCCTTCCCTGTGGTATAAATAACATGCACTACAATGAGTTGGGAAGTAAATGTCTCTCCAAGCCTGAAGCCCCAAATCCCAAACCATGAGAACTGACTATGAGGAATCAAAAGCTTCAATGGACCAATAGGGATTAGTATGGCAGAAAAAGTATTGACTAGGGCCGGGCGCGGTGGCTCACGCCTGTAATCCCAGCACTTTGGGAGGCCGAGGCGGGTGGATCACGAGGTCAAGAGATCGAGACCATCCTGGTCAACACGGTGAAAC
>NW_016107503.1:5489531-5499847 GCF_001604975.1 Cebus imitator
AAAAAAAAAAAAAAAAAAAAATTTACATTTAATATCACTATTCAAAAAAGAAAGATTTGCAAAAATAAGCTCTTTGTTTGCTTGTATTTTTGAGACAGAATCACGTTCTCTTGCTCAGGCTGGAGTGCAGTGGCACGATCTCAGCTCGCTGCAACCTCCCCCTCCTGGTTTCAAGTGATTCTCCTGCCTCACCTTCCCCAGTAGCTGGGATTACAGGTGTGCACCACCATGCCTGGCTATTTCATATTTTTAGTAGAGATGGGGTTTCACTATGTTGGCCAGGCTGGTCTCACACTCCTGACCTCAAGAGATCCACCCAGCTTGGTCTCCCAAAGTGTTGGGATTATAGGCATAAGCCACCTCAACCGGCCAAAAATAAGCTTTAAAATAGATGCTTCTCCAGTGATAAGAACATATCCATGTGAAGTATAACCTCACTCAGTTAAAGAAACTTAACAGTGAGTTAACAGTTTTCACTTATGAGATTGATAAAACTTGTTAACCCATTTTTGACAAAGATGTGGGGAAACAGGAACTATTTTGTGTGTGTGAGACAGAGTCTTGCTCTGTCTGCCAGTCTGGAGTGCAGTGGCACAATCTCAGCTCACTGCAACCTCTACCTCCTGGGCTCAAGCGATTCTTGTGCCTCAGCCTCCTGAGCAGCTGGGACTACAGGCGCTTGCAATCATGTCCGGTTAATTTTTGTATTTTTAGTAGAGACGGGGTTTCACCGTGTTGGCCAGGCTAGTCTCGAACTCCTTGACCTTAAGTGATCCACCTGCCTCAGCTTCCCAAAGTCCTGGGATAACAGGCGTGAGCCACCACATCTGGCCAAGCAGGCACTTTTATATTCTTGAGGGATTGTATACAGGTTCAACAATTTTAGAGGACAATTTGGCAATATCAAAATTTTAAAGGCACATTATCTTAATCCAGAAATTCTACAGTGAGAAAAATATATTGAGAACATAATTGGGCTAATATGCAAGGTTATATAAGGATTTTGATAGCATTGGCTAAAATATTAACCAACTGGAAACAACTTGAGTGTTCTTCATTGAGGACCAGATAAATTTTGGTCCCTTTGCATAATAGAATACTACACAAACTGTTAAAAAGAAGGTGCTGATAAATTACATCATCCAACATATTAAGTTAAAACCAGCTAGATATAGAACAGTATGATCTCATTTGTGTTTTTAAGGAATTGTGTATATATATATATATATATATATACTTCCTAAAACCTATGTAAATATGAAATATCTTTTATCATAGGAATGTCTTCTAGAAGAACATAAAGCAACAAAATAACAACTAACATTTATTGAGTATTTACTATGTGCCAATTCTGTTCTCAACATTTTGCACTTTATTTAATTCCCACAATGACCCTATGAAGTAGGTACTATTATTTTCCCCATTTGACAGATGAGAAAATTAAATCAGGGTTGATAAATAATTTAAATAATTTACTCAAGGTCACAGACAGTCAAGTGAAAAAACAAAGCTTATCTTTAGGGAATAAAATGGGGACTTGGACATAGTAAGAGAGTGATTCTTATGTTTTAGCTTACGCCCTTCTGTTTTTTTTTTGAGATGGAGTTTCACTCTTGTTACCCAGACTAGAGTGCAATGGCATGATCTTGGCTCACCACAACTTCTGACTTTCGGGTTCAAACCAGGATTACAGGCATGTGCAACCACACCCGGCTAATTTTTTGTATTAGTATAGGCAGGGTTTCTCCATGTTGGTCAGGCTTGTCTCAAAAACCTGACCTCAGGTGATCTACCCGCCTCGGCCTCCCAAAGTGCTGGGATTACAGACGTGAGCCACCACGCCTGGCCTATGCTCTTCTATACTATTTGAAATATCTGCAATCACATGTGTTTATACAATAATAATAATATTTTCTTTAATTTCACGAACAGCCCAGTTTACACTTACTTTTTTGCAGTTACACCCCCAGATTATCAGCCTCCTGGTTTTAAGGATGGTGATTGTGAAGGAGTTATATTTGAAGGGGAGCCTATGTATTTAAATGTGGGAGAAGTCTCAACACCTTTTCACACCTTCAAAGTAAAAGTGACCACCGAGAGAGAAAGAATGGAAAATGTTGATTCAAGTATACTGTCACCAAAACAAATAAAAACACCATTTCCAAAAATCCTGAGAGACAAAGATGTAGAAGATGAGCAGGAGCATTATGCAAATGTAAGTGTATTTAAAGAGTTACAAAGAACAATAATAACAAATGTTTGACTCAATTCTGAAGATTTTCATAGCTCCCATTAACATTTGTGTAAATTCTATATTATAATCATAAACTCAAGGTTGGAAGGGACCTTAAGTCTAGGCCTATAGTTTTAAAACTTTTTACTTAGTCCAAACAACATGATACTAGAACTGAAAAGCACAACTATTCTGGGTGAAGCATGGATGGTCCTGGAGGCCCTACCACTCTCTACATCACCTACCTTCATAGTGGACTCTGAGGAAACCCCTAGGACTCTAGGGCATAATTTCAAAAACATTGCACTAGTCCAACACCCAACTAATGATGGAATCTTTTCTACGACATCCCTACTAAGTGTTCAGCTAGCCTGTGCTTGAATTTCTCCAGAGCCTGGAAAGTCACTGTTCTGAAGCAGCCTGGAGGGGCCCGGAAGTCAGGAAAAGTGTCTTATTCAATTTTGTAATCATCCTGTGCCTAGCACTTGGATTTGTAATCAGTGCATCCTAAGTATTAATTGAGTGAATGGATGAATAGAAGTATAAAAGAGTTTTTTGGTTGCCTCACTTCCAGCAAATGTGTAAGTCATCATTGCTTTAATCTTTCAAGCATTAACATTATGTCCTTTAATCTCACTTCTCTTGTTTTCTCTGTCTCAATTTATTCTAAATTATGAATACAGTACTTTATATAAAGAGATTTACTATTCTGATTAGGCTCCATGACCATATTTTTACACATGGAAAATTCAATAAATTTTCAACCAATTCAGTCAAAGAAGAAAACTTTTTTCTAAGACCTAAATCTCAGTCTTGCTTTATAAAAAATGTGGCTGGGGTGTTTGTAGCAATCTTTAAAATATTTAAATCTATTTCACATGTATCACAAAGGGAACAATGATTATAATGTAAACATTAAACCTGTTGCTATTTCTACCATAGCATGACTGAGCTTACACTTCAATAGCTCTCGGAAGACAGGTGGGGCATATTTAGAGTGTATGCAAACATTTGTATGGAAATTCCAGAGCTATATAGAAGTGGTAGTTTGTTGTGTGAACATGTCTAATTCAGTGCACTCAAAGAGTAGTAAGATCTTAGAATCATCATACACTTTAGAGAAAGTTGTGTGTGTGTGTGTATATATATGTGTATATATATGTGTGTATATATAGATATACATATATATGTATATATATATATATATTTTTTTTTTCTTGTTGCCCAGGCTGTAGTGCAATGACACCATCTCAGCTCACCACAACCTCCGCCTCCTGGGTTCAAGCAATTCTCCTGTCTCAGCCTCCTGAGTAGCTGGGATTACAGGCGTGCACCACCACACCTGACTAATTTTTTATTTTTAGTAGAGACAGAGTTTCTCCATGTTGGTCAGGCTGGTCTTGAACTCCCGTCCTCAGGTGATCTGCCTGCCTCAGCCTCCCAAAGTCTTGGGATTACAGGTGTGAGCCACCTCGCCCAGCCAAAAGTTGTATGTTTTTATCATTCGTCCCTAAAACAACCCTGCAAAGTGAAGAAAAATAGTATTTATCTGGGTTAATAAGTTGCATTTTGATACTAATTCTAGGACCACTTTTTTTGTTGTTGTTGTTAGGACCACTTTTATTTCTAGCAAGCATAAGGCATTGTAGGTCTTTTGGTTTGTTTGTTTGTTTTGTTTTTTGAGACAGAGTCTTGCTCTATTACCCAGGCTGGGATGCACTGGCACAATCTCAGCTCACCACAACCTCCACCTCCTGGGTTCAAGGTATTCTCCTGCCTCAGCCTCCTGAGTAGCTGGGATTACAAACTACTCAGGAGGCTGAGGTATGGCATACTCATGGTATGCCACCATGCCTGGCTAATTTTTGTATCTTTAGTAGAGACAGGGTTTCACCATGTTAGCCAGACTGGTCTCCAACTCCTTCAAGTGATCTGCCTGACTCAGCCTCCCAAAGTGCTGGTATTACAGATGTGAGCCACTGCACTGGGCCTGGGTTTTTTTGTTTGTTTTTAAGGCAGAGTCTTGTCTATAGGCTGGAGTGCAGAGGGATGATCAAGGCTACTGCAGCCTCAAACTTCTAGGCTGAAGTGATCCTCTCACCTCAGCCTCCCAAATATCTGGGACCACAGACACATGCCACTACAGCCGGGTAATTTAAAAAAAAAAATTTGTGGAGATAAGGTCTCATCATGTTGCCCTGGCTAATCTGGAACTACTAGGCTTGAGCAATCCTCCCGCCATGGCCTCCCAAAGAGCTGGGAATACAAGCGTGAGCCACCATGCCTGGCCAGTAGTTTTATATTGTATTTAGCCTTCACATAAAACAAATTCGTTCATGAATGCTTTCTGCTCAGTTGTTTTTATTTCTTCTTGAAATGTGCCCATTTTTTTCTTCATAATTATGTAGGATGATTTAGACACTGAAACTAAAATGGAAGACCAGGAAAAAGTCCCTGGATCATCTGAACTTGGAGGTAAGAAGTTAATGAAAATGTAGATTAACTCACTTCCAATTCAATTTTATATCTGCTTAACTTTTTTTTTTTTTTTTTACAGAACCAAGTTTAGTTTGTGAGGAAGATGAAATTATGAGGTCTAAAGAAAGTTCAGATATTTCCATTTCTCATTCTCAGGTACAAACTTGATAGTTCCATCTCACTTTTGTTTTGTTCAAAAGACAGTTGCTTATATGCTATTTTTTTATTTTTTAGATTTTGTTATTCCAGGTCTTTTAGAATAAAATTCAACATTTAGAATGCTTATTATTAACTAAACTGGCAATTATATGTTGATGAATTTCGAGTATATTACTGGTGGATTTGTTTAGTAATAAACCTAAATACTCTTGGTAGAATCTGAAAATTACTGGATAGAATCTTAGGCAGTTATTTATTCCACCCTGCTTCGTATTTACAAATGGAATATATAATACCTTTTTGTTGCCTTGAGCATAACATGTTTTTTTTTGTTTGTTTGTTTTTTTAAAAGATGAGGTTTTACCATGATGGCCAGGCTGGTCTTGAACTCTTGACCTCAGGTGATCCACCCACCTCGGCCTCCCAAAGTGCTAGGATTAGGCATGAGCCAACGCGCCCAGCCAGTAACATGTTTTATTTTGCTTTTCAAATACAGTAAAATCCTGAAATAATAGATTTAGGTAATATGAACTTGGAAATAATCTGATTAATGATTGATTGTCTACTTTCCTCTGTCCAGCCTATTTCTCAAATGAGTAGACTAAACTTCTTGTCTTCTGGAAGGGTAATGCCTGATGATCATTTGGGACTTTCTCAGTTCAGTGATTGGTCAATTGTGTAAAGTGTCAGTTTCACTATCTTTTGTGCTTTTCGTGACAGTATGAACCAACTCAAAATTATTGGTTTTAACTTAACAAGACCCTAAATTTTATGTGATTAAATTTTTGGACCCCATTTATTATTTTATGAAAAGGTTTTATTATATTAAGTTATATTTTGTGTAATTATTTTCTTTTTTAGGTTGAGCAGTTAGTCAATAAAACATCTGAACTTGATATGTCTGAAGGCAGAACAAGAAGTGGAAAAGTCTTTCAGAATAAAATGGTAAATATCTCTTTAGGCTTGTTTTCCATTCTAACCTTGTAATTCTCCTCCATATGTGAGTTTATTTTAATATTTCATTTATTAGACCAATATTTACTAAGTACCTATTATGTATCAGGTACTTTACTAGGTGCTTGGGATATAACCTGAATAACATATACTTCTTGGTCTTAGCTAAAATTCGGTAACTAGAAATAAACAAGCAATGATATAGGGCCACTAAAGAAGTCTGAATAGACTACATAGGCAGGCACAAAGAAAGGAATGGTTAATTCACTGAAGGTATATTAAAGGAAGGGATCCAGAAAAGGCTTTGGGAAGAAGTGATACTATCATCCAGACTCCCAGAGAAATTTCCTGGAATGCCAGAATATTCCCATGCTCGATCTCTTTTTTTTCTTTTTAAAGTAAATTTCATTTAAGTTCCAAGATACATGTGCAGGATGTGCAGGTTTGTTACATAGATAAATGTGTGCCATAGTGGTTTGCCACACCTATCAACCCACCACCCAGGTAGTAAGCCCCACACGTATTAGCTATTTATCCTAATGCTCTCCCTACCCCCGCCCCCCTGACCCAGTGTGTATTGTTCTCCTCTTTGTGTCCATGTGTTCCCATTATTCAGCTTCCACTTATAAGCAAGAACATGTGGTGTTTGGTTTTCTATTCCTGTGTTAGTTTGCTGAGGATAATGACTTCCAGCTCCATCCATGTCCCTTCAAAGGACATGATCTCATTCCTTTTTATGGCTGCATATTTTCTTTATCCAGTCTATCATTGATGGGCATGTGTGTTGATTCTATGTCTTTGCTATTGTGAATAGTGCTGCAATGAAAATATGCATGCATGTATCTTTTTAATAGAATGATTTATGTTCTTTTGTGTATATACCCAGTCAGAAAAAGCTAAGTGATACACATCACACATGCACAGTGAGTTCCATTTTCCACTANTTTTTGAGACAGAGTTTTGCTCTTGTTGCCCAGGCTGGAGTGCAATGGAACAATCTCCCCTCACTGCAACTTTTGCCTCCTGGATTCAAGTGATTCTCCTGTCTCAGCCTCCTGAGTAGTTGCGATTACAGGTGGCCACTACTACACCCAGCTAATTTTTGATATTTTTAGTAGAGTCAGGGTTTCATCATGTTGGCCAGGCTGGTCTCGAACTCCTGACTTCAGGTGATCCACCCGCCTTGGCCTCCCAAAGTGCTGGGATTACAGGCGTGAGCCACCATGCCCGGCCAGCATGCATGTATCTTTATAATAGAATGATTTATATTCCTTTGGGTATATACCTAGTAATGGGATTGCTGGGTCAAATGGTATCTTTGATTCTAGGTCTTTGAGGAATCACCACACTGTTTTTCACAATGGTTAAACTAATTTGCATTCCCACCAACAGTGTAAAAGTGTTCCTATTTCTCCACAGCCTCACCAGTATCTGTGGTGTCTCATTGTGGCTTTGATTTGCATTTTTCTGATAATCAGTGATGCTGAGCATTTTTCATGTTTATTGGCCACATAAATGTTTTCGTGTTTATTGGCCACACTTCTTTTGAGAAGTGTCTGTTCATGTCCTTTGCCCACTTTTTAATGGAGTTGTTTGTTTTTTCTTGTAAATGTTTTAAGTTCCTTGTAGATTCTAGATATTAGACTTTTGTCAGATGGATAGATTGCAAAAATGTTCTGTAGGTTGTCTGTTCACTCTGAAAAATATGGAATGCTTCACGAATTTGCATGTCATCCTTATGCAGGGTCCATGCTAATCTTCTCTATATCATTCTAATTTTAGTATATTTGCTGCCAAAGTGAGCACCATGCTCGATGTTATAAATTGAGTATCTTGTTAATAAGATATTACAAATTAATCTTTTGCATATCTATATTGTTCTAATATTTGCTGCCAAAGTAAGCATCATGCTCGATCTTACAAACTGAGTATCTTGCTAATAAGATATTACTAATTAATCTTTTGCATATATCTTGTATAAAATGAATCTCATGTTCTTAAAGGAAAAAAATCACTGCTTTATTTTAGCTTTTGGTATGAATTATACTAAATCAAAATTCATATTTGATTTTAGACTTTAAGTTACTCTCAAAGGTTCATCAGGGGTGAAGAAAAAGCATTCTGTAAAATAAATAAAATATCCAAAGTTTAGGAAAGAAATAGCTCACTCTGTTAGTGGTGTGCTAGAACATTTCTTTCCAACTCTTCACTCAGAGATATCATGTTGGTAGCTTAAATTGGACTTAAATATTGGTAGTATTCACAGCACGGAAATCAGCAAATGCCTCAGGGGTTGTTTCTGTCATAGAGCTGGCTATTAAACATTTATCAGAACACTACTCATTATAGTGCCATTTTTAGGTGTCTTCCCCTACCCCTGTTCTCAATGGGAAGTTAGAACTGGCAGAAGGCAGCATTCAAATGAGTATGCTCATGAAAGCAAGAGATAAAGGAATGTCAAGATTTACTACTTATAGAAGCAAAATATTCATCCTAGCCAATTTCTGTTTGGATGAATAACCTTTACTAGGATATAGGGATAGAGACCAGAATTTAAAAATTATTAAGCAAGATTTCCTCGTAATGTAACATTAAAATGCTTTGAGGACATAAATTTATTTCTGAAACTGCACACGTTTTTGGACATGAACTCTGAGCCAGTGTACTCCTGATTTTGAGAATTATTACTGAATTGTGGTTAGAAAAGGGCAAGCAATGAAAATATTCACTATTATATATACTAAGGAATTATCATTGGAAAGAAAATTTCAAACATCAGAAAAGAAGTATGTCCTTTTAGAGAATAGTTATATGACACCTAATCATTTGTAATTTCCAATACTCATTTTAATAACTGTATATACAGCATTATTCACAGTAGCCAAAAAATGGGAAAAACCTAAATATACATCAACAGATGAATGGATTAATAATGTGGTGTATTCATACAATTGAATATCGGCCATAAAAAAGAATGGAGTGCCAATACATGCTACAACTTGGATGAACCTTGGAAACATGCTAATTAAAGGAAGTTACTCACAAAAATTCACATATTATATTATTTCATTCATTTGAAAGTCAGAACTGGGAAAGTTATTGAGACAGTCTGAAGGCTCATGGGAGGATGTCAGAATAAGAGAGTGATAGGTAAGGGAAATGGGGTTTCTTTTTAGGGTGATGAAAGTGATCTAAAATTGATTTTGGTGACGGTTATACAGCTCTGCGAATGTACTGAAAATCATTGAATTGTATACTTATAAATGGGTGAATCATATAGTGTCTAAATTATATCTCAATAAAGCTGTTTTTTAAAAAAATTGTATATCCAGCTGGGCACTGTGGCTCACTCCTATAATCCCAGCACTTTGGCAGGCTGAGGCAGGAGGATCACTTGAAACCAGAAGTTTCAGGCTGCAGTGAGCCATGATTGTGCCACTGCATTCCAGCCTGGGTGACAGAGGGAGATCCTGTCTCTAAAAAGTAAATAAATAAATAAATATTGCATATTGCTCCATAAGATTGAAAAATCCAAGTATTAGCTGTTCTTTGAGAAATAACCAATTAGTAATTATTCTATCTTTGTGGAGGCAAATGGAAATCCACCAGTAAAATCTTCCAAAGAAAATCGGAAGAGAAGTCAACATGAATCTGGGAGAATAGTAAGTCTTATGATAATGTATAGTTTGAATACAATGGCAAGTATCAGAATATCATTACTATAAATTAAATTCAAAATGATGAATTTTATATCCCTCGATTTACCAGAGAGCTCTGATATTCAAATTTTGTTTAAATATATTTTGTTCTAAAAATCGAGGTGATTTTGAAATAAGATGCACTATGTTGGTTTATTAGTTTTTTCCATGTAAACATCTCCTGTCTCATTCCATGAATGATTTAAAGTAATTGGAGGAACTGTAATATAAATTAAAAATCAGTGTCAGGAAAAATATAAGTAGAACGAGAAAGTGACAGAACAAGAATATTAAGGCCATTTTATTTCCATACAACTGAAATTGGGCCACAAATTTGATCTCAGCTTTCTAGAGACCAAAACTAAAGTAGAAGGAGGATAAGTTACTAAATCCATGTGTTCTCTAAAAATATATGGTCTCCTTCTAGTACCTCTAGAGAAAGAAAATTTTTCCTGACCTAAACTGTATAGTTGTTTCATATTTAGAACCTTATTTTACCAAATCAAATAATGTATTTGCCATTTCTGAGTTAATTATTCATATTTTTCTAACTAGATATTTTAGTATTATTAGTAGGTTAAAATTAGACAACTGAAAACTTAAGACTATTTTTAAAAATCAAATGTTAGGCCGGGCACAGTGGCTCAAGCCTGTAATCCCAGCACTTTGAGAGGCGAGGCAGGTGGATCACGAGGTCAAGAGATCGAGACCATCCTGGTCAACATGGTGAAACCCTGTCTCTACTAAAAATACAAAAAATTAGCTGGGCATGGTGGCGCGTGCCTGTAATCCCA
>NW_016107503.1:5500277-5511943 GCF_001604975.1 Cebus imitator
TTTTTGAGACGGAGTTTCACTCTTGTCGCCCAGGCTGGAGGGCTGGAGTGTAGTGGCGCGATCTCGGCTCATGGCAACCTTGACCTCCCGAGTTGAGGTTGCCATGAGATTCTCCTTCCTCAGCCTCCCGAATAGCTGGGATTACAGGCATGCTCCACCACACCTGATTAATTTTTTGTATTTTTTTTTAGTAGAGACTAGTCTCTCCATGTTAGTCAGGCTGGTCTTGAACTCCCAACCTCAGGTGATCCACCTGCCTCGGCCTCCCAAAGTACTGGGATTACAGGCGTGAGCCACTGTGCCCTGCCAATTTTACCCTACTTTTAGGAAACCCAGATATCCTATCATAGTAGGAAGTAGTTATGCTAGGTATGCTAGGCATAATTTTTTCAAAAAAGGAAAGAAATCTCAGATACATGAAAAAATCTAAAAGACATTTAAACAGGAAAGTATCTATTCTTAATAATTGTTTTCTTTTGACAGGTCCTCCATCACTTTGATTCTAGTCAAGAGTCAGTACCAAAAAGGAGGAAGTTTAGTGAACCAAAGGAGCATATGTAAAAATTGGTTTTCTTCTGCATGTTCGCAAAGTTCTTCTCAACATTTAAACCGAAGGATACTGTATTATATTTCCCTAACTCTGAAAATGTATATGTAGTTTAAAGCAGTTTGTACACTAAAATTAAATTCTTGACTATCATATTGTGGTCCTTAATCTTGAGATAAATCCAACAGAACTTTTGAATAAAAGCAAAAGTACAAATGTCATAATTGATTCTGTAATAAGTAAAATTTAAAAATTGATTTTGTTCATTATCTACTTAATATTTTCTTTAAATATATACTGACTGTTAAGGCCCTCTAATCATTTTTCTAAACAAATAATGTTTACTTTGGTATTAAAATTTGGTATGGATTCACTTTTTACTTGTGTTAAAATTATACCATTTAACGGACTCTTTTGTCATTGTGTTATTAAACTATGTTCTTCAATATTTTGATATAATGTATTAACATTATAATATATAATGTACAATTTAAAATTGGTTCTTTACCTTTTTTAAACCTTTTTTTTTTTTACAGGACAAAAAGATGACTGATTTTTAAAGTATGGCATTTTTTGTAGCATAAATACTGTTTAGTATGTAGGCCCTTTCATCGCTTCTAATTTTTATTTAATTAGCAGGAAATATGACTCCATTAATTTGAAAGGCTGGTAGGAGGATGGGAGGATAGGGAATACTAATTTTTAGATGATTTCTGTAGCTATTACTTTGCAAGAAGAGTTGAGCACACTTTCTAGAATTTTTGAGTGGTAATATGAAAAATGCTGTGCTTTTTTTTTTTAATTGCATTTTAGGTTTTGGGGTACATGTGAAGAACATGCAAGATTGTTGCATAGGTACACATGTGGCATTGTGATTTGCTGCCTTCCTCCCCTTCACCTATATCTGGCATTTCTCCCCCTGCTATCTCTCCCCAACTCCACACCCCCGCTGCCCCTCCCCTATTTCCCTCCAACAGACTCCAGTGTGTGATGCTCCCCTCCCTGTGTCCATGTGTTCTCATTGTTCAACACCTGCTTATGAGTGAGAACATGTGATGTTTGATTTTCTGCTCTTGTGTCAGTTTGCTGAGAATGATGGTTTCCAGGTTCATCCATGTCCCTACAAAGGACACGAACTAATCGTTTTTGATGGCTGCATAATATTGCATGGTGTATATGTGTCACATTTTCCCTGTCCAGTCTATCATTGATGGGCATTTGGGTTGGTTCCAGGTCTTTGCTATTGTAAACTGTGCTGCAATGAACATTCGTGTGCATGTGTCCTTATAGTAGAACGATTTATAATCCTTTGGATATATACCCAGTAATGGGAGAAAAATGCTGTGCTTTTCATGAGAAGCCTAGTAGCTAGTTCCAGACTTACCTGCTTTCTTTGCTTTAGAAAAGGAAGACAAAACCTGGTCTGTTTGGGCGGGGCAAGGTGGCTCACGCTTGTAATCCCAGTACTTTGGGAGGCCGAGGTGGGCGGATCACGAGGTCAAGAGATCGAGACCATCCTGGTCAACATGGTGAAACCTCATCTCTATAAAACATACAAAAATTATCTGGGCGGGTGGCGCGCGCCTGTAGTCTAGCTACTCGGGAGGCTGAGGTAGGAGAATCGCTTGAACCCGGGAGGTGGAGGTTGCAGTGAACCGAGATCGCGTCACTGCACTCCAGCCTGGCAACAGAGCAAGACTCCGTCTCAAAAAAAAAAAAAAAAAAAAAATTGATCTGTTTGTCTCTTGTAGTTTCAGCAGCCATATTCCAAAAACATACACTATCCATGGGTTTGTCAGTAATAAGCCTTATAGGGAATGCTGGTAGGTATGCGATGGTAGAAACGTATTCATCCTGTTTAAGGTAAACCATATAAACGTCCATACACTGACCCAGATCATGTTTTTCTGGAACAGTCAAGAATAAATTGACTGTCAGAAACAACCAATGTAAAAATATTTATTTATTTTTAGCTGTATTGCTTGGATCCCAACACATCTCACTTAATTGTCCCAGTATACGGTACTACAGCAGCACACCTGCTATACTGAAACTGACCCACAGAAACCTTTCGAGATTGGCAGCCCTTGTTAGCTCACTCAGCGCTTTGATTGGCCAGTTTAGTGGGGGTGGGGAGCGCAGCCCTCTTTCCTCTCTTCCACCAAGGTTCCTTCATTGGATTGACCAGCTGTCAGGTTGAACGCAAACCTGCCTCCTTTTGGTGGTGTTTGTCTGGATCGCAACAGAATAGCTGGGGGAGAGCCTCCCCCCATGAGCTCTGATTGGTGGGACTCAACCTTGGTGATTTCTGATTGGCCTAATGAGGAAACACCAAGGTAGGTTGCCTAGTGATCCTGAGGAAGCTGATGTGTTATTCCTTCTCTGCATCGAAGGATCAGGAAGTTTGTGCTCTCTGCGTGGCTAAGTTTTTCACCTACTAGGACGGGGGTGGGGTGGGGGGAACAGGTGTTCTCCTAAAATACAGCACAAGCTACAGCCTGCGTCCAGCCATAACCCAGAAGTAACATCAGGTAAGCAACGAGAAAATTACATTTCCTATCGTCCCTTCCCCACCCCCCCCAAAAAATCTCTAATTTTTAAAATTATTATGTTATGGGGAGGGAGGGGTTTTTATTCATTTGCGGCCGTTTTTTTTTTTCTTTCAAGTAGGATTTTTAACTAATAAATGTCCAGGGGAAATTGATTTCTTAAAGAAAACTCCCCTTTGTTTCCCACCCCCGCCCCTAGAAGGTTTAAAGTTTCTTGGATTTGTTTAGGAAATAGTCCCTATTCACAGTGCCAGATGGGCTTAGTGCCCTTAAGCATTTATTTCATGGTTCTCTTCCTCCTTCACTCTTCTTCCCACCTCCCATAACAAATTACATTTGAAATATACCCTTGTACAAAAAAAAAAAAAAAAAAAAAAACTTTTGTAGCTCACTTCATTTGTATTTTTATTTTAAATGTTCATATGCACTTCTGAGTATTCATTTTAATCAGTATACATTTATCGAGCAGTTACAACGTTAAAGACATTGTGCTAGTTGCTATGGAGAATAGAAAAACCCAAGAAGACAATATCCCTGTTCTCAAGAAGTTTACAGTTGAGAGACAGCCATACCAAGAGAAAGACTATAATAAATACTTTAAAGGAAGTAAGTATAAATAAAGTTCTGTGAAAGTACAGCTGAGGGAGTGGCCATACGACGTATAGGTAATAGAAAAGAGGAAGTCACTTAAGGCTTCTCAGTGGGTCCACAGGCCTTTAAAGAATAGGTAGAATGTAGAGAGGAAGAGAAAAGGCTCTCCCTTTCGACCCCAGTGAGTACAGAGGAGCAGAGGCAGAAAGAAAGCATGAGACATTTTTGAGAAAAAGTTTGACACCACTACTTATTGGGAGTAATGGGAAATACTGCTAGAGGAGTAGAACCAAGTCCAGTCATAATAACTCTTAAATACTATTCTTTTGATCTTAAAAAAGATATTCCTTTGTATAATTGTTGAATTAAAATATTTGATGTATATATCTTAAAAACATATCTAGATTCATATAAAATAAAGTATGCTAACTATAAACTTTATCACAAATGATTTAGTGCAGTTTCTTTTGACTGTAGTACATAGAATAAAAGACATATTCTTCGATTTTTTTTTTTTAAATTGATTAGCCGGGCATAGTCGCACGCGCCTGTAACTCCAGCTATTCAGGAGGCTGAGGCAGGAGAATCACTTGATCCAGGGAGGCAGAGGCTGCGGTGAGCCCAGATCACACCACTGCACTCCAGCCTGGGCAACAGAGTGAACTCCTTCTCACAAAAAAAAACATTGAGAAAGAATTCGTTAATCTTTTAACACTCTCTTCCCAGTAATATTTGTTTGCAGCTCCTTGTGTATTTGCAAGATGTGGCTAGGTAGGACTAGAGCTGCGAAGTTTACTGACTGTGGAATTACCACACATGGTTTTCTGAATGTTATCCTCTAGACTTGTGATCTCCACGGTGAGTATTTGAAATGAGTCATTAGGCATGGGAAGGAAATATAGAACATGTATTTCTATTTAGTTTTCATATTCTTTTTTGCTTTTGATTTTTTTGTATATGTTTTATAATGTACTATTGAATATTTATAGAAATTAAATATAAATTATATGCATTTTGGGGCTGGATGCTCACAATTTTTTGTTGTTCCATCTTTCTTAACTTGAGATCCATTTTGTGAAAGAGAAGTGACAACGGTGGACATACACTCCTTGTTTATAGATGAGGCACAAGAAATCAGCAGGCATGGCCAGGTCCTGTGGCTCATGCATGTAATCCTAGCACTTTGGAAGGCCCAGGCAGGCAGATCACTAGAGGTCAGGAGTTCGAGACCTGCCTGACCAGCATGGTTTAACCCCCATCTCTACTAAAAATACAAAAATTAGCCAAGTGTGGCGCACACCTGTAATCCCAACTACTCAGGAGTCTGAGGTACAAGAGTCACTTGAACCGGGAGGTAGAGGGTGCAATGAGCCAAGAGCACACCACTGCACTCCAGCCTGGACAACAGAGCAAGACTCCCTCTTGAGAAAGAAATTAGAAGGAAAAAAAGAAATCAGCAGAGTTAAAAGATGATCATTTATACTGGACTTTAGAATTACTCATTTTATATTTTATCAGTGCTATCTGTGAAATCTCAGCTATTGTACTTTGGAAAAGATACTGTATTATTACCCACCCATCTTTTCTGGTCATTACTCCTTCCTTTCTTTCTATATTTAAATCTGTAAATATTTCCTATTTGTATACATGTTTAATATGCATGTATGAATATTTGTATTTATTTACATAAGCCTACAAACAGATTTTTCTTTTTAATGACTCCCTCCAGAAACAGGTGAGAATGACCACTTTAACTCACCGGGCCCGTCGCACTGAAGTAAGCAAGAACTCCGAAAAGAAGCTGGAAAGAGAGGAAGACAGTAATCGAGAGAAAAGTCCAGACAATGAAGATTCTGGAGACTCTAAGGATATCCGCCTTACTCTTATGGAAGAAGTATTGCTCCTGGGACTAAAAGATAAAGAGGTAATGCAGTTAGGTTTGCTAGGCTATCTCAAAGACTATTCAATATTGAAATGTTTTAGGAATAATCTAATGGAATATATTTAATACTAAATTGGTCTTAGAATTGTGCTCCAACCATCTGGAAGATGGAGGAGCTGGGACAGTGACTAATACTTGAAGGGTAAAAATCCAGAAATATAATTATGTGAAGTGTATTTACTTACAAAATCACTCCAAAATTTTAGAAGATACAGGAGAGAAGGATATGGCATAAAGTTTTGTCCTGGTAGTTTCCGAAGTCAGATTAAAGATGAAATAACTCCTTATTAAAATAAGAAAGAGGGCCCACACATTGAAGACTCCTTCAGCTTTGAGGAGAAATAGTCTTTAAATGAAAAGAAAAGAAACATGTGTGATTAGCTTCTTACAGAAATAAACAATTGGTGGGTTTCTTTGTTTTTTTTCCTTGAGTTGGAGTTTTGCTGTTGTTGCCCAGGCTGGAGTGCAATGGCATGATCTCGGCTCACCGTAACCTCTGCCTCCTGGGTTCAAGCAATTCTGCCTCAGCCACCTGAGTAGCTAGGATTGCAAGCATGCACTACCACACCCAGCTAATTTTGCATATTTAGTAGAGACAAGGTTTCTCCATGTTGGTCAGGCTGGTCTCCGACTCCTGACCTCAGGTGATCTGCCTGCCTCAGCCTCCCAAAGTGCTGGAATTACAGGCATGAGCCACGGCACCGGGCCAATAGATTCCTTATAACAGAAATAATTTTTTATTTTCTTCTGTGCAGCTTTACAAATCAAGTATCAACAATTGGATCGAGCACAGTGGCTCACCCCTGTAATCCCAACACTTTGAGAGATGGAGGCAGGTGGATTACTTGAGGCCAGGAGTTCAAGACTAGCCTGGCCAACATGGTTCAACCCCATCTCTACTAAAAATACAAAAATTAAGGGCCGGGCGCGGTGGCTCAAGCCTGTAATCCCAGCACTTTGGGAGGCCGAGGCGGGTGGATCACGAGGTCAAGAGATCGAGACCATCCTGGTCAACATGGTGAAACCCCGTCTCTACTAAAAATACAAAAATTAAGGGCCGGGCGCGGTGGCTCAAGCCTGTAATCCCAGCACTTTGGGAGGCCGAGGCGGGTGGATCACGAGGTCAAGAGATCGAGACCATCCTGGTCAACATGGTGAAACCCCGTCTCTACTAAAAATACAAAAAATTAGCTGGGCATGGTGGCGCGTGCCTGTAATCCCAGCGACTCAGGAGGCTGGGGCAGGAGAATTGCCTGAACCCGGGAGGCGGAGGTTGCAGTGAGCCGAGATCGCGCCATTGCACTCCAGCCTGGGTAACAAGAGCGAAACTCAGTCTAAAAAAAAAAAAAAAAAAAATACAAAAATTAGCCGGGCATGGTGGCAGGCGCCTGTAATTCCAGCTACTCAGGAGGCTAAGACAGGAGAATTGCTTGAACCCACGAGGCGGAGGTTGTAGTGAGCCAAGATTGCACCACTGCACTCCAGCCTGGATAACAGAGTGAGACCCTGTCTCAAAAAAATATCTCTATATATAGATAGAGATATATAAACAATTGAGGATTATTTTAATTTTTGAAATTTTTTAAAAATAATTTCAGCTTTTCCTTTTTTTCCCTAAATTTCTCCTTATTTAATGGAATATTCATTTTATAGTATAGTCTTGAGATCCTGAGTCTTGTGATGTAACCAAATATTTTGCTGGCTTCTCTACTAGTAGCATCCATCATCATCCTTCATTTGTAACTTTTTACTGTGTTTTCTCCTCACCCTATTCCCTCATGAAGAAGTTTTGAAGGTAACATTTTGAACAATCTACTTTCTTTCCAGCAAAGCCTTAGTAAATAAATGCCCCCCTCAAAAAAAAAGAGGCATATTTATTACTGTCCTTAGTTTTGAAAACATATACAATTAGAATGTTATTTTAGATTTTAAAAATATTTAATTTGGCTTTGAAAATTATATTTAGCTAGAATTGAATTGGCTACATACATGTAGTAACAGCTCTTCTTTTCTACATCAATTCTTTGACTTGGGAATGCCATTGTTGCTTAGACTTTGCCTTTCATTTATTTACTGTTTTCCTTTCTAAATTACCAACTTGAACAAAATTTACAAGACCAGTTATACTCTGTGTATTGTTAAAACTAATATTAGATTTAAAAATAAAATAAAATAAATTTTGTAAAAAAAGAAAAGAAGATGCTAAGATACATGAGCCAAAAAAAAAAAAAAAACAACAAAAACTAATATTAGAGACATGCTCATGTGTACCTGGCTAAGATGCAGGTATATCAGAAATTCTTGCCCAGAAGTATATTTCCCTGTTTGTTGAGACGTTGATGAGGCTCCAGTTTTATAAAAGGCAAATAAATGAAAAGACAAAGGCAGCTCTCCAAGAGAATGTCAGAATAGAACTGAAGATTAGGTGGTATAAATACTGTTTTGAGATGTTTATGCATTGCCTAGGAAACAGTCACTGACTGTATTCAAAGAGTATATAGAACTAAAAGCTATTTGGTTTTAGCTTTGAATAGGAATGATTAATTTCCTGCTGACTGTATGCACTGGAATTTTTGCTTCTGGACTTGTCTTCATGTGTTTATAATGGTTAATATAAATTTTAGGAAATAAAATAAAAAATAAAGGAGCTCATTAAGAGCTATGGCCATAATAGCATAATAGCACCAACTTAACATACTGGTGAGATACTGTATAAAATGAGCAGATGGCCGGACGCAGTAGCTTATGCCTGTAATCCCAACACTTGGGAGGCCAAGGGGAGAGGATTTCTTGAGCCCGGGAGTTCAAGACCAGCCTGGGCAACATAGTGAGACCCCATCTCTACAAAAAATTTTAAACAAAGAAAAATTAGCTGGGCATGGTGGCACATGTCTGTAGTCCTAGTACTCAGGAGGCTGAAGTAGGAGGATTGCTTGAGCCTGGGAGGTCGAGGTTGCAGTGAGCCAAGATTGTGCCACTGCACTCCAACCTGAATGACAGAGCAACGCCTCAAAAAAAAATTATAATAATAAGAGTACATAACAATTAACCACCTTTTGAATTGCTCTAATTTTATTTTTGAGGATGTTAACAAATATTTAGCTTTCATTTGGCTCAGGAAGAATAAGGGATGATAAGTCCTTAGGTGTAAATGAATAGAAGAGGTCAAACCTTGTGATTTATTTAAGCAGTAGTAGTTACAAAATGCCAGTTACATAAGTATCTCTAAAAATATTAAATTGATTTCCAACTATACTTATTTTTTTCTTATCTCTCAAACTATCAATAGATTAATCAATATTTAATGTGATTGAGGACACTCATTATATGCTTAGTGTTATGCCAAATATTAATACTAAGATAAATACAAAATAGTATAGTATATGGTCCCTGCCCTCAAGAAACTTGCATTGTAGCTGGAGAGACAAAAAGATACATACTTTTTAAAAGTTAAGTAACCCGGCCAGGCGTGGTGGCTCATGCCTGTAATCCAAGCACTTTGGAGGCCAAGGCGGGCAGATCAGCTGAGGTCGGGAGCTCAAGACCAGTCTGACCAACATGGTGAAACCCCGTCTTTTTATAACAACAACAAAAAAAGTTAAGTAACCCAAAGGTCCATCAAGAGCAGAATGGATAAAAATGAAATTCAAAAAAAAAAAAAAAAGAATATTCCATTTGTTTAAATGAGTATAAATATGTTTTCTATGCAGAATGAAAATGAATATTGTTATACAACATGCATATTTCTCACATTATGTTCAATAAAGAAAGCCAAACACAAAAATATACATACTGTATGATTCCATTTGTATGAAACTCAAAAAACTATTGTATTTGAGGTTGCATATTTAGGTGGTATAATTATAAAGAAAATCAAACCAGGAATTATAAAAACTATAGTTTTTAGGATAGTGGTTATCTTTTCGTAGGGGATAGGGAGGGAAAAGGGTGTTAGTAATCAGGAAGGAAAATGAAGAGGATTTCTAGACAGTAACAGTTTTCTGTTTCTGGACCTAGAGGAAGTTTCATAGAATTTTTTTGTTGTTGTTTTTTTATTTTTCTTTTTTGAGGAGTCTCGCTCTGTCTCCCAGGTTGGAGTGCACTGGCATGATCTCAGCTCACTGCAACCTCATTCTCCCAAGTTCAAGCAATTCTCCTGTCTCAAGCTCCGAGTAGCTGAGATTACAGGTGCCCACCACCACACCTAGCTAATTTTTGTATTTTCAGTAGACACGGGGTTTCATCATGTTTGTCAGGCTGGTCTCGAACTCCTTACCTCAGGTGACCTGCACGCCTAGGCCTCCCAAAGTATGTGAGCATTTTTTTTTTTTTTTGAGATGGAGTCTCACTCTGTCGCCAGGGCTGGAGTGCAGTGGTGCGATCTCGGCTCACTGCAACCTCCACCTCCCGGTTTCAAGTGATTCGCCTGCCTCAGCCTCCCGAATATCTGGGTCTACAGGCCCGAGCCACCATGCCCTGCTAATTTTTCTATTTTTAGTAGAGACGAGGTTTCACCTTGTTGGCCAGGCTGGTCTCGAACTCCTGACCTCGTAATCTGCCCACCTCGCCCTCCCACAGTGCTGGGATTACAGGCGTGAGCCACTGTGCCCGCATTTTTTTTATTCTTAGTAGGGACGAGTTTTCACCATATTAGCCAGGCTAGTCTCAAACTCCTGATCTCAAGTGGTCCACCCACCTCGGCCTCCCAAAGTACTGGAATTATACCCATGAACCACTGCAACCAGGCCATAGATCCTCGCTTTGGAATAATTAAGCTTTTTACTTTTCTTTCATGTATTCTTCTGTATGTGTATTATATTTCACAATGCAAAATATTTTTTTTTTTAATTAAACAGGCCAAGCACAGTGACTCATGCCTGTAATCCCAGCACTTTGGGAGGCCGAGACTGGTGGATTGTCTGAGGTCGGGAGTTCGCAACCAGCCTGACCAACATGGAGAAACCTTGTCTCCACTAAAAATACAAAATTAGCTGGGTGTGGTGGTGTGCACCTGTAATCCCAGCTACTCGGGAAGCTAAGTCAGGAGAATCACTTGAGCCCAGGAGGCAGAGGTTGCACTGAGCAAAGATTACGCCATTGCACTTCAGCCTAGGCAACAAGAATGAAACTCCATCTCAAAAATAAAATAAAATTAAAATTAAAAAGTAAACAATAATAAAAAGCAAGTTTTTGCATGTTAGAATGAGCCAAGGGAGATAGAGAGGAGAAATCATCATGGGATAGAATAATCTGGGGAAGAACAGAAAAAGGCAGTAAAACAAGCCATGCCTTTAAGATGGGAGGATTATTAACATGAATGGAGAAAAGGAAACATGTTCTGGATGAGGGAACCTGAATGAGCAAAGGTATGATGAGCTTGATGAGTCTGAGAGGTAACTGAGTAGGCCAGTATAGGTAGAGAACAATGGTATTCAAAATTAGTAAATTCGATTTGGACCAGAATCCTTTAGGGAGAAGAGAATCAGCCTAATGAAAACAGCAAAGCCCATTTAATTTTTCTGTCCAAATTAAGGACTTAATGACATTTTTATATTATTTGTGAGTATATGTTTTAATGTGTATATAATTGCTTGTTTTTACATGGTTTGAGGTTTATTACAAGTCAAAAAAAGAAAAAACCCTAAATGTTAAATTTTGTATCCCAAACTCCCAAAGTTAACTTTTACTGGGGAGCTCCTTGAGATCCTCTGTTTAGAACCCATTATTATCATTGTTTTAGAAACTATGTCTCTTTCAGTCAGGCTCAGTGGCTCATGTCTGTAATCCCGGCACTTTGGGAGACAGGAGGATTGCTTGAGGCCAGGAGTTCAAGACCAACCTGGGCAACATAGTGAGACCTCATCTCTACAAAAAATATAAAAATTAGCCTGACATGATGGCACACACCTGTGGTTTCAGTTACTTGAGAGGCTGAGGCAAGAGGATTGCTTGAGCCCAAGAGTTCAAGGCTGGAGTGAACTATGATTGTGCCACTGTACTCCAACCTGGGTAACAGAATGAGACACTGTTTTTAAAA
>NW_016107503.1:5512577-5513657 GCF_001604975.1 Cebus imitator
GGTGATCCGCCCACCTTGGCCTCCAAAGTGCTTGGATTACAGGTGTGAGCCACCACGCCCGGCCTATGGAAGAATCTCTTGAACCCAAGAGGCGGAGGCTGCAATGAGCTGAGATCACACTACTGCACTCTAGCCTGGGTGACAGAGTGAGACTCTGCCTCAAAAAATATAAAGTAATTAATTTAATTTAATTAAATATTGAGCATCATTGTCTTATGAAAGTAATCAAGAAATTTAAATATAATTTGAAGAGCATAACCTTTCAAGCACAGTTAAAATTAGATATTATCTCAGATGTATAACACTGACCTCAACTGAGACAGTGAACCTTCAGCACAAGCCTGACCAAAATAAAATAGGTTTATCTCCTGTTGAAATCAGGAATCTGTTTGTCATTATTGCCTTTGTTAAGAGTTTTGATATAGATTATTAACTCATGAACAATGTTTTAATTGACTTGTTAATATGTGAAACTTTTCAGTTAGTAGAATCTTTTATTAAGTTACCTGTGAGAGGAGTGAGCCTGTTAATGCTTTTGACCCCTGGTGAACTTTTCATTTCTCACCTATTCAATTTGTGGATAATGTTTTTCAACCTTCCTCCCTTTCTTGGCAAGCTTTCTTCTAGTAATGCCATTTATTGAATACTTAGTACTTATTGTAAAAGAAAAGCTTTTCATCATATTTCTCATGTCACTGTAGTAAAAATTGGCAAGAAGTATTACCCATTGGGAATATGGAAATAACATTTTCACTTATTTGTTTAATCACCAAAAATTTTATTGAATGCCTCATGTATGCCATAGAAAGAGAGTACAAAAACAATAGTCCCTGCTTTTGAGGTCAGTTTATGGTTTAGCAGCATAGGGATGGTTGGAGATGGGAGTAGAATCCAAAAAGTCAGCAGACCATTGCAGAACAGTGTGATATGTGCATAACTGTGTTCTGGGTAGGAAGGGAACACAGAGGAAAAGCACCTAGATCAGATAGGTGGTGGGAAGAAGCAGTAGGAGAGGGAGGAAGAAATGTTGGGAAAGACTCACAGGAGGTGATAACTCTCTCTTTTTTTTTTTTTTTTTTT
>NW_016107503.1:5514080-5518702 GCF_001604975.1 Cebus imitator
TTTTTTTGGAGATGGAGTTTAGCTCTTGTTGCCTAGGATAGAGTGCAATGGCACAATCTTGGCTCACTGCAACCTCTGCTTCCCAGGTTCATGCAATTCTCCTGTCTCAGCCTCCTGAGTAGCTGGGATTACAGGCACGTGTACCACCATGCCTGGCTAATTTTGTATTTTTAGTAGAGACAGGGTTTCATGTTGGCCAGGCTGGTCTCAAACTCCTAATCTCAGGGGATCCGCCTGCCTCGGCCTCCCAAAGTGTTGGATCAGAGGCGTGAGTCACCACGGCCAGCCAATAACTCTTAACTTGAATTCTGAAGATTAACAAGAGTGAGTTAGTCTGTAAAGAGACAAATTCTAGGAAAAAAGGACATCAACTGGATGTTGGTGATAATTTCAGTGACTTATCATTGGAATAACTGTAGATATTTGAAAGCATCCTATCTCCTTTTAATGAACTCCGGTGTTTTGAAACTTAAGTATCAGAGCTGAACATCCAGTTACATATTTTATTGTTTAACTTTTGTAAAATTGTGAAATATAATATATCCAGAAAATTGTATAAAGCACATATGTACAATTTAACAAATAGTTTGAAAGTCAACACTCATGTAACCACAAATAGAACAATATCAGCATCCTGAAAGCCTTCTCTTATGCCCTTTCCTAATCACATGCTGCCCACCTCCCTGTAGTTTTGACGTGTATGTATATCCCTAAACAATATATTTTAGTTTTGCCTGTTTTTAAGGTCTGTTTTACTGGGTTAATATTTTAGCGTATTCTTTTAATTAATATAATCCCGTGAGATTTGTCCATATTGTTGCATGTAATTTAATCCAGTTCATTGTGACATAGTATTTCATTGTGTGAATATATCACTATTCGTACTGTGGGTTAATAGACATTCAAGATTTCATTATGAACAGTGCTGCTAAGACTCTTCTGGTACTTGTCAGTTATCTTTTTTCAAACAATTCGCTATTCATATGTATGGGGAAAATGATAAATCAGACTGTATTTTTTAATTACAAAATATGTTAATGCTATGCTTTTTTAAGCTGCTGCTGATCCTCCATCAGATATAGTTCATCTGTATAATTTATTAGCAATAGGAGATTACAAGTAAACACTTTTTTAAAGCTGGCAAAAAAAAATTTCAGTGAACTAATCAAAAAGGTTTTTTTGTTTTGTTTTGTTTGTTTTGAGACAGAGTTTTGCCTTTGTTTCCCAAGCTGGTGTGCAATGGCATGATCTCAACTCACTGCAACCTCCACCTCCCGGGTTCAAGCAATTCTCCTGCCTCTGCCTCCCAAGTAGCTGGGATTACAGGTGTGCACTACCATACCTGCCTAATTTTTTTGTATTTTTAGTAGAAACAGGGTTTCACTGTTAGCCAGGCTGGTCTCAAAACCCTGACCTCAGGTCATCTGTCTGCCTCAACCTCCCAAAGTGCTGGGATTACAGGTGTGAGCCACCACACCCAGCCCAAAAAGGTTTCTAAAATCAGTCACAGTCAGTCAGTATCCAACTTGTCGATTTTTGGCTATGAGTGAAGAAAACTGCTCTCATTAGAAAGTGACTCAATCCTAAAATAAAAATATTTTAAAATTTAAAAATATTTTAAATAAAAATAAAATTTTATTATAATTAAAATATTAATAGCAGGCTGGGAAAAGAGCAAGACCTTGTCAGAAAAGAAAAAAAAAAAGATTAGAAGTCTAATTTAGGCTGGACACAGTGGCTCACGCCTGTAATCCCAGCATTTTGGAAGGCCAAGGCGGGTGGATCACCTGAGGTCAGGAGTTCAAGACCAGCCTGGCCAACATGGCGAAATCTTGTCTCTACTAAAAATACAAATAATTAGCCAGACGTGGTGGCGCACAACTGTAATCCCAGCTACTTGGGAGGTTGAGGCAGGAGAACCACTTGAACCCGGGAGGTGGAGGTTGCAGTGAGCTGAGATCACACCATTGCACTCCAGCCTGGGCAACAAGAGTGAAACTGCATCTCAAAAAAAGAAAAAAGAAATTCTAATTTAAGTGATTGCCTGGCCTTGCATTTTAGTTTCCTGATTGCACAAAATGAACAATAAGTCTCCTCAGTAGTTATTGCGATTGTGAATAGGGCAAGTGTATCAGAAGGACTCGTTTGTCAGGTTTTTTTCTTTAAAGATACACTGTTAAAAAAATTTTTTTTCACTTTTGTTTTTTATTATTTCCAGGCATATAACCCCAAATAATTATTTACTGTTGGTATAAAAGAAAATAAACTGGAAGACCAAAGACCTGTTTTAATTGTAGGAAAATAGAGCTTAAGCTATTTCATTAAGATCTTCTCCCTAATTCTCCCAACGCCCGAATGCACATAGTACTCTTCCAAAATATAAAATATCTAGTATTGATATTAAGACAAAGCCACTCACTTGAATTCAGGATTTTGGCTGTAACCACTGAGCCTATAAACTTGCTATCAGCCATTTCATCTCCTTTGTCTCTATATTTAATGTTTGTGTAATTTATTTTCAAAACATTTTGCACTTTCTATTGTTTAATCCTGCGAAGCAGGTATCATTCTCGTTATAGGACTAAAAGTTAAATGGTCTTGTGGGCAATAAATTGTGAAATTTATATTCAAACTGACTGCAGCTGGGCATAGTGTTTCACTGCCTGTATTCCCAGCAGTTTGGGAGGCCAAAATGGGAGGATTATTTGAGGCCAGGAGTTCACGACGGCCAGGGCAACAAAGTGAGATCCAGTCTCCACAAAAAAAAAAAAAAAAACTTAGCCCTGCATGAACCTGTAGTCCCAGCTACTCAGGAGTCTGAGGTGGGAGGATGACTTGAGCCCAGGAGTTTGAGGCTGCAGTGAGCTGTGATCACACCACTGCACTACAGCCTGGGCAACAGAGCAAGACCCTGTCTCAAAACAGAAAAAAACAAAACAAAAAGAAATCTCTGACTTTGCAGTTTAAAAAGGACATGCTTACAAAGCAAGTTTCACATATTTATCTGTATTTCCTCCTGAAATAAAGAGGATTGTTTAGGATCGTTAACTGTTTAGTGTAACCCAAATAATTTCACCTCCTTGAGTAGATTCACATGAATTTTATTTTTATATATTTTTATTTTTTTGAGACAGAGTCTCATTCTGTTGCCCAGGCTGGAATGCAGTGGTGTGATCTCCATCCACTGCAACCTCCACCTTCTGGGTTCAAACAATTCTCCTGCCTCAGCTTCCCAAGTACCTGAGACTATAGGCACGTGCCACCATGCCTGGCTAATTTTTGTATTTTTAGTAGAGACGGGTTTCACCATGTTGACCAGGCTAGTCTCAAATTCCTGACCTCAAATGATCCACCTGCCTTGGCCTCCCAAAGTGCTGGGATTACAAGTGTGAGCCACTGCACCCAGCCAGATTCATATGGGTTTTAATTTATGCCTCCTATTAAGACAAAAGATTATTATTTTCTGCAATAATATTTAGCATATGGGCTATTTTTCAAATCTCATCCATATCTTTCTTGTTCAAATGTTTAATACCCCAGCAAAGCTCACTCCTGGAAAAAGATTTTGGGATCCTATAAAAAAAATTGACATTAGCATCAGTAATGTAAAAAAGGAAAAGTACTGCTATAAGAAATTCTGATTGATTTTATATTATTAGTTTTATTTTTACTTCAAATTTTCCATTCTATTACCTCAAATATTAAGAAGGAAATAGGAAAATTCTATATATTCTTTTTCTCTTCTCTTTTCTCAAACAAGATATTCTAGTCATAAAGGGCAATAGGTCCAAGTTTGAATAACCCAGTTGGCAAAAGGAAAATATATTTAAAGAGGCAGTAAATAATATTTAATTATAATTACCACATCATCACCGGGTGCAGGGGCTCACGTCTGTAATCCCAGTACTTTGGGAGCCTGAGGTGTGTAGATCACCTGAGGTCAGGAGTTCAAGACCAGCCTGGCCAACACGGTGAAGCCCCATCTCTACTAACACAAAATTAGCCAGGCAAGGTGGTGCGTACCTGTAATCTGAGCTACTCATGAGGCTGAGGCAGGAGAATTGCTTGAGCCCGGGAGGCAGAGGTTGCGGTGAGCCGAGATTGAGCCATCACATACCAGCCTGGGTGACAAAAGTAAAACTCCATCTCCAAAAAAAATATTAAAATAAAAAAATCACATCATCATAAGGTCTAGTGTAGAAATAGTCATTATTTTTCTTGTCAGTTTACTCTTCCAGCTATAGATTAGAACCCGTGTCACATATCCTCCTTATGGAAGGAGGGAGAGACTATTATACTAAAAACAGATAAGTAAGAGTAAGTCATAGTTCTTTTTTCTTGCAACTTAAAGCTTAAAACCAAGGCTGGGCATCATGGCTCACGCCTGCAATCCCAGCACTTTGGGAGGCTGAGGCAAGAGGATTGCTTGAGCCAGGAGTTTGAAACCAGCCTCAGCAACATGGACCCTGCCTCTAAAAAATAAACAAAAAATTTAAAAAGCTTAAAACCGGCCGGGCACGGTGGCCCAAGCCTGTAATCCCAGCACTTTGGGAGGCCGAGGCGGGTGGATCACGAGGTCAAGAGATCGAGACCATCCTGGTCAACATGGTGAAACCCCGTCT
>NW_016107503.1:5519922-5521016 GCF_001604975.1 Cebus imitator
GTATGTTTAGTAGAGACGGGGTTTCACCATGTTGACCAGGATGGTCTCGATCTCTTGACCTCGTGATCCACCCGCCTTGGCCTCCCAAAGTGCTGGGATTACAAGCATGAGCCACCGCGCCTGGCCTGTAACACACTTATTTTAACTTAATCACCTCTTCTAAAAGCCCTATCTCCAAAGAGAGTTGTATTCTGAGGTACTGGGGTTATAACTTCAACATATGAAATTTGAGGGGACACAATTCAGCTCATAAAAATGATTTAGAAAGGTTTTCGAAAAAATAGGTTATGAAGATAATCGCATAAAGGCAGATAATCCCGAAGGGCAGCTCACTTCAAGTCAGCCAACATTTATTGAGCACCTCTTTTTTGTTGTTACTGTTTTATGAGACAGAGTCTCGCTCTGTCGCCCGAGCCAGAGTGCAGCGGTGTGATCTCGGCTCACTGCTCCCCCGCCTAGGTTCAAGCAATTCTCATGCCTCAGCCTCCTGAGGAGCCGGGATTACAGGCTCCCAAACACCAACCCCAGCTAATTTTTGTGTTTTTAGTAGAGTCGGGGTTTCTCAGCCTCCCAAACCTGCTGGGATTACAGGTGTGAGGCATCCGCCCTTGAGTACTTCCTTTATGCAAGGCACTGAGAAAAGTAACAAAAATATAAAAGTAAGTAAGAGGTGCTTATCTTCCTACAAGAAGCATAGGGATTTGATAGAGGAGAAAAGATATGTATACAACAGCGGTACTGCTAGACATAGTATGGAAGCGCTAGGAGAAAGGTACCGAAAAAGTGCCGTAGGAACATGGAAGAGGAAGAACCTCTGTGCCAGTTACTCTTTGCTTTCTCTGTTTGCCCTTACCTATTCGGTTATCCAAGAGACTTATAGTGGGAATGGCAAATAGAAAAATAAAATACTGAATTAAAGGGTTTGAGGTTACCAAGGTGTTAAGTGGTAGACTGTTCTCTCTTTTTTTGTTTTTTGGGATTTTCTTTTTTTACTTATTTTTTTTAAATTTGCCTAAGATATAAAAGTAACCTTATTACTTTTTAATTTTTAAATGTGAAATACATTTACACAAAGAAATTCAGATGGAGAGCTA
>NW_016107503.1:5522240-5534568 GCF_001604975.1 Cebus imitator
TAGAGACAGGATTTTGCCATGTTGGCCAGGCTGGTCTTGAAGTCATGGTCTCAAGTGATCTACCCGCCTCGGCCTCCCAAAGTGCTAGGATTACAAGTGTGAGCCACTGTGCCTGGCCGCAGATGCATAATTACCAAAAAATGGATTATAATCAGACATGTTATTTTGTAGCCTTCCTTTTCCATGTATTATAATGTGGACATCTTTTATGCTAATAAATATAAACATACTCCATTCTTTTTAACGGGTTTCATAGGATTCCATTGAATACATGTATATTATTATTAACTTTAAGGTTAGTGTGCAACCTCCCTGAGGGCAGGACCATGTTTTCCTGGCTTTCTAAGCCCCACTTTATCTGACTAACATTATTTCTCACTGCTCAGTTTACTTGCCACCCAGTCCCATTTGTCTGTTTTACATATTTCTGCCATGCTTCCTTCTTATATTTTGTTTTAATGTAAATTCTGTCTTTCAAAGCCCATCACAAATCCAGCACTGAACTTTACATTCTCTGAATACCCTTGCTTTTATTACACCGCTCAGTGTGCTTAGTTACCATCTTTTATTTTCTAATTTTTTTTATAGGCAGTGGATAAAAGCATAGGCTTTGGAATCAGACACATCTATATTCAAATCCCAGGTCTACCACTTACCAGCTTATTATGTTTAAAAAAATTTTTTTAAGATGGAGTTTCACTCTTGTTGCCCAGGCTTGAGTGCAGTGGTGTGATCGCGACCACTTGCAACCTCTGCCTCCCAGGTTCAGGTGACTCTCCTGCCTCAGCCTCCTGAGTAGCTGGGATTATAGGCACCCACCATCATGCCTGACTAATTTTTATATTTTCAGTAGAGACGGGGTGTTGCCCAGTCAGGTCTCAAACTCCTGATCTCAGGTGATCCACCTGCCTCGGCCTTTTAAAGTGCTGGGATTACAGGCATGAGCCACTGCGCCCAGCCTAGTTATATAAAAATTTTAACTCAGAGTATGGCACATATAAATTCTCAATAAATAATAACCACTATTATTATTATATTTTTGTTGTTTAAACTGTTAGTCTTGGCTCTTAATTAAATGGTCATTTTCTTATGGCCAAAGAGACGTTAGTTGAATGCTGGGCTTAAATAGCCACTTACATCCTTTAAAGTAAATATCTGTAGGGTAGCCTTAAGTTTTCAAAGCAGTAGTTTCTCCTCTTTTAGACTTGAAAACGATCAGTTGAACCAGCTCTTACAAACTGAGCAACCAATGGCCTAACCTAGTATTCTTAGTAATCTTTGACTTTTGTGTTTCAGTGGCCTCATACATAGGATGAAAAACAAGTAAATAGGATTGTTCACTGCTTTCTTACTTGAATAATGTACCATCCTTTAAAATAACTCAGTTTACTTGGGGATATAATCTGGAAGATAGAAACCCCACTCGATATCTAAATTAGTTCTGTCTGGCTTCTAGGAATTTTAGGTGAATTACTGAGGTGTAGAGGAAGTGTAACAGGTTATTTTGTTTTTATATACCTCTCTCTAGATACTGGTGACAGTTCCAGAGTTGGAAAGACGTAAAAGAATTCTTGCAGTCTTAGATTTGCACTCTTTGCCATCGATAGCTCCTTTCCATTCCCACTTTTGCTTCTTTGTCTTATTGCCTCCCATCTAAACTGCTGCAGAAGTGTCCTGTTGAAACTCCCTACTTCTGGATTTTGTTTCCTCTCTGCTAAACAAAGAATTCCTGTGGAGTCAAGGTTCACACAAACTTATTTTTCCTGTTTGTTTTAGGAAAAAATGTTCTTGATAAAGAATCTAAGCAATAGAGGGAAGTATAATTAACAATGTAAAAAAAAAAAAAAGAAATCTTACTTCCCAGAAATACTGTAAATATTGTTAAGCATCATTTTTTAATTTAAAACATTTCTTTGACTGGGCACGGTGGCTCATGCCTGTAATCCCAGCACTTTGGAAGACCAAGGCAGGAGGATCACAGGAGGTGGAGGTTGCAGTGAACCAAGATCAAGCCATTGCACTTTGGCCTGGGTAACAGTGAAAGTCCATCTCAAAAAAAAAAAAAAAATTGTATGAAATACAGAAGACTAAGTGTGGACTTTGGCTCCAGATTCAAATAAAACGCTGTAAAAAAATTTACTAGCTGGGTGCAGCGGCTCACGCCTATAATCCTAGCACTTTGGGAGGCTGAGGTGGGTGGATCATGAGGTCAGGAGTTAAAGACCAGCCTGGCCAAGATGATGAAACCTTGTCTCTACTAAAAATACAAAAATTAACTGGGCATGGTGGCAAGCACCTGTAATCCCGGCCTACTCAGGAAGCTGAGGCAGAGAATCTCTTGAACCTGGGAGGTGGAGGTTGCAGTGAGCCAAGATCATGCCACTGCATTCCAGCCTGGGTAACAAAGCAAGACTCCATCTCAAAAAAAAAAAAAAAAAAGAAATTTACTGAATATGAAGGCTTACTGAATATTTGATAATATTAAGGAGCTCTTATTGGGTTGTTTTATGTATGATATTGGTATTATAGTTCTTTTTAAAAAAATCTTAATCTCTTGGGGAGATTAGGATTTGGGGGAGAATCCTTAGGATTTTGGTGAGAATATGCAGTATTCTATGGATGAAATTATATAGCAGCTGGGATTTGCACAGAAATAATCTGGGTTTGGGGTGGGGGGTGGTAAAGATGAAAGATTATATTGATACCTCTTGAAACTAGGTGATGGCTACATAGGGCTACATAATCTCTACTTTGTGTATGTTTGAAACTGTTGGCTGCGGCTCAGCTGCTTTGGGCGGCCAAGGCGGGAACATCACCTGATCTCAGGAGTTGGAGGCTAGCTTGGGCAACATCGAGAAACCCTGTCTCTGCAAAAAATACAAAAATTAGCTAGGCATGGTGGCATGTGCCAGTAGTCCCAGCTACTCAGGAGCCTGAGGCCAGAGGATTGCTTGAGCCTAGGAGGTTGGGGCTACAGTGAGCCGTGTTCATGCCGCTGCACTTCAGCCTGGGTGAGTGAAAAAAAAAGACCCTAAAAAAAAAAAAAAGAAAGAAAGAAAGAGAGAAGGGGGGAGGGAATGGGGAGGGAGGAAGGAAGAAGAGACATGGGGAAGGAGGGAAAATGTGAAATCAAAAACATTATAAAATAAAATTGGGATTGTGCTTCCTTATCACATTATTCTGTTTTAGAAAGTGTCTTGCTGAGTCCCTGTAGTGAACGATGATGAAATCAGTACTCTCACAGTTTGTTCTATCTCTACTCCTTAATACTTTTTTTTTTGGAGACAGAATCTCACTCTGTCACCCAGTCTGGAATGCAGTGGCACGATCTTGGCTCACTGTAACCTCCACCTCCCAGATTCAAGCGATTCTCCTGCCTCAGCCTCCCAAGTAGCTGGGACTAGAGGCATGCCCCACCACACCCAGTTAAGTTTTTGTATTTTTAGTAGAGACAGGGTGTCAACATGTTGCCCAGGCTGGTAATATTTTATTGAGGTTTATAACATATACATCATACTGTTGTTGCATAATACACACAAACCTTTGCTATGAAGGAATTCCCCAGAATTGGATTGGGAGAAAAGGAGATGGGAAAATTGATTTATGGGTAAAAGATACATGTATTTTATGTATACAGAAAAGGTTGGTTGTACATACACCCATATTATCAAAGGGTGATTTTTATTTTTTATGAATTTTTTTGTTTTGTTTTCAAGTTTTCTATAATGTGTATATGCTAGTAATCAAGGAGAGAAAAGCTATTTGAAAACAAAACAAAACAAAATCTACATTTGCCTAGTTTTGCTCTTCTAAGGTTTGAACATGACATAATTGCTTCTGTTTCTAAGTCAATTTTAAATCACTGGAAGCCAGGCCAGGTGGCTCACATCCGTAATCCTAGCTACTTGGGAGGCTGACATGGGAGGATCACTCGAGGCCAGGTGTTCAAGACCAGCCTGGGCAACATAGCCAGACCCTACCACTACAAAAAATGTTAAAAATCAGCCAGATGTGTTGCACACCTGTAGTCCTAGCTGCAAGGGATGACAACTCAAGCCCAGGAGCTTGAGACTGCAGTGAGCCATGATGGTGCCAATGCACTCCAGCCTGTATGATAGAGTGAAACCCCGTTTCTCTCTTTTTTGCGTTTGAGACAGTGTCTCACTCTGTTGCCCAGGCTGGAGTGCAGTGGAATGATCATGGCTTATTGCCCCCTTGACCTCCTGAGCTTGAGAGATCCTTCCACCTCAACCTCCCTAGTAAGTAGGACTACTGACATACGCCACCAATCCTGTCTAATTTTTTGTAGAGATGGGATCTCAGTAACTTGCCTAGGCTGGTTACAAACCTCAGCTTGTCAAAGTGCTGAGATTATACGTATGAGCCACCATACCAGGCCAAGACCTCATCTAAAAAAAAAAAGAAAACACTGGGCGAGGTGGCTCACGCCTGTAATCCTAGCACTTTGGTAGGCTGAGGCAGGCAGATCACTTGAGATCGGGAGTTCAAAACTACCCTGACCAACACGTTGACACCTCGTCTCTACCAAAAATACAAAAAAAAAAAAGCTGGGCGTGGTGACATGTGCGCGTAATCTCAGCTACTGGGGATGCTGAGGAAGGAGAAACGCTTGAACCTGGGAGGTGGAGGTTGCAGTGAGCCAAGATCGTGCCACTGCACTCCAGCCTCAGTGACAGAGAGACTCCATTTCAAAAAAAAAAAAAAAAAATGTCTCCCACTCTGTAGGTTGCCTGTTCACTCTAATGATAGTTTATTTTGCTGTGCAGAAGCTCTTTTAACAAACAAATGAAAACTTCTATATTCAAAAGAGTACTGCCTCTTTTGAGGTTGTCCCTTGTGATGGCTAAATGCTACAATTGGTCGAAGTATGCTTAGATACATTTGGACTACCCTTTATAGATATATTGCTTTGGGAATCCTTATATAAGAAAAAATATCTTTGGGGGATGGATTTTAATTTCTAAAATTTCCATAAGTCACTCAGAGTCAAACTAGAGATAAGCGGATGAATAAACTGATAAATATTTTATTGTTTTTAAAAAAAATCAACATGAGTTGTGGGGAGGTAGACTTAGAGCCTGGATGTGTTTTCAGTTTTTTTTTTTTTTGGACACGGAGTTTCGCTCTGTCACCCAGGCTGGAGTGCAGTGGTATAATCTCAGCTCATTGCAACCTCTGCCTCCTGGGTTCAAGCAATTCTCCTGCCTCAGCCTCCCGAGCAGCTGGGACCACAGGCGCATGCTGCCACATCCAGCCAATTTTTTTTTTTGTATTTTAGTAGGGATGGGGCTTCACTGTGTTGCCCAGGCTGGTCCTGAACTCCCGAGTTAGGCAATCTGCCTGCCTCAGCCTCCTAAAGTGCTAGGATTACTGGTGTGAGCCACCGCGCCCAGCCTATTTTCAAATTTTTGCTCCCCCTTCTCAACATTCTCTTTTCTTGGGACAATGTGTAGCAATTAAAATTCCTTTTTCTGGCTGGGTGAGGTGGCTCATGCCTGTAATCCCAACACTTTGGGAGGCTGAGGCAGGCAAATCACCTGAGGTCAGGAGTTGAAGACCAGCCTGGCTAACATGGTGAAACTCCGTCTCTACTAAAAATACAAAAAGTAGCCAGGCGTGGTGGCACACTCCTGTAATCCCAGCTACTTGGGAGGCCGAGGCAGGACAATCACTGGAACCCAGGAGGCAGAGGTTTCAGTGAGTTGAGATCATACGCCTGCACTCCAGCCTGGGTGACAGAGGGAGACTATGTCTCAAAAAAAGAAAACAAAGTAAAAAATCTTTATAGTAAAACAACTAAAGATATTTTTACTGACCAGAATAAGATTTAAAGCTTATATAGGAATTCAAAGATGACCAGTTGCTTTCCTTTATTTTGCATTTCCCTTTCACTCACAAAGCATTAGCATGTTGTTTTTATTTGCTAAACTTTTGATAACGGTTTTAAGAAAAAGAAAAAAAAAAGGCCCTGAGAAAACTAATAAACTGATCATTATAACTAGCTTTGCATCTTTCTACCCACTTTTTTGTTTGTTTGTTTGTTTTTGTTTTTGTTTTTGAGACAGAGGCTCTTGTTGCCCAGGCTAGAGTGCAATGGCCAATCTCAGTGCTGGGATTACAGGCATGAGCCACTGCACCCAGCCCTACCCACCTTTTAAAATAAACCTGAAAGGATGTAATCTTTATGTCATTCATTAAGAAATTTTGTCCATTGGCCTAGAGTTATAATCCATTCCTCAAAATCAGGCTGAAATCATCTGTTAAACCAAAACAACATCAGGTCACAGTTCTTCATTCTTCAATATGATTAAACAGAATGGGCTTTTAATGCTTGATCTATTTTATAAAATGCCTTGGCCAGGCACAGTGGCTCACACTTGTAATCTCAGCACTTTGGAAGGCCGAGGCAGGTGGATCACCTGACGTCAGGAGTTTGAGACCAACCCGACATGATAAGACCACATCTCTACTAAAAATACAAAAATTAGCTGGATGTGGTGACAGGCGCCTGTAATCCCAGCTACTAGGGAGGCTGAGGCAGGAGAATCGCTTGAACCTGGGAGGCAAAGGTTGCAGTGAGCCAAGATCACACCACTGCACTCCAGCCTGGGCGATAGATTGAGACTGTGTCTCAAATAAATAAATATGTAGATGCATACATGTACATACATACACGTATAAAATGTCTTTATGAGCTGTGTGGATGTAGAAATAGGAATTGAGTTTAGATGAACCATGTTAATTTGTAAATGAGGAATTTAGATCAAATCCTGAATACCACTCTTTTAATAGAGCGATTCAGGGACAAACAGTACACTAACTTTTCTTAGAGTAATTTTTTAGGAGGAAAAAAATAATAAAATTAGTTTCACTTGTAGAATTTTTGATGACCCTTGAACATCATTATACTTCCACTGGGCTTTGGAATTGGGCAGATAGAAAAGGGTTCATGAGACACGATAACATTCCTTCTTTCATGGAAGGTGAAGCAATTTTAGTGTTAAATCTTCAGACTTGGGGCAGTGGAGGGGTTTTTTTCCTGAAATTTTTCCTTAAAAAGTGATTTTTTTTTTAACTGTAGATAATTTGGAAAGGTTAGAAAGCCATGTTTGAAAGTAGACAGTATTTTATATCATTGTGATAATCCCGAATATTCAATTATATATCGCTATTTTTCATTCAATATCGTAAGTATTTTCTAACGTAATTTTTAAAACTCGTTATAAGCTTTCTTCAGCACTGCCTGGAAGGAAAAAAAACTCCTTATGAGCGTAATTTTTAATGATGCTTTAAGTTGTTTTGTTTTCTTTCTTTTTTTTGCCAAGCAGGCAACTTTTAAAATCTTTGATCTTCAGAGTTGTTTTAAGGTATGTTTTCAATGAAGTTTGAATAACGAAGGGCACTTTGAATACCTGACTAAGTAGAAATTCTGCACAAAGTGTTGACTGTCTGAATTTACTGAATTCTCATTGTGCAATTTTAAAATTTTAAATATGTGTAATATTTGACCCAGAATTTTCTTCTAGGTATTCAACAGAAATACACACACACAAATGAATATTTCTTTACTTTTTTTTTTTTTTTTTTTTTTTTTTTTTTTTTTGGAGACGGAGTCTTACTCTGCCACCCAGGCTGGAGTGCGGTGGCAGGAACTCAGCTCACTGCAGCCTCTGCCTCCCAGTTTCAAGGGATTCTCCCGCCTCAGCATCCCGAGTAGCTGGTATTACAGGCATGCACCACCATTTCTGGCTTTGTGTGTGTGTGTGTGTGTGTGTGTGTGTGTGTGTGTATTTTTAGTAGACATGGGGTTTCACCGTGTTGGCCAGGCACGTCTCAAACTCCTGACCTCAGGTAATCCACCCACCTCGGCCTCCCAAAGTGCTGTGATTACAGGCTTAAGCCACCATATCCAGCCAGCTTTTTTTAGTAATAGCTAAATACTGTAAGCAACCTAAATGTACATCAGTAGTGGCTTGGAGAGATAAATTACAGTGCATCTAAAATGCAATACTATACAGTCATTACAAGGCATGAAGAAGTATAGCTACTGATATGGAATGATATCCAAAATAATGAGTAAATGAAAAAAGTTACCACTCAGTGTAATGTCGTTTCCATAAATAATATTAATAAATATAAACATATGACAGAATATGTATATAAAAATCTAGCCAGGTGCGGTGGCTCACACCTGTAATCCCAGCACTTTGGGAGGCCGAGGTAGGCAGATCACCTGAGGTCGGGAGTTCCAAGACCAGCCTGACCAACATGGAGAAACCCTGTCTCTACTAAAAATACAAAAAGTAGCCAGGCGTGGTAATGCATGCCTGTAATCCCAGCTACTCGGGAGGCTGAGGCAGGAGAATCACTTGAACCCAGGAGGCAGAGGTTGCGGTGAGCCGAGATCGCACCATTGCACTTCAGTCTGGAAAACAAGAGTGAAACTCTGTCTCAAAAAAAAAAAAAATCTAGAAAAGTACCCATTAAACTGTTAATAGTGATCATCTAGAGAGGATAAGATTCCAGAACACTTTCACCTTCTAAAGTATACATTTCTGTATTGGGATTTTTCTCTCTCTTTTTTTTTTTTTGAAATGGAGTTTCACTCTTGTCACCCAGGCTGGAGTGCAGTGGCATGATCTCCGCTCACAGCAACCTCTGCCTCTAGGGTTCAAGCAATTTTCCTGCCTCAGCATCCTGAGTAGCTGGCATTCAGGTGTCTGCCACCATGCCCAGCCAATTTTTGTATTTTTAGTAGAAACAGGGTTTCACCCTGTTGGCCAGGCTGGTCTTGAACTCCTGACCTCAGGTTATCCATCCACCTCAGCCTCCCAAAGTGCTGGGATTACAGGCATGAGCAACCTCGCCCAACCTACATTTGTGTGTGTGTGTGTGTGTGTGTGTGTGTGTGTGTGTGTTAGATGGAAGTTTTGCTCTTTTTGCTCAAATTGGAGTGCAGTGGCACAATCTTGGCTCACTGCAACCACTGCCTCCCAGGTTCAAGCTATTCTCCTACCCAGCCTCCTGGGTAGCTGGGATAACAGGCACGTGCCAGCACGCCCGGCTAATTTTTTGTATTTTTAGTAGAGATGGGGTTTCATCATGTTGGCCAGGCTGGTCTCGAACTCCTGTCCTCATGTGATCCACCTGCTTCGGCCTCCCAAAGTGCAGGGATTACAGGCGTGAGCCACTGCGCCTGGCCTACAGTTGTATAAAGTCAGGACAAAACAAAGTCCACTATCCAAAGATCTTATTCTGTAAACCTTCTAAGATTCTCCATTAGTCATGAGATAGTGGGCAGTTCCATCGGTTTCAGTTGGTCCTAAAATTTTCTTTAGATAGCCTTTGGTAATGAGATTTAATGATCAAATGGTGAACTTCAGTATGTACGTGCTAGTCTTCCTGCTCAGATATGCCAAAGTATTAGCCCTCTAATATAGAATCTTTCTTATGAATGGCTGGAGAATTCACTAAGTTAGATAGATACACTAAGAGGAAAATAACCTTTAAATATAAATAATTGTATTTTCCCTTACCCCCAGGCTATTCTGCATCTAAATTTGTTTCAATCTGTTCTAAGATATTACTATAGATGACAATACTATAGTCTTTATTGATATTTTGTACCCGCAGTACAGGGGGACATTTACTCTCCTCTTTTCTCTTTTCTCAGTTGTTATCTTTTTCTAAATCCAGTCTCTTTCTTATAGTTATACAAGTGTTTTTTTTGTTTTGTTTTGTTTTTGTTTTTTTAAGACGGAGTTTCGCTCTTGTTACCCAGGCTGGAGTGCAATGGCGCAATCTCGGCTCACCGCAACCTCCGCCTCCTGGGTTCAGGCAATTCTCCTGCCTCAGCCTCCTGAGTAGCTGGGATTACAGGCACGCGCCACCATGCCCAGCTAATGTTTTTGTATTTTTAGTAGAGATGGGGTTTCACCATGTTGACCAGGATGGTCTCGATCTCTTGACCTCGTGATCCACCCGCCTCGGCCTCCCAAAGTGCTGGGATTACAGGCGTGAGCCACCGCACCCGGCCACAAGTGTTTGTTTTATAATTATTTTCTTAAAACTCTACATGTATGTTTTTATATTTTTATTATTGCATATTCTTAATTAAAAAAGTTAAAAACTTGGAAAGTTACATGTTTTGAGATGTACAGTAGCAAAGGGTGACATTCAAAAATGTAGTTTCTTTATCCTGATCTTCAACATTTCTTTGTACTCCTAATTTATAGTTTTGTCGACAATCTGATGTCACTGTCACTGAAACAGAAGTTACATGGTCAGGAGGAAATGAGACCATAAGGAAAACTTTCTTCCAGTTGCTTTAATATTGACTAAAATGTTTGCACACCTGTTAAGATTTATTACCAGAATAACCTATAAATTACGCCTACATAAATATGTGTTCTGAAGTAAGTTATAGTTTAACCTTAATTAGATAGATAAACTATAAAAAAAAAAAAGTGTACTAGTTTTTTTTAAAAAAAATAGCCTACCCCTTCCTTAAAGAGAAGTCATAAATATGACTTGGGGCCGGGCGCAGTAGCTCACACCTGTAATCTTAGCACTTCAGGAGGCCAAGGTGGGCATATCACTTGAGCCCAGGAGCTCGAGACAAGCCTGGGCAACATGGCAAAACCCCGTCTCTACTAAAAATACAAAAATTAGCTGGGTGTGGTGGCACACGCCTGTAGTCCCAACTACTTGGGAGGCTGAGGTGGGAGGATCGCTTGAACCGGGAGGTGAAGGTTGCAGTGAGCTGATGTCGTGCCACTGCACTCCAGCCTGGGCAACAGAGCGATACTGTGTCTCCAGACAAAACAACAACAACACAAATATGCATTGGTGTAGCCGTGAGGCAGGCAGGGGAGGGAGCTCATCCCAACCTTGAGTCAGAGATCAGGCCCTCAGGAAATTTGGAGATGTCTAAATTTATGGCTCAAGCTGAGCTTTTGCCAGGTTAACACTTACTTTTAAGCATAAGTTTATGCTTTCAAAATTTTTTTTAGTCATAAGGGATATTCTCTCCTTAAGGAATTTATAGTCTAGTCAGGAGAAACAGTTGATTGCAATATGATATAGATGTTATCAGAGAGGTATGTAGAGGCACACCCAGGTGCAGAACCTCATCCAGAGGGTGGAGTGGAGAAGTAAAGGATGTTAGAGAGGGTTATGTGCAAATGTGACACCTGTGCTTAATCCTTAACTACGTGAAGGAGTTGTGCAAGGAAGAATATTGGTTCCTCTAGATAGAGCAGTGTGTGCAAAGGCCAACAGGGGAAAGAGGCCAACGAAGAGACTAGTGAATAGCCACTTTGTTTTGTTTTTTTGTTTTTAGAGACAAGGTCTCACTATGTTGCCCAAGGCTGGCCAACTCCTGGCCTCAAGTGATCCTCCTGCCATAGCCTCCTGAGTAGCTGGGATCACTGTGCCCCACCAGCCACTTAGTTTGAGTGTGTCTTAAGCCATTTGGACTCCATCCTGAAGGCTGAGAGGAATGTTTGAAAGATATTTAAGCATGACGGAAGGGAATTATATCATTACATTTGATGTTAAAGATTGTCCTGGCTAGAGCAGGAAAAATAGAATTAGAGGTCCCCTAGCCCTGGCAGTATGGTAGTCAGATATTAAGTCTTGAATAAGCTTAATTTGTAATGTTTTATTGAGCCTTGGAAAGTAGAAATAATCTTCAAGGGGCCCCCCAAACAAACACCAAAAGTAAAATCCAAGAGGTGAGCAAGAAAACATGAAAACCAGATTGCCCTGGGGTAAATTACCTAATTAGTCTTGTGATTCAGGAATTGGTTGGTCAGGAATAAGCTTGATAGTTGAGGTAAAGTGGGGAAACTAACCTCAAATGTGCTCCCAGTTGTGTGGCACTCCCATAATCCCTCCGTACTTGGCTCTTGGCAGAAACAAATGCAGACCTTTCCCTCTGGAGGAGGATGTCTTCAATTTAGGCCACCAGAATCTCATAAATTCACAAAACATTAAATGTGAATGTCTTAATCAATGATCATCAAACATACAAGGAAGAATCAGAAGTGACAAATAATATCCTCAGATATTGTCAAGATATCAAGGACCTCATATATTATCACATATTAAAATAATCAGACTAAAAATATGACATTTTTAAAGAAATAATCACAAAATGAACAGCAAAAAATCACAAATCACCAGGCAAATGTGAAAAATAACTAAATAAAACTTTTACTAATAAAAAATAGTTGAAATCAAAATCTCAGGGTTAGTTTGAATTAGTAAATTGGAAGCCAGATTTTTTTTTTTTTTTTTTTTTTTT
>NW_016107503.1:5535282-5536397 GCF_001604975.1 Cebus imitator
AAAAAAAAAAAAAAAACTCTCCAGAAAGCAATATAGAGAAAAAACAAACGGAAAATATAAAAGAGAGGTTAAAAGACAGGGGGTTAAAATAAGAAAGACTGAAGTCCCAGAAGGAAAGAATAAAGAAAATAGAGGGGAGCCAAAGTGCTTAGAGACCTAAGAGCTGCGAATTATGGAGGCTAAGAAATGAAACCACGGGTACAGGAAGCAGAACATATATCAAACAGATAAATAAATTCATGCAGTCATGTAATAGTCAGATTGCAAAATACCAAGAGAGAAGATCTTAAAGGACCAAAGAAAAGATACACTACCTAAAAAGAAACTACAATCGATAAGAAAGATAAATTTCTCACTGCTGTATCAGAAGCCGGAGGAGGAGGGCATACTATCTTCAATGTGATAAGAGAAAATGATCAACCTGGAATTTTATGTCCAGAGAAACTGTCTTTCAAGGAAGATGGTGAAATACAAAGACATTTCAGATAAGCAAAATAGAAACTACTTCCAACAGACTTTCACTTAAGGAAATTCTATTTTAGGAAGAAGGAAAATAGTACCAGAAAGGAAGTCTGAGATACAAGAAGGAATGGTGAGCAAAGAAATTCGTAAGCACCTGTGTAAATCTAAACAAGTTCTACCTGTATAAAATAATAATGATGATAATGTTATCTAATTTGTGAGGCTAAAAAAAGAAAATATTGGACAACTGAGAGAGTGGTTAAAATTTAGGTTTTATGTTAATTTTAAATTAATGTGTCATGCATATTAAAATTTTAAGGATAACTTCTAAAAGAAAAGTACCTAACTTCCAAGCAAATAAAGAGGAAAATCAAATTTAAATTTTTTTAAATAAAAGTTATTTTAGCTAGGTGCGGTGGTTCATGCCTGTAGTCTGAGCTCCTCGGGAGGCTGAGGCAGGGCAATGTTTGAGCCCCAGGGTTCCAGTCTACAGTGAGCTACAATGGTCCCACTGCAACTCAGCCTGGGTAACAGGGCAAGACGCTGCCCTGTCTCTAAAAAAAAATAAATAGTACCCCAAAATATGCACAACTGTGATCTATTAGTAAAACACCACCAAAAAAAAAACCACTTAAAATTTTTGTTATTTACAA
>NW_016107503.1:5538672-5540972 GCF_001604975.1 Cebus imitator
GGGGTTTCACTCTTGTTGCCCAGGCTGGAGTGCAGTGGTGCAATCTCGGCTCACTGCAACCCTCTGCCTTCTGGGTTCAAGTGATTCTCCTGCCTCAGCCTCGAGAGTAGCTGGGATTACAGGCATGCACCACCACAGCTGGCTAATTTTGTGTTTTTAGTAGAGATGGGTTTCTCCATGTTGGTCAGACTATTTTTCTCTTTTAACCTATATGTGGCATTTGACATTTATTTATTTATTTACTTATCTTTTTGAGACAGAGGTCTCACTCTGTCACCCAGACTGGAGTACAGTGGCGCAATCTTGGCTCACTGCAACCTCCGACTCCCTGGTTCAAGCAATTCTCCTGTCACAGCCTTCCAAGTAGCCAGGATTACAAGCATGCACCACCACACCCAGCCGATTTTTGTATTTTTAGTAGAGACAGGGTTTCACCATGTTGGCCAGGATTGTCTCCATCTGCAGACCTTGTGATCTGCCCACCTCAGCCTCCCAAAGTGCTGGGATTACAGGCATGAGCCACCGCACCTGGCCTCACACTTTTTAGCGCTTTGAAAATGTCTCCATTCTTGGCCTTTGTTGTTATGTTATACTGTTGCTTCTCTGAACTATACACTGTTTCCTTACTTCTGGGTTCCTTAACATGCAAGTCTCAGTTTGTATCCCTTGAGTGATTTTCCATCCCTCAGAGATATCATTTACCTTTATAGCTTCATCTGTCACCTTCACGAGATTCATTTTCAAATTTCTAGGCAGGTCTTGTTTTTCCACCTCCAGAAACATATTTAACTACTGGTTAGAAATTTCAACTTGGGTATCTCATATCATTTAAAACTAAACTTAGCAAAAAAAAAGAAAGAAAGAAAACCAAATTATCTACCTAACTGACTTCCTTTTCTGACTTTCCTACCTTTATTTATGTACTTTTTATTTTTTTAATGGTGACGAGGTTTGCCATGTTGCCCAGGCTGGTCTTCACCTCCTGAGCTCAGGTGATCCACCTGCCTCAGCCTCCCGAAGTGCTGGGATTATGGGCATGAGTCCCTAAGCTCGGCTGTTTCCTACCTTTACTAATGGTTTCAACAGCTGATTTCCGGACTCAAAATGAGTTGTTATTAAACTTTTCTCCATTATCATTCATATCGTTTGTCACTAGGGCTCACTTCAAATATTACTTTTGTCTTCGTATCACTCCATACGATATTTTAAACTTCTTGAGGACAGGGACAGTATATTATGCTTCCTTTCATTTCTTGCAACACTTAACCAGTAACATATATGATATATTGAAAGACTTTAAGTTAAATGAAGTGAAGGAATCAGGGTCGCTTCTTTTTTTCTCACAGGTACTGCTAAAGTCAGACAGCCCAACAGGTGATGTTCTACTGGATGAAACTCTCAAACACATCAAAGCAACTGAACCCACAGAAACTGTCCAGACATGGATAGAGCTACTCACTGGTAAGATGACTTAAAATAATATGTGAATTTCACACTTTGTTATCTTTATCCTACCCCGAAATTTGGTAAAAGAATTACCAAAATTCATCATGCTGGATGAGATAGATATGGTTCACTATTTAATTCTAATGAGGGACAGAAAAAGCGTGGTCAATTGAAACCTAAAGTTTTCCAGAGCTTCACCTTATCTTATGTCCTCCCACCCCAAAAACTCTTTAACGGTATTCTTCACAAGAAACGTTTTTTTTTGAGACAGAGTCTCACTCTGTCGCCCAGGCTGGAACACAGTGACACAATCTCAGCTCACTGCAATTTCTGCCTCTTGGGTTCAACCAGTTCTCCCTGCCTCCTCCTAAGTAGCTGGGATAACGGATACCCACCACCACACCGGCTAATTTTTGTATTTTTACAAAATACAAAAATTTGGGGGTTTAACTATGTTGGCCAGGCTGGTGTTGAATTCCTTACCTCAAGTGATTCACATGACTTGGCCTCTCAAAGTGCTAGTATTACAGGTGTGAGCCACCGAACCTGCCCTTCCAGTGTATTTTTTTATTTCTATTATTATAAGTTTTAGCTCCAGAATTTCCTTTTGGTCCCTTTCTCTATCTCTTTATTGATATTCTCATTTTGTTTATACATCATTTTCCTGTCTTTGTCCATATTTTTATCTTTGAGCATCTTTAATACAGTTCTACCTGAGTGCGGTGGCTCTCTCCTATAATCCCAGCACTTCATAAGGCCAAGGCAGGTGGATCACCTGAGGTCATGAGTTCGAGACCAGCCTGGCCAGCATGGTGAAAGCGCATCTCTACAAAATACAAAATTTAGCTGGGTGC
>NW_016107503.1:5541277-5543136 GCF_001604975.1 Cebus imitator
AAAAAAAAAAGAAGTTGCTTCCAAGTCTTTCTCCAGTAAATCCAACATATAGTCTGTTGATATATTTTATTCCTTTGAACGGGCCATACTTTCCTATTTCTTTGTATGTCTTATGATTTTTTGTTGTTGAAAACTGGACATTTGAATCTTTTTCCATCCTTTTAGTTTCAACCTGTTTGTATCTTCGACTCTGAAGTGTGTTTTCTGTAGACAGCATACAGTTGGATCTTTTCCTGTTGGTTTGTTTTTTTTTTTTTTTTTTTGTATCCTTGGATTTTTTTTTTTTTTTTTTTTTTTTTTTTTTTTTTTTTTTTTTTTTTTCATTCAGCCTGATAGTCTGTATCTTTTGCTTGGAGTATTTAATTCATTCACATTTAATGTTATTACTGATATGGTTGAATTCAATCTGCCATTTTTCCCTTTATATGTATCTCCCTTTTTTGTTTTTGTTCTTCTGTTTCTTTTTTGCTGCCATTTTTTGATTAAGTGAATATTTTCTAATAAAGTAGATTTATGTAGTGGATATTTGTAATGTAATGTTTTAGTCCCTTTAATGATTTTAAAGTTATTTTTGTGCTGTTTTCTTAGTGGTTGCTCTAGGGCTTATAATATACATCCTAACTTATGAAAATCTACTTTCATTGATTTTATACCACATTTAATTTGTATAAAATTTATACCACGTTTAATTCCAAGGAAACTTTACTTCTATATAACTCTATTCCTTCTCCCTCTTTTTTTGTAAATATTGCTATATGTTTCTTTTTTTGTTTTTTTGCTTTTGGGTTTTTTGTTTTGTTTTTTGTTTTTGAGATAAGGTTTCACTATGTTACCTAGGCTGGTCTCAAACTGCTGGGCTCAAGCAATCTGCCCACCTCAGCCTCCCAAAGTGCTGAGATTACAGGCATGGGCCACCGTGCCAATACTGTTACCTGTATTACATCCATATGTGTTACAAATTCAACAATTCATTGTTATAATTATTAAAGAAGAGAAGAAAACACAAATATATTATTACAGAGTTTATTATATTTTTTCTTTTTTTATTTTATTTTTTTTATTACTTTATTAAACAACCGTGTTACAGAGTTTATTATATTAACCGTCTTATTTACCATTTCTGGTTTTCTTCATTTCTTCCTATGGATTCAAGTTGCCATCTGGTGTCATTTTCTGTACTCCAGTACAACTTTTTTCCCACCCTTCTTTGTGCTGTTATTACATTTCTATGTTATAACCTTGTGCAAAAGTTTAAAATTTTTTTTTAAAGTTATAACTCAGTAATAACAATTGTGTAAATATTGTTTTGTGCAATTGCTTTATAAATTATTTAAGAGATGAAGTATTTATACCATGTTTCCCATTACTTAATTACTTTTACTATTTGTTCATGTGGATTCAAATTACTGTCTGGTATGTCTTGCTTTCAGCCTTAACAGCTTCCCTTTAGATTTTAGTATTAATATTTCTTATAAGGCAGGTCTGCTAGGAGTGAACTCTTTCAGATTTTTTTTTTTTTTTTTGTGACAGAGTCTCACACTGTTGCCCGGGCTGGAGTGCAATGGTGCGATCTCGGCTCACTGCAGCATCTGCCTCCCAGATTCAAGTGATTCTCCTGCCTCAGCCTCTTGAGTAGCTGTGATTACAGGCGCCCACCACCACACCCGGCTACATTTTTGTATTTTTAGTAGAGATGGGGTTTCACTATTTTGGCCAGGCTGGTCTTGAACTCCTGACCTCATGATCCACCCACCTCGGCCTCCCAAAGTGCTGGTATTACAGGTATTAGTCTTTCATATATATTTGATCTAGGAATGTATTTATTTTTTAGAAATTTTTCTTTTTTTTTTTTTTTTTTT
>NW_016107503.1:5543251-5548907 GCF_001604975.1 Cebus imitator
GACGGGGTTTCACCTTGTTGACCAGGATGGTCTCGATCTCTTGACCTCGTGATCCACCCGCCTCGGCCTCCCAAAGTGCTGGGATTACAGGCTTGAGCCACCGCGCCCGGCCCCTAGAAATTTTTCTTTGCCTTTTTTTTGAGACAGAGTCTCACTCTGTCACCCAGTCTGGAGTGCAGTGGCGTGATCTCAGCTCACTGAAACCTCCACCTCCTGGGTTCAAGCGATTCTCCTGCCTCAGCCTCCTGAGTAGCTGGGACTACAGGCACATGCCACCACATCTGCTTTGCTTTCATTTTTGAAAGATAGTTTGCCAGTTATAAGATTCTTGGCTAATAGTTTCTACCCTCACCTTGAGTAAGTCTACTCATTCTTCTGGCCTGTATTTTTTCTAATGGGAAGTCAGCTGTTAAGCTTACCAAAATTCCAGTGTGATGTGATAAGTCATTATTCTCTTCCGCTTTCATGATTTTCCATTTATCTCCGGTTTTCAACATTTTTACTCTGTTGTTATATGGGTCTCTTTGTGTTCATCCTACTTGGAGTTCGTTGAGCTTCTCAAATGTGTGGTTGAGTGTTTTTCATCATATTTGGCAAGATTTTAGCCATTACTTCCTTGAGTATTTTTTCTGCCTCTTTCCTTCTGGTGCTTCCATTTTATGTATGTTTGTCAAGTTGATGATATTTCACATTTCTCTGTTTATTTTTCTTCATTCTCTTTTCTCCTTGTCCTTCATATTACATAATCTCTTTGATCTCCAAGTTTGCTGATTCTTTCTTTTGCCAGCTCAGATCTATTGTTGAGATCCTTGAATGAATTTCTCATTCTGTTTGTTGTACTTTTTTTTTTTTTTTGCTGGATGCAGGCTGCTGGTATGTATGTTGAAACATTTTATGTCTGTATTCTTTTTTTTCGAGATTGAGTCTCACTCTGTCACCCAGGCTGGGGTGTAATGCTGCAATCCTGGCCCACTGCACCCTCCGCCTCCTGGGTTCAAGTGATTCTCCTGCCTCAGCCTCCTGAGTAGCTGGAACTACAGATGCACAATACCACACCAGGCTAATTTTGTATTTTTAGTAGAGATGGGGTTTCACCATATTGGCCAGGCTGGTCTCAAATTTTTGACCTCAAGTAATCCGCCTGCATCGGCCTCCCAAAGTGCTGGGATTACAGATATGAGCCACCAAGCCCAATCTGTTTGTTGTACTTTTAAACTCTAGGATTTCTGTGGTTTTTTGGGGGGTTAAGGAGGATTTTGAGATGGAGTCTTGCTTTGTCACCTAGGCTGGAGTGCAGTGGCGCAATCTTGGCTTATTGCAGCCTCTGCCTCCCAGATTCAAGCAATCTCTGCCTCAGCCTCCCAAGCAGCTGGGATTACAGGCACCCACCACACTTGGCTAATTTTTGTATTTTAAATAGAGACGGGTTTCACCATGCTGGCCAGGCTGGTCTCGAACTCCTGGCCTCAAGTGATCCGCCCACTTAGCCTCCCAAAGTGCTGGAATTATAGGTATAAGCCACCGCACCTGGCCTAAATGGTTCTTTTTTGTAATTTCTGTCTTTATTGATATTCTCTATGTGATGAATCATGGTTTCCCTTAGGTCTTTGAACATATTTATAAAAGCTGCTTTGTAGTCTTTGTAAAGTCCAACATTTCAGTGTTCTCGAAGGCAGCTTCCATGCCTGCTTTTTTCCTTCTGAATGGGTCAATGGGTCACAATTTACTCTTTGTATAGTTCATACTTTTTTGTCAAAAACTGGACATTTTAGATACTAGATTGTGCACCTCTGGATACTATACTGCAGCTGTCCCCAGTCTTTTTGGCACCAGGACAGGTTTCATGGAAGACAGTTTTTCCACTGGGGTTGGGGACAGGAGGATGGGTTCAGTATGATTCAAGCGCACTATCACTAGAGTCTCACAAGGAATGTGCAACCTAGATCCCTCCCATGTGCAGCTCACAATAGGGTTCACACTCCTACGGGAACCTAACACCACTGCTGATCTGGCAGGAGGCGGAGTTCAGCTTCACCCACCCATGGCTCACCTCCTGCTGTGTGCCCAGGTTCCTAACAGGCTACGGACCAGTACCAGTCCGTGGTCCAGGGGTTGGGAACACCTGCTGCATTGGCTTCTCCTTCCTGCTAGAGTTTGATTGTGTTGTTTCCTTAGTACTTTGTTTCTTTATTTAGTGAGTTGCCTGCAGTAGCTCTCTGAAGTCTGTTTCTCGTGTAGTGTGCGGCCTCTGATGTCACTGGTCATATTTTCTTGTTTTTATCTTTTGGCCCAGCTCCCTATGTGTTGCCAGTGGGTCCGCAGAGGCCACTTACTAGTCAAAGGTTGTGCTTAAGATCCTTCAGCCAATTAGATTTTTTTTTATCCTTTACTGTTGGATGTGTGTGTGTGCGATTTTGACACAGCTATCACAAATCAGGGAGTTTACATTTTGCCCACATTCACTGAGGAACTAGCAGCTTGGAATTTCTCTCTCTGATTTCTTCTCAGAGAGAGTACATCCTTGGACATATACCAGGGCTGCATGTGATTTTTTAAATTTTATTTTTATTTTTCATTTTTTGAGATGAAATCTCACTCTGTCACTCAGGCTGGAGTGCAGTGGTGCAATCTCAGCTGACCAAAACCTCTGCCTCCTGGGTTCAAGCAATTCTCCTGCCTCAGCCCCCTGAGTAGCTGGGACTACAGGCATGCATCACAACATCCAGCTTTTTTTTTTTTTTTTTAAGTAGCTTCCTAGGAGTTGCCTCTGAGTTAGAGCAGTTTATTGTTCAGCCAGTGTTTGGTCAGGGGTTGTGCTTTAGCCCTTGGTGCCAGTGAAGTATCCACCCTTTGTTAATGGATCTACATGTGGCCTGGGGAATACTCTCAAGTCAAGCCCTACGTCCTGCTCTGATTGCTCCTGAGTAGATGCAGCCTGGTGCAAGCACACAGTCTTCCCAACCCTCGTGTTGGCCATGATTCCAGAAGGGCTTTTCTTGGATTTCTCTTTCTCTGGTTCTGCCTGTTAAACATCTGGAGGCTTTGCCATTTGGGTTTTTCTTTTCTTTTCTTTTTTTTTCGAGATGGAGTCTTGCTCTGTTGCCCAGGCTGGAGTGCAGTGGTGCAGTCTCAGCTCACTGCAACCTCCACCTCCCAGGTTCAAGTGATTCTCCTGCCTCAGCCTCCCAAGTAGCTGGGATTACAGGCACCTACCACCACACCCAGTTAATTTTAGTATTTTTTGTAGAGACAGGATTTCACCATGTTGATCAGGCTGGTCTTGAACTCCTGACCTTGTGATTCACCCACCTAAGCCTCCCGAAGTGCTGGGATTACAGGCATGAGCCACCAGGCCTGGCCACCATTTGGGTTTTTCATACCAGTACCATAGAGGTAGCAGCACCCTCATAATTGCTCTCCACCAAGATCTCTATGGTTTTCAACGCCCTTAGGCATAGAATTCTCCACACTGAGTTCCAAATAAAGTGAGTCCTCTCAGGCAGAGTTTTGTAGCTCCTTATTTTTCAGGCCGCCCTTCCCTCCTGGGCAGAACTTCTGCACAAGGGCCCACTTCTCCTAGAGCGATACCCTCCTGATCTATGAGTAGGCGCTGGGGAAAAAAGGTGTTAGCCCCTGGTTTTCTTGGCTTACCTTTTCTGTTTCAGACGCTCTAATCTTTGAACAAGCTGGAATGGGAGCAATTGAAGTCTCAGTATTGTCAGCCTACCAGGCCTGGGATAGAGCTTCTGCCCTGCAAGTAGAGGAGAGAACCTCAGTCCTCTCAGCTTCACCAGCAAATAGAACTTCTGCAATACAGAGCAGAAATCATCCGGGAGAGACTAGCGTCCTAAAGAGAATTTCAAAAATACATAAATAATTTACGGTGTCACAGAGAGGTCACATAAGAACAGAAATAAAGTCCGTAAGCTGTAGCAATAGGGAAGTCTTTGGTGACATTTTTTGAAGCTGGTTTAATGTGAAGTATGGTTGAAGTCAAAACCAGATTTTAAAGGACTAAGGATTAATGAATTGAGGAATGAATAAAGATTATGCTTTTAAACACTTTAACCATTCAAGGTTCCAAATAACTACATTTTTCATTCTGCTATTCTCTTTCTGTTCATTATGTCCTATTTCTTTTTTCTCATAGGCGAGACCTGGAACCCTTTCAAATTGCAGTACCAGCTGAGAAATGTACGAGAGCGCATTGCAAAGAACCTAGTAGAGAAGGGTATTCTAACCACTGAGAAGCAGAATTTCCTGCTCTTCGACATGACTACTCATCCAGTGACCAATACAACAGAGAAACAGCGGCTAGTGAAAAAACTTCAAGATAGCGTACTAGAGCGGTGGGTAAATGACCCTCAGCGTATGGACAAGCGAACACTAGCACTCCTGGTGCTAGCCCACTCCTCAGATGTGTTAGAGAATGTCTTCTCCTCTCTGACAGATGACAAGTATGATGTGGCAATGAATCGAGCCAAGGACTTAGTAGAACTGGACCCTGAAGTGGAAGGGACAAAGCCTAGTGCCACAGAGATGATCTGGGCTGTGCTGGCAGCCTTCAATAAATCTTAAAGCCAGCAGGTGGGTTTCTCCTTTTCCCTTGCTGGCTGGTGGTGACTGTCAGAGACCTCATCACTGAGTTTTGTGTGATGAGATGTTTTCATCATTTTTGTTTCCTTTTCTTGAATCAGACTTGTGATTTGGAGAGAGCAACTTCAGGGCTTCTCCACAGACCTTGGCCATGATAAGCAGCCCTTGTTTCTCCCCACACTTCCACTCCATAGGTGAACAAACTGGGAGGACTCACACACACCCAGTAAACGTTTTCTCCCATTTCTTGGTTTAGTTTCACCAGTGTGCTTTTGGATAAACAGAAATATCTAAATGGGATTTAGAGTTCTCCAGCTACAGAATGTGAAGGAGATAAAAAGCCAACCATCTATTATATTTTTCTAAGTTTGTTTTCTATCTTAAATATATGTTTTCACAGTCTTTGTCTCTCAGACTCTGCTAAATAATGTAACTTTTTGAAATAACTGTCACTGAATAAGGAGCAATGAGAAACAAAACTAATTTTTGGAGCAGATAGTCTCTGAAATTGTATATCCTGCTAGTGATTTTCTCATCTTTCCTTTTCTAACAACCTAATGAGAATGTCCCAGATTCAAATACCTGGATCTCAAAGTCCTAGAGCCAGAAATATATTCTCTCATCCCTCTTAGCTTTATCTTGTGCCCTTATTCACTAAGGCAAAAGTCTAAATGAAGGAAAAAATGTCTGTCTCAACACCTTGTTCATGCAATCAACATTAGAATTTGTAAGGGAGGAAGGGAGGTGGCAAGGAAATTTCCATCTTTGGAGTACATGACTGTCCCGTTTCCCCCAGTCCACTTTGTTTTGAGACAGGGTCTTGCTCCATTGCCCAGGCTGGAGTACAGTGGTGCTATCACAGCTGACTGCAGCCTTGACCTCCAGGGCTCAAGGGATCCTCCTGCCTCAGTCTCCCAACTAGCTGGGACTACAGGCACATGCCACCATACTGAGCTTTTTTTTTTTTTTTTTTTGAGACGGAGTTTCGCTCTTGTTACCCAGGCTGGAGTGCAATGGTGCGATCTCGGCTCACCACCACCTCCGCGTCCTGGGTTCAGGC
>NW_016107503.1:5549019-5551106 GCF_001604975.1 Cebus imitator
ACGGGGTTTCACCATGTTGACCAGGATGGTCTTGATCTCTTGACCTTGTGATCCACCCGCCTCGGCCTCCCAAAGTGCTGGGATTACAGGCTTGAGCCACCGCGCCCGGCCTTTTTTTTATTTTTTAGAGACAGGGTCTCCCTTTGTTGCCCAGGCTGGTCTAGAATTCCTGGGCTCAAGCAGTTCTTCCACCTCAGCCTCCCAAAGTGCTGAGATGACTGGCATGAGCCACTGCACCTGCCCCTGCAGCTACTTTGATGTCTCTGCTCTGACTGAATTGAAGGATTGAAGGAATTGTAAGTTTCAGTTGCTGAATATATCAGTATATCTGAACTCCAGAGCTTTTTCTTTCCTATTTTTGGCTTCCTACGTAAATTGATCAAGTCTGTCTATATTTAAGGGTTCTGGGAGTAGTTTTGTGTATATTTAATACATAGATGTGCTCCTAGTCATCAGTCTTGTTTCAGTAATTGTTTCAGTCTTGTTTCAGAGATTCTGGCCAAATCTCTAATAAGTTTTTCACTTCAGTAGTGAGGGCAATGAGAAGCTTTATTAAGAAAGATCCTGTTTAGAGGGCTAACTTGGTGTCGAAAGCATGCTGATATAAAATCCAGTATTTGAGGATATAAGGAGGATGGGCATTGAGCTGTGCTCATGTTAAGCACTTATTATACTGTAATGGGATAGTGCCTCTCGACCATTACAGAATAACAGGCTGTCAAAGGGCTAACACAGATGACCCAGACCTGACGTTAAATCCTCCTGATTAGGAGTAATTAAGTGAATGATTTATTCATTTATCTCCTCTGCCAAATCTGCCTAGCCCACAGAAGTTCCCCAACTCAATTCACATTTTGTTTTGTTTTGTTTTTCCCTTTAGGTATCTCTTAGGTGAATAGAGATATAAATTGTAATAGGAAACAAACTCTAAATGTGAGGCTGAATAGAGCTTCAGTCCGGCTCTCTAATAGTGCAAAAGTTGGTCCATGTCTTGTCTCTACCTGATTTAGCTTTTTCTTTTCCTTGAACAATTCGGCATGAATTGAAACCAGGTTTTCCTGTGGAAAGTTTTAGCTTGATTGGGGGATAGAAGTTGAATTGAGTTCTTTCTTGCAACTCTTAGTGTTTATTTTTATATTATATCTCAATAAGACGAAGATGTCTTCAGTTTGAATCTGCATAATGTTCACTGCCAAACACCTTCTCATTTAATGCATATGGCCTTCACATTTCTGTATAATAAAGATCAATTATCAGCTCTCTGGTCTCTCTGTGCACAATTTTATAACTTAATTTGTTTGCATTGGAAATAAAGACTTTCTACACAAGGCTAGCAATCCTCCCCCTTTACACTAGCATACCAGCCTGTTTTATCCTATGCAGAAAATGAGGGATACAAAAACAATTGTAACATGCATAGGCTGAGGGGCAGGACACATCAAAGCTGACCTGATGAACACCAGCTAATTCTGCAGAGCCTAAACAGCATCTCCATCGCAATCAAAATAAATTAACCAATTATACCATCGTTACCACGAAGAGAATGAATATGATCTGTCCTACAAATAGCTACTTTCATATGACACCTGCACTTATCTAGGAGCTGAAAGTCTTAAGCTCCAAATGTAGGTGACATGCCTGGCTATAATAGAGGTAACATGTAAAAATGTAGGTGTCCTTATAATTGGCTTATTCTCCCTTTCTTTAGACTGTCTACAGCATAAGGGACAATAATACATTTGTTTACTAGGATTGTTTATACTTTTTTTTTTTCACTAGACTGCAGTTTGGAATTTGGGGATGCCAACTTTATAGTAGGAAGCTACCTAGGATCGTTTATACTTTTCTAATATTTTTATTTAAAACAAAGTACTGTTTCTCTAAGTCAAGATTTATACAATGTTTCTCAAAGTGTATTGCAAAGACCATTCCACCAAAATATGTGTGTGTGATAGGAGAGTACTTTGCTAAAATGCAGATCCTAGTAAATTAGTCTCTGGAGTTATGAGGAGGCTGCATTTTTTTTTTTTTTTTTTTTTTTTTTTTTTTTTTTTTTTTTTTTTTTTTTTTTTTTTTTTTTTTTTTTT
>NW_016107503.1:5552106-5553371 GCF_001604975.1 Cebus imitator
GTCTTGCTCTGTTGCCCAGGCTGGAGTACGGTGGTGCAATCTTGGCTCACTACAACCCTTGCTTTCCAGGTTCAAGGTATCCTCCTGCCTCAGCCTCCTGAGTAGCTGGGATTACAAGCATGAACCACAATGCTTGACTGATTTTCATATTTTCAGTAGAGACAGGGTTTCGCCATGTTGGCCAGTCTGGTTTCAAACTCCTGGCCTCAGGCAATCCACCTGCCTCAGGCTCTCAAACTGCTGGGATGACAGGTGTCAGGCACTGTGCCCAGCACTTACTTTTATTACCAAATAATATTCCAATGTATGGATATACCATAGTTCATCCATCAGCTGATGGACCTGGTAACTATTTTTAAATATGCCTATGTAGAATATAATGTGTCCAAAGCAAAATCTATATTTTCCCTCCTCAACCTTCTACTTAAGGCTTCCCTGTCTCAGTAAACAATGTCATCATTCACCTAGCTGCTCAGAGCAAAAACTTTGAAATCATCCTTGAGTCTGCAAATGCTGTTGGTGATACCTTTAAAATAGATCCCACATCTGGCCATTTTCAACCATCTCCATAGCTACCACATGCTAGTCCAAGTCACTGTCATCCCTCACCTGAACTGTTGTAAAAGACCAATTGGTTTCCTGCTACCACTTCACTCTTCGTCCCCATGGAGCAGCAGAAAGATCAGTTTAATTCCCAAATAATTTTTTTTTTTTTTTTTTTTTGAGACAGAATCTCGCTCTGTCACCAGGTGCCAGGCTGGAGTGCAGTGGCCTGATCTCGGCTCACTGCAACTTCCGCCTCCTGGGTTCAAGCAATTCTCCTGCCTCAGCCACCTGAGTAGCCAGGACTACAGGCTTGCGCCACCATGCCCAGCTAATTTTTGTATTTTAAGTAGAGACGGGGTTTCACCATGTTGACCAGAATGGTCTGGATCTCTTGATCTCCTGATCCGCCCGCCTCGGCCTCCCAAAGTGCTGGGATTACAGGTGTGAGCCACTGCGCCCAGCAATTCCTAAATAATTTTGTGTCACTCCCCTGCTCAACACCATGTGATGGCTGCCCATCACACAAAAACTAAAATCTGGGCCAGGCGCGGTGGCTCACGCCTGTAATCCCAGCAGTTTGGGAGGCCGAGGTGGGTGGATCATGAGGTCAAGAGATTGAGACCATCCTGGTCAACATGGTGAAACCCCGTCTCTACTAAAAATACAAAAATTGGGCCGGGCGCGGTGGCTCAAGCCTGTAATCCCAGCACTTTGGGAGG
>NW_016107503.1:5555261-5556765 GCF_001604975.1 Cebus imitator
GCCTGAACCCAGGACGCGGAGGTTGCGGTGAGCCGAGATCGCGCCATTGCACTCCAGCCTGGGTAACAAGAGCGAAACTCTGTCTAAAAAAAAAAAAACAACTAAAATCTAAAGTTCTTACCAGACCTCAGCCGGGCACGGTGGCTCACCCATGTAATCCCAGCACTTTGAGAAGCTGAGGTGGGCGGATCACCCGAGATCAGGAGATGGAGACCATCCTGGCCAACACGGTGAAACCCCGTCTCTACCAAAATACAAAAAATTAGCCAGGCATGGTGGCAGGCACCTGTAGTCCCAGCTACTCGTGAGGCTAAAGTAGGAGAATCACTTGAACCCGGGAGGCAGAGGTTGCAGTGAGCTCAGATCATGCCACTGAACCACTCCAGCCTGGCAACAGAGACTCACTCACTTGGTCTAAAAAAAAGAAAGAAAGAAAGAAAAGAAAAAGAAAGTTCTTACAATGACCTAAGAAGCTAAGAAGCTGGCCGGGCATAGTGGCTCACGCCTGTAATCCAAGCACTTTGGAGGCCAAGGTGGGCGGATCACCTGAGCTTGGGAGTTCAAGACCAGCCTGACCAACATGGTGAAACCCCGTCTTAAAAAAAAAAAAGAAGCTAAGAAGCCAAGAACGATCTCATCCTTGCCTGTATCTCCTGTCTTATTCTGGCCTTTAGCTACATTGACCTTCTTGCTGTTTCTCAAATACACCAAAAATATGCTCTTGCTTCAGGAGCTTTGGACTTGCTGTTCCCGCTCCCTAACTGAACCAGTTTCTCTCTGGAAAACTGCTTGGCTCACTCCCCATGCAGATTTCTGCTCAGATACCTCAGGTCTTCCCCAAGCACCCAATGTATGGCCTGGCACCATGGCTCACGCCTGTAATCCCAACACTTTGGGAGGCAGGTGGATTACTTAAGGTCAGGAGTTCAAGACCAGCCTAGCCAATATGGTGAAACCTCAGCCTCTCAGGCTCAAGCCATCCTCCCGCCTCAGCCTCCCAAGTAGCTAGGAACATAGGAATGTGCCACCACACCTGGCTATTTTTTCTTTTTTAGAGAAGGGGTCTTGTCATGTTGCCCAGGCTGCTTTCAAACTCCTGGACTTAAGCAATCCTCCTGTCTTAGCCTCCCAAAGTGCTGGGATTACAGGCACGAGGAGCCACTATCCCCAGACATTTTTTTTTTTTGAGACAGGGTCTCGTTCTGTGGCCCAGGCTAGAGTACAATGGCATGATCTTGGCTCACTGCAACCTCTGCCTCCTGAGTTCAAGCAATTCTTCCGCCTCAGCCTCCCAGGTAGCTGGGATTACAGGCACCCACCACCACGCCCGGCTAATTTTTTTATATTTTTAGTAGGAACGGGGCTTCACCGTGTTGGCTAGCCTGGTCTCAAACTCCTGACCTCAGGTGATCTGCCCACCTTGGCCTCCCAAAATACCAGGATTACAGGCATGAGTCACTGGAGTCACTACACCTGGCTTTTTTTTTTTTTTTTTTTTTTTTTT
>NW_016107503.1:5557445-5560111 GCF_001604975.1 Cebus imitator
TGAGATAGAGGCTAGTTCTGCTGCCCAGGCTGGAGTGCAGTGGCACAATCTTGGCTCACTGCAACTCCACCTGCCAGGTTCAAGCGATTCTCCTGCCTCAGCCTCCCAAGGAGCTGAGATTACAGGCACCCACCACCATGCCCAGCTAATTTTTGTATTTTTAGTAGAGATGGGGTTTCACTGTGTTGGCCAGGCTGGTCTTGAACTCATGACCTCATGATTCGCCCACCTCAGCTTCCCAAAGTGCTGGGATTACAATAGCGCGACCTCAGCTCACTGCAACCTCCGCCTCCTGGGTTTACGTGATTTTCCTGCCTCAGGCTCCCGGGTAGTTGGGACTATAGGCGTGCACCACCACATCCGGCTAATTTTTTGTATTTTTAGTAGAGGCTGGCCAGGCTGGTCTCAAATTCCTGACCTTAGGTGGTCTGCCCACCTCAGCCTAAAGCTGTCAGTCTTTCTTAATATCCCCCGTTCTTCCATGCTCTTCCATTTCTACTGCCACGGCGCCTTGCCAATAAGCCAAAACTAGAGTCATTAGTCCCTGGAAAACGAGTAGGAGTTGGTGGTTCTGGACAAATTTATCTATTTATTTAAATAGAGACAGGGTTTCACCATGTTGGTCAGGGTGGTCTCAAACTCCTGACCTCGTGATCCACCCACCTTGGCCTCCCAAAGTGCTGGGATTACAGGCATGAGCTACTGCATCTGGCCTATTCTGGGCAACTTTATAAAGATCATTCTCTACACTTCTTTATAAGTCCTTTGATTATCTACTCCCCTGAAGGAAATGAAATTTAAACAGAGAGATGTTTTGTTTTGCATTGTTTTGGTTTCACGTAAGTCTTTTATTGAAATACTCATACAGAGAAGTGCACAGAAGTGTGTAGCTCAATTTTCACACACTGAACACACCCATATAACCAGCACCAGAATGAAGAAACAACTTTACCAGTACCTCAGAAACCCTCTCCAGGCTCCTTCCAATCACTACCTTCAGGGTAACTGTTCTCCCAATTCTGACCATATTGACTAATTTCATCTTAACAGAGTTTTTGCAGATACATGGAAAAGGCTGGGCATGGTGGCTAACTGGCTGCCAGAGAAACCTAACCGTGACACTCTTGTAAAACTACCCTCCTCGTGGCCACGCATGGTGGCTCACACTGGTAATCCCAGCACTTTGGGAGGCTGAGGCGGGTGGATCACAAGGTCAGGAGTTCAAAACCAGCCTGGCCAACATGGTGAAACCCCCATCTCTACTAAAAATACAAAAATTAGCTTGAACCAAGATCCAGGAGGCAAAGGTTGCAGTGAGCTGAGATCGTGCCACTGCAGTCCAGCCTGAGCTACAGAGCAAGACTCCGTCTCAAAAATAAAAAAAAAAAACTTCCCTCCTCCACCCCACTCCCCACTCAACTCCCGAATTCCACCTCTAATCCCTCCCCATTTAACATGATTTTAAGGTGGAAAGCCGTCTGCTCCAACTCTCTCTTTAGGTGGCACATTAAATTTCATCAGTGATGTATTTTGGGGGTTTGATAGTTACTCTTCTTTAGCTGAACAATTTTTTCTTTTGAGACAGAGTCTTGCTCTGTCTCACCCAGGCTGGAGTGCAGTGGCGTGATCTCGGCTCACTACAACCTCCGCCTCCAGGGTTCAAGTGATTCTCTTGCTTCAGCCTCCCAAGTAGCGGGGATTATAGGCATCGGGGATTATAGGCATGCACCACCAGGCCCAGCTAATTTGCGTTATTTTCAGTAGAAATGGGGTTTTGCCACGTTGGCCAGGCTGGTCTCAAACTCCTGACCTCAGGTGACCCTCCAGCCTTGGCCTCCCAAAGTGCTGGGATTAAGGGCGTGAGCCGCCATGCCTGGCCAATTTTTAAATACAATAACGAGTAAACTGCTATTACAGCGGCAGACACGTGACAGATGTTAAATAGACTTCTTTTCTCTTTCTATGATTTTTCTCTAGGGCCTTCCCTGGGCCAGTATTTCAGTGTAGATATTAATTAAAGCAGATCTGATTACTTAATCTAAATGTAAAATGGCAGCTGATAATGTTGGTCTGGTATCTTTTGGGTATATATTAGCATCTTAATCAGGAACTTCAATGCAATGGAAGGTAGGGATGAGATATTTATGAGAAGAGAGGCTTTTCTGTTCTCAGGAGAAAAACCGTAAAAGACTTTGAAATGGGCAAAAACACTCTCGAGCACTGTCTAGAGGAGTCTTTGAAATTATCTGATCTATAGCATTGAAATGTCCTTTGATGTGATAGAAATAAATAAAAAGAAAAAAAAGAAATCTGATCTATGCTTTTCATTGTCTTTGAACTGTATAATTGTGAAAATTGAGAAAACTTTTGGCAGGGCAAGCAATTCTTGTACATAGAGACACAAGTGAGTTTTGTCAAGTGAGATACAATTTATTTTTACCCTGTGGAGGAGATATTCCAAATATTACGTTTTATGTCCTGTGGATACTGACCAATTGCACATCTATTAGCAAAGTCATTTCAGCATTCCTAATTGAATACATACGTATGTCTTCAGATTCTCTTTTGAGACCAGTTTCACACCTTGCTGTTCCCTTTTTTTGTTGTTTGGGTTTTTTTTTTTTTTTTTTTTTTTTTCCCTGATGATCAGTGATGCTGAGCTTTTT
>NW_016107503.1:5561496-5565852 GCF_001604975.1 Cebus imitator
TTGAGATGGAGCCTTACTCTGTTGCCCAGCTAGAGTTCAGTGTCACAATCTCGGCTCACTGCAACCCCTCTGCCTCCCAGGTTCAAGTGATCCTCCTGTCTCAGTCCCCCAGTAGCTGGAATTACAGGCATGTGCCACCATGCCTGGCTAATTTTTGGATTTTTAGTAGAGATGGGGTTTCGCCATGTTAGCCAGGCTGGTCTTGAACTCCTGACTTCAGGAGTTCAAGATCCACCCGCCTCGGCCTCCCAAAATGCTGGGATTACAGGGGTGAGTCACTGTGCCTGACCAACTTTTTTTTTTTTAATAGCCATTCTGTAGAATGTTGCTTCAGCACTGATGAATTTTACAGACATCTCAACTCATACCTGGAAGGATTAGGACCTGCCCAGAAAGAAATTAGACATAAGAAAAAAAAGACTGGAGCTAAACACATAAGAAAGTCAGGTCCTTTCTCCTTACCTTACTCTGTCAATCCAGTCTCCTCCCTGGAATTGCTTTTCAGAAACTGGCACCACCCTTCACTCAGGAATTTAGGGTTCATCTTGGTTCTCTCCTCACCTTTATCACCCACATGCAATATCATTCGTCTGTTCAGGCTCCCCTCCATTCACAGAACCTCTGCCTTTGGTCACGCTTCTGAAATCTCCCTGGATTGCCACAACAGCTGAGATTCAGCTGGTCTTCCTCCTGGATCCTGGCCAACCTCCTCATTACTTCTACACCTAAATCTCTCCAAATCCTTAATCTAACAACCACCATTTCCTTGCTTGAAAATCAGAGGCTTGGGGAGGCATGGTGGCCCATGCCTGTATTCCCAGTACTACTCGGGAAGCTGAGGTGGGCAGATCACCTGAGGTCAGGAGTTCAAGACCAGCCTGGCCAACATGGCAAAATCAATCTCTAGTAAAAAATACAAAAATTAGGCCAGAGACCTAATTACTCACCCCTGTAACCCCAGAACTTTGGGAGGCTGAGGGGGGCGGATCACGAGGTCAGGGAGATGGAGACCATCCTGGCCAACATAGTGAAACCCCGCCTCTATTAAAAATAGAAAAATTAGCAGGGCATGGTGGTGTGTGCCTGTAATCCCAGGGAAGCTGAGATAGGAGAATCACTTGAACCCAGGAGGCAGATATTGCAGTGAGCTGAAATCACATCACTGCACTCCAGCCTGAGCAACAGAGCAAGACTCTGTCTCAAAAAAAAAAAAAAAAAAAAAAAAATCAGCCATACATGGTGGCACACGCCTTTAATCCCAGTTACTTGGGAGGCCAAGGCACAAGAACCCCTTAAATTCAGGAGGCGGAGGTTGCAGTGAGCCGAGATTGCGCCACTGAACTAAAGCCAAGGTGAAAGAGCAAGACTCCGAATAAAAAAAAAAAAAAAAGAGAAATTAGAGGCTCCCTTTGTCTTCATAAAACCCCAATAGTCTAGCATGATTGTCAAGGTTTCTCAGGACCCCAGCAACCTGAAAAACTTCATCTTGCCCTTCACACAGGTTCCCAGAGCAGCCGTGTTTTCCAGCTTTCCTCAGGGAGCTTTTCAAAAATATGTATTTCCAGGCCCCACTGTAGAGATGCTGACTCAGCTGGAGTGAAATAGGGCCGAGAGAATCTGTATTCTTATAAAGTTCCCTGGGAGCTTCTAATCAACCAAGTTTGAGAACCAAGGATCCACATGGAGGTGCCTTAATCGTTTTGTGTCTTTTCACATGAGGATCCTTCTGCCTGAAAAGGGCTTCTTCTTCACCGCCTTCTTTTTCTTTTTAATCTCAAGTATTCCTATACTTCCTTCAAATGTCACGTCCTCCAGGAAGCTGCCTTTGATACCCCTTTTCCAGTGTAAACTGTCTTTATCTCCTCACTCATCTGTGTACAAGTTGAAGAGACGGTTCTTTATCTTTGCATCCGCACTGCCCAGAATGATACCTAGCACATAGTGAGTGCTCGAAAAGCTTGTTGGATGAAAGGAGCCTCTTGCTGGACTAGTGGAAACTTACAAATCATTTGATAAGGGGCATACAGTTGTTTCTACACAGTATGTGTTGGAGACATACAGCTCATCCCCAAATATGGGTCACGGTCACCCTATTCTAACCTCTGCCCAATTATTATGCTCTGGGACTTCAACATTTATGGCTTCCCACTTACTTGATTACCTCAAGTGATTTTTTTTTTTTTTTTTTTGAGACAGAGTTTCACTCTTGTTGCCTAGGCTGGAGTGCAATGGCACGATCTCGACTCACTGCAACCTCTGCCTCCCACGTTCAAGTGATTTTTCTGCCTCAGCCTCCCAAGTAGCTGGATTACAGGCATGCACCACTGTGCCCGGATAATTTTGTATTTTCAGTTGGGACAGGTTTTACCATGTTGGCCAGACTGGTTTTGAACACCTGATTTCAGGCGATCCACCCACCTCGGCCTCCCAAAGTGCTGGGATTACAGGTATGGGCCACCACGCCTGGCCATCAAGTGACTTTTATCGCCATGCCATGTCTCCCATCAATTATAGTTATTATGGGATAAAGCTTATCATAACCTGTAATTTCTCCACCTCCCAGGATACAAGCTAACATTCTAGTCTCATTGCAACCTTCTACTCTCCAGCCTCTCTCATTCATTCCCACCAAATCTGAGCTTCATCTGTCTCATGACCTCCAGTTCTTCAACACCTTCCTATTCTCCTAGTTCATCTGTTTCATTCCATTTTTCGTACAGAGCCTAGATGCTGTGGTCAGCTATTTCAACAAACTGACAAACCAACCTCTCAACTTCCTTATTGCCCTCCTCCCACTGTTCCTTCTCTACTAGTCCTTTGACCTAAGCTGTTTTTTGCATTCCAAGGCAGCCAGGAGTTATTGACCAAAGTCAAAAAGCCATGCTGATTGGGACTACTATAAATTCTAATCTACTATTTAATCTTGGCTCTTTCTTGCTATCTGGAATCATTGCTATTTTCTATAGGACTGTTTCCAACCTCCATTTTTTCCGAGATCCTCTATCTCACCCACATCCTTTTTATTTTCGAAAGATTGACCATACTCAGAAAAACAAGTTCATTCAACCTGACTTTCCTAAATGTTTAGCCACTCAAAATCTCTGTTCATTTTATCTCCCTCTCTTCCTTTACAGCTGCCAAAGTCAACCTGTCTGCCTCTCTCCCTCTTGACCTACTAACTTTCTCTGAGACTCTAATTCTCTTAGTATTGCCTATTTATTTATTCAGAGACAGGGTTTCACTCTGTTGTCCAGGCTGGCGTGCAGTGGTGCAATCTCAGCTCACTGCAACCTCCACCTCCCAGGTTCAAGCAATTCTCTTGCCTCAGCCTCCCTAGTAGATGGGATTACAGGCGACCCCCACCACATCTGGTTAATTTTTGTATTTTTGGTAGAGACAGAGTTACACCATGTTGGCCGGGCTGGTCTCGAACTCTAGCCTCAAGTGATCCACCCGCCTCAGCCTCCCAAAGTGCTGAGATTACAGGAGTGAGCCACTGTGCCCAGCCAGTATTGCCTCTTTAAAGTAAATAATTACATTTTTAGTTTTTCTCTATCAGCTCATTCTCCTTTTCTAAAAACATGCTTGAGTCTTGCCTAGTATTCCCTGAAAGAAAATCTGCTGCTACTGCTCTGCCCATTCCTTGCTTTACTGTTATTGCTGCCACCTCCTCGCTCTGTAACGCCTTGCAATTGACCTCTGTCGCCTACATCTTTAACTTCTGTATCACATTTAACATTGACAACCTGCCCTCCCTTTCCTTCATTTGCTTTCCACGGCTCTTGTCTCTTCTGATTCTCTCCCTACCACTCTGATCGTTTGTCTCTGTCTTTTGCCAACTTTCTTCCCCACATTTCTGTTTTGTTTTGTTTTTTCGAGAAGAGTTTCACTTTTGTTGCTGGAGTTCAGTGGCGCCATCTTGGCTCACTGCAACCTCTGCCGCCCGGGTTCAAGCGATTTTCTAGTCTCAGTCTCCCGAGTAGCTGGGATTATAGGCGCAGGTCACCACGCCCAGATAATTTTTGGTATTTTTAGTTGAGATGGGGTTTCACCATGTTGGCCAGACTGGTCTCAAACTCCTGACCCCGTGACCCATCGACCTATTTCAGATATGGAAATCTTAGAGGTCACTTACCTAAGTCTTCATTGCCTGGATGTCTCCACCAAATGGTTCACTGGCTTTTAATAAAGTCCATGTTTTCAGGCTGGGCATGGTGGCTCACACCTGTAATCCCAGCATTTTGGGAGGCTGAGGCGGGTGAATTACCTAAAGTCAGGAGTTCGAGACCAGCCTGTCCAACATGGTGAAACCCTGTCTCTGCTAAAAATACAAAACATTAGCTGGGCATGGTGGTG
>NW_016107503.1:5565887-5579698 GCF_001604975.1 Cebus imitator
AGCCATGCATGGAGGCACATGCCTGTAGTTCCAGCTACTGGAGAGGCTGAGGCAGGAGAGTCACTTGAACCTGGGAGGCAGAGGTTGCAGTGAGCTGAGATCACACCACTGTATTCTACTCTGGGCAACAAGAGCAAAACTCCATCTCAAAAAAAAAAAAAAAAGGCCGGCGCAGTGGATCACACCTGTAGTCCCAGCACCTTGGGAAGCCAAGGCAAGCAGATCACAAGGTCAGGTGATCAAGACCATCCTGGCCAACATGGTGAAACCCCTCTTTACTAAAAATACAAAAAAATTAGCTGGGCATGGTAGTGGGCGCCTGTAATCCCAGCTACTAGGGAGGCTGAGGCAGGAGAATCGCTTGAACCCAGGAGGCAGAGGTTGCAGTAAGCTGAGATCACGCCACTGCACTCCAGCCTGGTGACAGAGTGAGACTCCATCTCAAAAAAGCCAAACTAAACAAACAAACAAAAAACCTAAAATTTCAGATATGGAGATCTTAGAGGTCATGTATCCTAAGTCTTCATTGCCTCCTTGCCTGGGTATCTCCACGAAATGGTTCACTGGCTTTTAATAAAGTCCATGTTTTCAGGCCAGGCATGGTGGCTAATGCCTGTAATCCCAGCACTTTGGGAGGCCGAGGCAGGAAGATCACCTGAGGTCAGCAGTTTGAGGCTAGCCTAGCCAACATGGCAAAACTCCGTCTCTGCTAAAAATATACAGATTAGCCGGGCCTGGTGGTGCACACCTGTAGTCAGAGGCTGAGGCAGGAGAATCGCTAGAAGCAGAGGCAGAGGTTGTATGGAGCAGAGGTCTGCCACTGCACTCCAGCCTGGGCGACAGAGTGAGACTCTGTCTCAAAAAAAAAAAGTCCAAGTTTTCAAAACCAAATGCCTCATTTTCCTTCTGCTTTCAGTTCCATTCCCAAATTGGCACCTCTTCTTGAATTTATTGTTTCTGCAAATAATCACCTACAGGCACATAGTCTTCTCATTCCCTATATTCAAAAAGCTGCTCATCTAGTGGATTCCATTGTCACAGACTCTCTTGATTAGGTTCACTATTTTCTATTCTTAAATACCATGTTTCTAGGTTAGATCCTAATTATCTCCCACCTAACGTTTGCAGAGTAGTATTCTGCTTAGAATTCTGTGTCATTTTATTCATTACCACCAAATTAATCTTCAGAAAGAGCAATTGTTATCTCCCACTCCCTGGCCTAAAACCTTAAATATCTTTCATTGATTATTGAACTAGTCACAAGTTCCTTACCTTGGCATTCAAAGCCCTTCAGATTCTGACCTTAATTCTATTTACCTCAGTTTCACGGTGTGCCCTGCCCTGATCTGGAATATCCATCCTTCCTTCCTTATTTCTTTCTTTCTTCCATCTTTACCTGACAAACTCCCAAGGTTTTTTTTTTTTTTTTTGAAATGAACCTTGCTCTGTTACTAGGCTGGAGTGTAATGGCACAATCTTGGCTCACTGCAACCTCCACCTCCTGGGTTCAAGTGATTTTTCCACTTCAGCCTCTTTCAAGTAGCTGGGATTAGAGGTGCTCACCCGGCTAATTTATATATATTTTTTAAATAGATATGGGGTTTCATCATGTTGGCCAGGATGGTCTTGATCTCTTGACCTCATGATCCCCACGCCTCGGCCTCCCAAAGTGCTGGGATTACAGGCCTGAGCCACTGGGCTGGCCCTAAATTCTTTACTTGTTTTTCAATTGGATTTTTTAGGTTTAACTAAATTTGTTTGTTTTACTTTTTTTCCCCTTCTGATGAAACATCTCAGGATTTTTTTTTTTTTTTTTGGACGGAGTTTCGCTCCTGTTACCCAGGCTGGAGTGCAATGGCACGATCTCGGCTCACCGCAACCTCCGCCTCCTGGGTTCAGGCAATTCTCCTGCCTCAGCCTCCTGAGTAGCTGGGATTACAGGCACGCGCCACCATGCCCAGCTAATTTTTTGTAGTTTTAGTAGAGACGGGGTTTCACCATGTTGACCAGGATGGTCTCGATCTCTTGACCTCGTGATCCAAAGTGCTGGGATTACAGGCTTGAGCCACCGTGCCCGGCAGGATTGTTTGTTTTTAAAGAGACAGGGCCCAGGGTCGGCTGTGGTGCCTCACTCCTGTAATCCCAGCACTTTGGGAGGCTAAGGAGGGTGGATCGCTTGAGTCCAGGAGTTCAAGAGCAACCTGGCCAAAATAGCAAGACCTCTTTTATAAAGTAAAATAAAATTTAATGTGACATTTACAGTATCATTACTATTAGACCAATGTTTGTTTTTTAATATAAATATGCCATGCTTATTGACTAACACTCTAGGAAAATGTGTCTATTTAATAATCTTGGGGATTTAGGGTACACGTGGCACACTGTGAAAGCCTTTCCTCTCCATACCCCACTACCTGTAAGCATTCTAAGGGCAGAGACTGCCTTACTATATATGTACCCCCCAACTAACATAGTACAATCCACATACAGACAGACGCCCAAGAAATGTTAAACCGTGATTCTGGATAGGTTAACTAGTGTTTACCGTATTTACTAAATGTTTACCGTATACCTACACTGTGCTCCCTGTTTCAAGGCGCTTAGTCCCCATGGGAGGACCCTGAACAAATATAAAGACTATACATAAGGGCTAAATTACGGAACATAAGCCGTTAGTGCTTTGCAAGACAACTCGGGTTGAGACTCAGTCTCTCTATTCCACAGGCCAAGTGACACATTGTAATACCGTTAGTACCATTTTATTTTATTTTTATTTTTTGAGACAGGGTCTTGCTCTGTTGCCCAGGATGGAGTGCAGTGGTGCGATCTTGGCTTACTGCAACCTCTGCCTCCCGGGTTCAAGCGGTTCTCCTGCCTCAGCCTCCCAAGTAGCTGGGATTACAGGGGCGGGCCACCACGCTCGGCTGATTTTTGTATTTTCAGTAGAGATGGGGTTTCGCCATGTTGGCCAGGATGGTCTCGAACTCGTGACCTTAGGTGATCCGCCCGCCTCGGCCTCCCTAAGTGCTGGGATTACAGAGGTGAGCCACCGCTCCTGCCCTGTTAGTACCATTTTAAAATCCAATCTGACTGCCAAATAATTTTCTGGAGATCGATCATTTTCTGCTAACACTGCGCAAAGCTTAATCCTCTCCACCTAAGAATAAAATCGGCTCTCCAGTTTGACGCCCTGCGAAGCCTCTTGAGCGCCAGACGGTGAAGTGAAGAAAACCGAAGCCCACCAAAGCTGCAAATACCACAGCCAGAAGCCCCGCCCCCAACATCCCCCACAGACTTCCAATTGGTCCTTGTGGCTCACTCTCTTCCCAGGTTGGTGTTCCAGCTTGCCGGTCGCCGCCATAGAGCCCACCTTTAGACAGTGACTATTGGTAGAGCGTTACGTCATTGTCCCAACTACCTCACTCTCATTGGCTCTCATGGGAAGGGGCGGTCGCAACGTCACGGGCAAGGGCCGCCATTTTGACTGAGCAACCCTAGTGACAGGAGCCGAAGCAGCAGCGCAGGTTGTCCCCGTTTCCCCTCCCCCTTCCCTTCTCCGGTTGCCTTCCCGGGCCCCCTACACTCCACAGTCCCGGTCCCGCCATGTCCCAGAAACAAGAAGAAGAGAACCCTGCGGAGGAGACCGGCGAGGAGAAGCAGGTGAAATGGAGGGGGTGCGGGCGGGCGAGCTGGGGAGACCGTGCTGGGGCGGGAGATGGTCTCCCATTAGTGCGGATTGGTCGCCATAGTCTCAGGCTCTGCAGGGGTTGGTCACTTCTTGCGTCACGCAGGGTGAGGTTCAACACGACCTGCTGCTTTGGCGCTGGTTAGTTGGGTCGTTTGTCACTCAGTACTGTACTCTTCCTCATTGGCCAATAGTCCTACTGCTCAAACCTTGGACGCTGTGCTGTAATTGGCCGAGCTTGGACGCGGGGCGGGTGTTTGGAAAGACGGTGAATGGAAAGGGGGCTGGCTGGTGGTCCTGAATGTGATGTGTGTTTACCGGTTAGTAGAGGTAAATGGCCCAGTAACTGGGCTGGGGCCAGTTACTCAATCCGCAAAGATTCGGGTCGAGGTAAAGACGTTTACAAATGACCAATATTGGGGGAGGGGAGAAGTGTAATTATTATAGTAGCTAGTTTAAGGTGGCAACTTTCTCAAGAGACCTATTTTAGTAGCTTGGGATGGTCTATTGCTCACCTTCCATGAGGACCGAACAAGATTGAAGAGGACTAGGGTTCCAAACAGAATCATGGAGGTTAAACTTGGAAAAAGACGCCGACAGAGTCGTGAGAAAGACACCACTCTCTTCCCCTAGACTTCCAAGGCAGAGATTTAGTCCACCCGCGATTCTGTGATGAACATACGCCAAATAAACCCCTTACGGGGGTTTGTATTTGACATCTAAAATTTAGTACTAGGTTCAGGCACTCATGAAATACACTTGGAGTTACATCTGTGCGTGAATTTCAAGAGAAAGGAATATAATTCCACTAAAAAGAGCCATACGTTGACTTCGGATCTTTTCAAAGTCACTAAAGGGCAGTAGGGACCACAAGAAACAAGAAGAGATTTACTGCAATAGTGAGAGCGTCTGCCGCACCAGGGTAGGTATTGATTTTTTTGGTGAAAGCTGGTGGGTAAATACTAGTGAGCCTACTGTATCTTTATTTTCCTGAGGTTAAAAAACAGTATCATCTTCCTCTTTATCAGCTTCCTATCATAATATTTGTGGAAATGTTGAAGCAAGGCTGTGCCATTACTCTCAGGTGGAGATCTTTGGAGAAGGCCACATAGCTAGCCTCCTCCACAGGGAGACCTAACAGGTGGCTTAGACCCTGAATGAGGAAGGAATTGCTTTGTTGGGTAGGAGTTTTTAAAAAGAAAAAAAAAAATAAGGAGGGAACATTTAGCAAACTTTTTTTGTTATTGTAAAGACAGGGTTTCAACATATTGCCCAGGCTGGTCTTGAACTCCTGGGCTTAAGTGATGCACCCCATTCCCCCCCGCCACCTCCGGCCTTCCAAAGTGCTGGGATTACAGACATGAGCCACCACACCCAGCCCCAAACATTTTTTTTCAATTTCCCATGTGACATGTAGGATAGCTTAGGGAACCCTCCTACTCATCTTGTATCACCAAAAGCCCTGCCTGCTAGCTCTTTTTTCTCATTTTGTCTTAGTATTTGTGCTGAGTAATATGACCCACTTTGTGATTAAAGTATTGTGTTTAGTGTTACCTTTAGCCCAATATGTGCGGGTCCCTGGGTGGTTCCTTGGGTGTAGTGTGAGAAGCAGCTTGTCTTTCTCACAATAGTTACCTTGAGCTTTGGGGATTTTTAACAAAGGTCTAGCTTTTAACTGCAGAGTAGGATAGCATATTTACAAGTGGGTGGATTTCCAGGAGAAGTTGATAGTGTAATTGTTATCAGATGTGAGAAGCAGTTGTTTCTCAGTCTTTAACTTTATTTGGCTCATTTGTTTTCTCCAGGACACGCAGGAGAAAGAAGGCATTCTCCCTGAGAGAGCTGAAGAGGCAAAGCTAAAGGCCAAATACCCAAGCCTAGGACAAAAGCCTGGAGGCTCCGATTTCCTCATGAAGAGACTCCAGAAAGGGGTACGGGGCATAATCTCTTACCATCTTTCTTTAGAGCCAGAGGGGGTTCTTGGAATGAAGTCTAAAGAGGGTTCCACTGGATCCTTTTCTGGAGGTTTTGTTGTTGAACAGAAGTAGAGAGGAATTCGAAACTTGAAGTCAGATTAATGTAAATCCCTGATATGGTACCAATTCTCTCCTGATTTTCCATGTTGAAAATTAAGGCTTAAATTGGAGCATTTGGGTACATGGCGGAATGAGGAAAAGATGTTAGAAACTGCAATGCAGACTGCCCCCAGGCATTTGCCTGTTGGAATGGTGGAGGTTTTAGGAGGCACTTTTTAAGGATTAGAGATAATTTTGGGATGCATCATTTGAGAAGAAGATCAAACCATCTCTCTTACAGAAATAAATCCTCAACTTGAAATGAATCAGTTTCTTCATACCCTTGAAGTAAGCACCAGCCACTAATTATACTCCTGCAACAAACTTATTTTTCCTGTTCAGAGTGGTCCTCCTCACCAAGAGCCATGTAGCTCCTGATCAGATTTTTAGTTCCCAAAGGTACCTAAAGCTGACTGAAAGATTGTATTATCTATTAAAAAAAAAAAAAAAAAAAAAAAGGCTGGGCGCGGTGGCTCAAGCCTGTAATCCCAGCACTTTGGGAGGCCGAGGCGGGTGGATCACGAGGTCAAGAGATCGAGACCATCCTGGTCAACATGGTGAAACCCCATCTCTACTAAAAATACAAAAAATTAGCTGGGCATGGTGGTGCATGCCTGTAATCCCAACTACTCAGGAGGCTGAGGCAGGAGAATTGCCTGAACCCAGGAGGCAGAGGTTGCAGTGAGCCGAGATCGCGCCATTGCACTCCAGCCTGGGTAACAAGAGTGAAACTCTGTCTCAAAAAAAAAAAAAAAATTTTCCGTTACTCTCCAATGACTGAAGGATTATAAATCATCACATTGGAGATCACATTGGAGTGTTCTCCTCTGTGTGTATGAAATGGAGGGCGAAACATCCCTGTGGAGGATCCCAGTTATTGAGTCTAGTCACAGATGATAATGTGATGCAGATTTGCATTTACCTTGCTGGAGGCAAGGCAGGCGTAGGCAGGCTGTCACAGTCATGGAACATGTGTGGGAGCTGTGAGAGTCAGAAGGAAAGTACATTATCCTCACCAACAGGCCCAGTTTCTATTCCTGGTCTGAGAGAATAATCATTTTGAGGTTTGTGGTTGATCTGGTTGCTAGCATATTGATCCTTGTCTATATCTTACTCATTTATATTTCCCCAGTACCAAGCTATTGCCTTGTACCCAGTAAGGTCCTTAGTAACCCTTTATGACTAAAGTAAGTTATTATGGTTGAACCGTCCTATACTGAGTGGGGTCCAAAGGATGGTAGGGGCTATCCCTTGACTCCAAAACTATATACTCCACCTGGGAAACTGCTTACATGCCTGAAAAAGTCAGAACACATTTGGGGAGGAGACATAAGTACATGTAATTAATGTTAAGCTGTATATGCATGATGTTAATCAAGCCAGACTTCTTGAAAGATCTGCGTGTGCATGAGGGTTTGTAATGGATGTGAGATGTGAGTTTTTGTTTTTGAGGAAGGCTAGAGTGCCTCACTCACCTAAACCTCCCTCTTATCTCTTAGCAAAAGTACTTTGACTCAGGAGACTACAACATGGCCAAAGCCAAGATGAAGAATAAGCAGCTGCCAAGTGCAGGACCAGACAAGAACCTGGTGACTGGTGACCACATCCCCACCCCACAGGATCTGCCCCAGAGAAAGTCCTCGCTCGTCACCAGCAAGCTTGCGGGGTAACCTGAGCCCCCCTCTCTTCCCCTTCCTCAACCACTGGACTTTTATATATTATAGGCAGGGATGAAATGGTCACCTAGTCAGATCTCAGCTTGCTAGCCAGAAATGACTGTGATTCTGCTGGGGGCTGCTGAGAAGGTAATGTAGGTTGAAGAGGGGCTCTGAGTTCATTACTTTGGTTAAATCGAGACTTCCACACCCACCCTGTAGTCCAGGTTGGGCCCAGATATAGGAAAGACTAGAATTGGAAATGCTGCAGATGCTTTTTTTGTGTGAGAAACTGGAGAGATGTGATTTCTCTTTTTTGGAGAGAATGTCCCAAAATTGATTAGGCTGAGCCTTGGGAATAATTTGGCAGGCTTAACATCCCAAGGCTAACCTAACATAGTTGGGAAAGGTAGATTGAGTGAGATGTGTTTTCTGTGCTTCTAAGTGTTCTGTCCCTTGGGCTGCTATTGCTTCGTGTTTCCATTATGGCAGGTTTAGAAAATCCTTAAAAAGAAAAATTGATTTGCTTGCCAAAAACTACAGTGCACCCTTAGGCTTCATTACTTAGTATCTCTTACAGTTTGCTCTGGCTCTCAAATAATGTAAAGATTGATGAATATTATTCACAGAAAATGGGCACCTTCTCTCTCTTTTCCAGCATGTTGCCTTTGAAAGTATCATGGGATAGTGGAAAGAGCACTGGTTTAGGAGTCAAGATATCTGGGTTCTGGCTCTACTCGGTCTTGGCAGAGCTAATGTATAACCTTGGTTAAGTCATTTAGCCTCTCGATTTCTATTTCCTCATCTGTAAAATAGAGTTAAATATATGTCAGATTGATTCTGATTCTGAAGTCATAAATGCCAGCAGAAAAACTCTGTACTATTCATTGTAAAACTAAAAGTAAGGAAGGCTCGTGGGTGGTGAGCCTCTGCTCTATGATACTGGGAAAGTACGATAGAGGGGAACCATTTGAAGACTACATGAGGAGAGAGTTGAAGTTTGGGGATTATAAATTCAGTCAAGAGAACCTTATAGATATCATAGTCTTGAGGGTCAAAAAAAAATTAAGAAGTTAGCCATGGAAGCTTCTTGCCTCTGACCCAGCCCACTTTCCCAGCCTACGTCTGGGCCTTAGCTGCTAAAAAAGCTTCTCTGGCAGCAGAGCTGCAGGCCTGAGGAAACATGCTCAGTCATGCACATATGTTGACCCATGTTTCAGATCCAATCTGAAGCCAGGTGTATTGTTAGGGAATGAGGAAGAAGGATAAACTGAGCTAGTCCCTGGGGCTTAGTGCTACTGCAGGGCTGGAGGAGCAGGTTCTTAGAAGATGATTCACCTTGGAGGAAGCTGGGGAAAGTGGTTAGGGTGGGAGAGGAGGAAGACTGAGAAATCTCTGCATTCCCAGAACTCAGCAACCCAGCTCTTGTGTGATGAGAAAAGGTAACCATGCAATTCATGAACAGGTGGAGGAAAGGGGTTGTAGGTGACCAGCATCTTCTATCTAGTTATCACCAGCTTGGCTAGAATCTTATTGAATACAACTTGCTGGTTATGGCAGAGAAGGCCAGGGTGAGAACTAATGTTCAAGAGAGCAAGATTCTGTAATCCTCTTGCCCTCTCACATCACAGATTCTGATATGCCAAACACTTGGCCCAGTGAGAATGACTGATAGACTTGCGGATGTGCATGCGGGGGAGGGGAGGTGTGTATATACTTTTCTTGTGACTGGCATTCAGTACTCAGGCTGTCATTCAGATTGGATAGGAAAAAGTTGGTGAGAAAGGAATGGAGAGAGCAGGATCCCTGGACTCCCTGGTTCCCAGACTCCTTGACTGTCACTTGTAATTGTATATAATTTTTGTGTTTCTTGCTCCATTTCCTCATGCTGTCATCCTTAATCCAAAGTCCATGTGGGAAGGGGAAAATGCCGAACATCATTGTATAATTTCTTCAACTGTCCCAGCCATGCTGTACATAGAAATGTCATGTTATTATATATATAAATATATATATAATTTTGTACGTTTTCTTCATCTCCGATCTTCTCGAATTCTGTACTTTCTTCTTTTCTGTCTGAGCTGCCTTCTCTATCATTCAGCTTGAGTCCTCAAGACTACTGGTCACAGTGAGTCTGATTTTTTAGGAAGGAATAGAAGGAGCAGGGAAAACAGAAAAAAATGTTGGTTTCAGTCTGTCTCTACCTGGTCATCTTCAAGCCTAAGAAGGAAAACAAACAAGCTACATTCTGTGTCTGCCACCAGTTTCCACAGCATGAAGTACGTAGCTTCCTTAGCAAGCAAGGGTCATTCCAAAATCCACATGCAAATTGCTTTGATTAAACCCGGACTATTAAATCCACTCAAAACAGCATGTATGTGGTCTGGTTCTGGCCTTCACATAGTCACCACCTCATCACTTTGCTACCTCAGTCTTTGCAAGTAGCTGTGGCCATGCCTCTGAAACTGAGTCTGCTGTGAGCAAGGCAGCTTAGCGCCTGGAAACCTCCAGTGATTTTGATCTTATCTAAAGAATTGTTTTTCTGTGTTTGTTTTCCATGGGAATCCCAGAAAGGCACGGAACACTGTTTTGTGGATAGGAAAAGACCGAAAATTCCCTTTTTTGATTTTTTTGCAACTCTGTTATGGATAGGATGGAGACATATGCCAGGTAGCCTAAGGATTGTTAAATGTGGACAAATCACGGGGTAAAGACTGGGATGGAGTTCAGGGTTTTTTTCCCCTATTACTTGACAGTGTTTTTTTTTTTCTTCTGTGTTCGTCCACAGTGGCCAAGTTGAATGATGCTGCCCGGGGCTCCGCCAGATCCTGAGATGCTGCCCACCCCCCACCCCGGGTCCTGTGCTGGCTCCTGCCCCTTCCTGCTTTTGCAGCTAGGGATCAGGAGGTGGCTCGGGTACGGGCTGGAGAGGCAGAAGCCCCTGCCCGTTGGTGTCCCAGCACATGGAGCCCCTTGGGCCGAGCACCAAGACCTTGAACCTTTTTTATTTTACCTTTTTTCCGAATAACAGTTGGGAGAAATCTCAGTGAAATCCTGGGGGTGGGGGTAGGGTTGAGAGGGTGGGGTGGGAGATAACGGAGGAATGTGAATTAGGGCTTGGAGCTGGTAAAAACATTCCTGACTATCCTTCTTCACTACGGGGCTGGTGTGGGGTAGGTGTGAGGGGAAGGAAGTGGAGTAGACTGAAGATAAGGGGTTCTAGTCGAGCTCTGTGGATAAATGCCTTGTTTCCGTGTGGCTGGAGACCTGCTGTCAGATAAAAGAAACTCCATCCACACAGACAGATGCAAACAGCTCCTCTGGTTCTGCAGAGCTACTTGAGAACTCAACATTAATCATTTTTAAAAAGTACTGTCCTTGAAATAGATTTCCTGTGGGCAGTGAGTGTGGGAGAGAGGAGCTGTGAGCATGGGGAATCCCACAGAGCCCAAAGGACTTTTTCAGTATTTGAAATAAAAAACAACAAAAACCCATGAAAAAACCCAACCCAGAAATACTCTGAAGCAGTTGGTGTGTTTTATTGGGGTTTGGGAGGGGAAGAAAACATTGTAGAAAACTGAAGACATTGTTCAGGGGAGAAGCTGATGGGGGCCCAGAGTTTCCAAGGGACACGGGGTCCTTTAATGTGAGATGTGGCTGAGCTCCCCAATTCCATCACTTAGGGAGAGGGAGCAGGAATGTTGGCATAAACCTACCTTGTCCATCCCTTTGTTTCTCTAGCTAATGTGGATGATGCATCAGCCTCAGTTTGTGGCTCACAAGAAGAGGGATTTAAGGTATTTGATCTAAATGGTTTCTTGACACCTAAGCCCAGTGCAGACTTAGCAAAAAAAAAAAAAAAAAAAAAAAGAGGCCCGTTCTCCCTTTTCCGTTTGTCTTCCATTCCTTTGCAGGTTCCCATGTTTGTGAGGGAAAAATGTGACAAGCCAAAAGAAATGAATGTATTATTTCTTTGTAGTAAACCAGAAGAAACTCAAGTCTTTCTGCTAGTGGCCAGCAGGAGGCACAGTGACTTCTTTCCTCTTGATGTCCAAACTGCAGTGCTGGAAACCTGCTACTGAAAGGCGTTAAAAGCCGCCTGTGAATGTTACGTAAAAAAGAAAGGGTGCCAAAGGAGAAACAAACTATGGCCAGGCGTGGTGGCTTATGCTGGTAATTCCAGTGCTTTGGGAGACCTAGATAGGTGGATCACTTGAGGTCAGGAGTTTGAGACCAGCTTGGCCAACATGGTGAAACCCTGTCTCTACCAAAAATACAAAAATTAACCAGGCATTGTGGCACACACATCCCAGCTACTTGGTAAGCTGAAGCAAGAGAATTGCTTGAACCCAGGAGGTGAAGGTTGCAGTGAGCTGAGATCATGCCACTGCACTCCAGCCTGGACAACCAGAGCGAGACTCCATCTCAAAAGAAAAAATAAACTGAGTGGGGTGGCTCACGCCTATAATCTCAACACTTTGGGAGGCTGAGGCGGGTGGATCACCTGAGGTCAGGAGTTCAAGACCAGCCTGGCCAGCATGGTGAAACCCCATCTCTACTAAAAATACAAAAAAATTAGCCAGGCATGGTGGCGCGTGCCTCTAATCCCAGCTACTCCGGAGGCTGAGGCAGAAAAATTGCTTGAACCTGGGAGGCAGAGGTTGCAGTGAGCAGAGATCATGCCACTGCATTCTAGTCTGGGTGATGGAGCAAGACTGTCTAAAAAAATAAGTAAATAAAACAAGTATAACCTCAAACTAGAGACAAGTTAATGGTGTTAATTGTGGTGGGATTAATGAGCTATCCCATGACTTCCTCCTGAGTGTGTTTGCCAGCTGGGGAATGAGGTCAGACAAATGTGGGATCATTCAATTTCTTTCTTCGTTTTTTTTTTTTTTGTTTTTTGTTTTTTTTTTTTTAAGAGTCAGGGTCTTACTCTGTCGCCCAGAATGGAGTGCAGGGTGCAAACACCACTCACTGTAGCTTCAACCTCCTGGGTTCAAGTAATCTTCCCATATCTGGCTCCCAAGTAGCTGGGACTACAAGCACGCGGCACCACACTGATTATTTTTTTTAGAGGTGAGGATTCACCATGTTGCCCAGGTGAGTCTCAGAACTCAGGCTTGAGCACTCCTCCCACCTCAGCTTCCCAAAATGCTGGGACTACAGAATATATTTTCTTTCTTTTATAGACAGGATCTCGTTTTGTTGCATAGGCTGCTCCTGCACCCTGGCCTCCAGCAGTCCCTCCACCTCAGCCTCCCAAAGTGCAGGGATTACAGGTGTGAGCCACTACACATAGCAGTTGGTGCATTTTCATTTTAATACAAGTGAGGAAGTTAAGGGAGTTACTTCTAAGCTGGAAAAGTTAGCTGAAGAGCTTGAGTTTGTGTGTGTGTGTGTGTGTGTGTGTGTGTGTGTGTGTGTGTGTGTGTTTTGAGATGGAGTCTTGCTCTGTCGCCCGGGTTGCTGGAGTGCAGTGGCATGATCTTGGCTCATTACAGCCTCTGCCTCCCAGGTTCTAGCTATTCTCCTGCCTCAGCCTCCCGGATAGCTGGGATTACAAGCGCACGCCACCATGCCTGGCTAATTTTTTTGTATTTTCAGTAGAGACAGGGTTTCTCCATGTTAGCCAGGCTGGTCTTGAACTCCTGACCTCAGGTGATCCACCCGCCTCAGCCTCCCAAAGTGCTGGGATTACAGGCATGAGCCCCCGTGCCCGGCCAAGCTTTTGTATTATTTCTTCTCTATTCCTGGCTTTCCTGGTCTCCAATTATAAGTTGTGGCCTTAAGAAGCCTGGGGTGCCAAAAAATGTTTGGGGCGATCTGTATTTCATGTTACTCCTTAGCCTTTTTTTTTTTTCCTTTTAGTTCTTCACTACAGCACACTTGGCAGGATGTGGCCGTTCCTTCTTCACTCCCATGCTATAGGGCTAGACAACCAAAGCAAACTGATTCTGCAATGCTTCTAACAGTTATTCCTGCTCATTATTTTAGCTAGATACATTCTGAAGTCTTTATCCCAAAGGTTCTTCCACTCCTTCAACATGATTGTGCTGACAAGCCTCTCAGCTGAGCCATCGAATATGCAGGGTGGCAGGGATGAAGTCACCATTACTGTCCGACAGCTTTTATTTTAAGCTGCTGTGGGCTGGGCGTATAAAAGACAGGCAAAAGAAAAATAACCTGGAGAGAGTTGCCATTGAGGTTATATCTACAGTGAGCCAACACCACCCACACAAGCAGCCCTTGCCTGTATAATGCCCTCTACTGTGTCTTGAGGAAAATTAAAAAGAAAGGAGGCCGGGCGCGGTGGCTCAAGCCTGTAATCCCAGCACTTTGGGAGGCCGAGGCGGGTGGATCACGAGGTCAAGAGATCGAGACCATCCTGGTCAA
>NW_016107503.1:5581163-5583032 GCF_001604975.1 Cebus imitator
GGGTTTCACCGCATGGACCAGGCTGATTTTAAACTCCTGACCTCGGGTAATTCGCCTGCCTCGTCCTCCTAAAGTGCTGGGATTACAGGTATGAACAACTGTACCCAGCCATGGTTTGGTTTGGTTTGAGATGAAATCTCCGCTCTGTTGCCCAGGCTGGAATGCAGTGGTGCAATCATGGCTTACTGCAGTCTCGACCTCCTGGGCTCCAGTGATCCTCCCACCTCAGCCTCTTGAGTAGCACGAGCCACTGTGCCCAGGTAATTTTTATATTTTTTGTAGAGACAGGGTTTTGCTGTTTTGCCCAGGCTGGTCTCAAATCCCTGAACTGAGTTCAAGCTGTCTGCCCTCATCAGCCTCCCAAAGTGCTGAGATTACAGGCATAAGCCAACACGCAGGCCTAGTATTTTGAATACGTATTATGTGTCAAGCCCCATGCTAAGTGCTTAATTTACATCTCATTTAATCCTCACAATTTTATGAAATAGGTATTCTTAGTATGTCCATTATACAAATGATAAAACTAAGATAAACTAACTTGCCCAAGCCCTAAGTCACACAGCTTCTGAGGGCAGTGGCAGGATTTACTCCACGGCCGGCAGAGGGATAGGGAAAAGGATGGTCAGGAAAGTTTTCATGGAGTAAGTTCTGAAGGATGAGCAGGATTTCTCCAGAAAGGTAAGGTAAAAGGGAGCGTTTTTTTGTTGTTGTTTTTTTTAAAGACGGGGTTTCACCATGTTGGTCAGGCTGGTCTTGAACTCCCGACCTCAGGTGATCCACCTGCCTTGGCCTCCAAAGTGCTTGGATTACAGGCGTGAGCCACCACGCCTAGCCGAAAGGGGGCATTTTGGTAGTGGGACCAACAAATAAGGATGAGAAGGATGGACTCTTTGGTGTTTCTGTAGTGGCAGTATCGAGGGAGTACTGAAGGGTGTCTGGACACCTGGCCAGGAAGGTAGACAGGAGCCATGTTACATAGGATATGATATACAGGCAGGCCTAGGAACCACAGGGTGTTACAAACAAGGGATATAAGTCAGATCTGTTTGTCAGGTCGCTGCCAAATTATGTGGAAAAAGGATTTAAAGGGGGATGGATTTAGTGGTGGACTGATTCTAGTGTTAAGCTGCCTGGAATTAAATCCTGATTATAACCGGGCATGGTGGCTCGCACCTGTAATTTCTGCACTTTAGGAGGCCAAGGTGGGTGGATCACCTGAGGTCAGGTGTTCAAGACCAGCCTGGCCAACATGCTGAAACTCCTGTCTCTTAAAAATAGAAAAATTAGGCAGGCGTGGTGGTGGGTGCTTGTAATCCCAGCTACTCGGGAGGCTGAGGCAGGAGAATTGCCTGAACCCAGGAGGCAGAGGTTGCGGTGAGCCAAGATTGCGCCATTGCACTACAGCCTGGGTAACAAGAGCGAAACTCCGTCTCCAAAAAAAATTAAAAATAAGGCTGGGTGCAGTGGCTCACAGCTATAATCTCAGCACTTTGGGAGGCCAAGGCTGGTGGATCATGAGGTCAGGAGTTCAACACCAGTGTGGCCAAGATGGCAAAACTTCGTCTCTACTAAAAATTATAAAAGAATTAGCCAGGTGCTGTAGCAAGCATCTGTAAACCCAGCTATTCAGGAGGCTGAAGCAGGAGAATCACTTGAACCTAGGAGGCGGAGGTTGCAGTGAGCTGAGATCGTACCACTGCACTCCAGCCTGGGTGACAGAGTGAGACCTCTGTCTCAAAAAGTTAAAATTTTTAAATCCTGGCCGGGCGCAGTGGCTCACGCCTGTAATCCCAGCACTTTGGGAGGCCGAGGCGGGTGGATCACGAGGTCAAGAGATCGAGACCATCCTGGTCAACATGGTGAAACCCC
>NW_016107503.1:5584507-5585638 GCF_001604975.1 Cebus imitator
CCCAGCTACTTGGGAGGCTGAGGCAGGAGAATTGCCTGAACCCAGGAGGTGGAGGTTGCGGTGAGCCGAGATTGCGCCATTGCACTCCAGCCTGGGTAACATGAGCGAAACTCCGTCTCAAAAAAAAAAAAAAAATTTTTTTAATCCTGATTTTTATTTTTTTTATAACTCTGGACAAGTTTCTTTAACTCTCTGCCTCAGTTTACTTACTTAGACAATAGTAATGGCACAGTACCTACCATGAGGGAGCGTTGTTGTGGTCGTTAAGCAAGATAAGGCTCCTAAAGTCTTTACTTCAGGGACTACAAAAGGGCCTAAAACATGGTTGTGGTAGGGGGTAGTTCTCAAAAAAAAAAAAGGTTCCTACCCTCAGGGAGTTTCCAGCCTATAGAGGGATATAATAGGTAGATAAGCAATTAGAAGGAATTTGGCGCTAAGATAGGGACAAACACAAAATGGTCTAGAAGCACAGGGAAGGGGCACCTACCCAATTTGAGGAGGTAGAGGAAGGACAGGAAAATCCTCTCACAGAAAGTAGCTTCTAAGCTGAGATCTAATGAAGTAGAAGAATTTATTCAGGTAAAGGGGTTAGATCGGGAAAGGGTCTTATGGGTGAAAAGAACTAGGTAAAGTGATTCAGAGTTGTTACGTTCCGCAAACCGGGAATAATTCAGAGTAACTGTAGTGAGCATCCAAGGGGCAAGACCAGAGATGGGTAGAATGGAGCATGAGTCAGATCATAAAGGGATCTGGGGACTTTATCCAGGCGGCAGTGAGAAGCTGCTGTTTAAGGATTTTGAACAAGGAAGTGACATGATCAAATTGGCTCTTTAGAATAATCTTTCTGACTGCAGTATGAGGAAGAGATTAAGAGCGGGTAAAATTTATGTGTGATGGTGCCGACAGTGGGACGGAAAGATTGAGAAAAAGGGTAGCTGGTATGAGGGTGATGATGAGTTTCATTTAGGGTAGAAGTTTGAAGTAACTAGTGGCCAGGCACAGTGGCTCACGCCTGCAATCCCAGCACATTGGGAGGCCAAGGTGGGCAGATCACTTGAGGTCAGGAGTTTGAGACAGCCTGGCCAATGTGGCGAAACCTTGTCTCTCCTAAAAATACAAAAATTAGCTGGG
>NW_016107503.1:5586401-5587084 GCF_001604975.1 Cebus imitator
CTAAAAATACAAAAATTAGCTGGGTGTAGTGGTGGGTGCCTGTAATCCCAGCTACTCAGGAGGCCAAGGCAGGAGAATCACTTGAACCTGGGAGGTGGAGGTTGCAATGAGCCAAGATCACACCATTGCACTCCAGCCTGGACAAGAGCAAGACTCTATCATCTCAAAAAAACCCAAAAAACAAATGCAAGAGAAAAAGGACTGGCGTTCTTTGAGGTTGTTGTGGATCGTTAGTCCACAGGCTCCTGCTCCTGACTCTGCTGTTCGCTCTTGCCGAGGACAAGTCGGTCAGGAAGCCGCGCAGTAGTCATGGCTTTTAAGGATACTGGAAAAACACCCGTGGAGCCGGAGGTGGCAATTCACCAAATTCGAATCACCCTAAGCCACGAGGTAAAATCCCTGGAGAAGGTGTGTGCTGACTTTATCAGAGGAACAAAGGAAAAGAATCTGAAAGTGAAAGGACCAGTTCGAATGCCTACGAAGACTTTGAGAATCACTACAAGAAAAACACCTTGGCCGGGCGCGGTGGCTCAAGCCTGTAATCCCAGCACTTTGGGAGGCCGAGGCGGGTGGATCACGAGGTCAAGAGATCGAGACCATCCTGGTCAACATGGTGAAACCCCGGCTCTACTAAAAATACAAAAAATCAGCTGGGCATGGTGGCGCATGCCTGTAATCCCAGC
>NW_016107503.1:5587467-5595394 GCF_001604975.1 Cebus imitator
GGCATGGTGGCTCACGCCTGTAATCCCAGCACTTTGGGAGGCTGAGGCGGGTGGATCACGAGGTCAAGAGATCGAGACCATCCCGGTCAACATGGTGAAACTCCGTCTCTACTAAAAATACAAAAAATTAGCTGGGCATGGTGATGCATGCCTGTAATCCCAGCTACTCAGGAGGCTGAGGCAGGAGAATTGCCTGAACCCAGGAAGTGGAGGTTGCGGTGAGCCGAGATCGCGCCATTGCACTCCAGCCTGGGTAACAAGAGCGAAACTCCATCCCAAAAAAAATAAAATAAAATAAAATTAGCCAGGCATGGTGGCACATGCCTATAGTGCCAGCTACTTGAGAGGCTGAGGTGGGAGGCTCTCTTGAGCTCAGGTATTGGAGACTGTGGTGCACAATTACTGTGAATAGCTGCTGCACTCCAGTCTGGGCAACATAGCCAAACACCATCTCTTAATAAAGCTGGGGAGGGGTGGTTAGGAAGCAAGCAATTTGAGGTTCTAACAGATTGGTACCATGAACATGTAATGGTACTAATCCACATCTTTGTGCTATTTTCTTTAGAAGCATCTAGCTCTCTGGGTACAAGAGCAGAAAAGACAAGATTGTTTAGATCCTGGGTCATAATTTGTAGACAGATAAAGTATACTGAGAAGGAAGCAAGGAGATGAAAGTGCTGGTGAAAGATTGCTTAAGGAATCTATCTGATTGTGGCTGGATAATAAAATAGGCTAAGGAAGGTGCGATAAACTCTAGTCAAGAGAACTCTTTATTTTTAAGAGAACTCTTTATAAGGTTAAAAAATAGATGATTGAGAAGCAGAAATGATTAACCTGGAAGTTTAGGACATTGTAGCAAGAATATACAATTTTAGATTGGAGCCGGGTTGTGGCTCACACCTGTAGTCCCAGCACTTTGGGAGGGGAATATTGCTCGTGTGCCCAGGAGTTCAAGACCAGCCTGGGCACAAAATGAGACCCCATCTCTACAAAAAAAAAAAAAATAGGAGTTGGTGGCATATGACTGGTCCCAGCTACATGGGAGGCTGAGGCGGGAGCATAGCCTGAGCCCAGAAGGTGAAGGCTGCAGAGAGCCGTATTTGTGCCACTGCACTCCAGCCTGGGCAACAGTGAGACCTTGTGTAAAAATAAATAAAACTAAGGGAGTTCTTACATCCTGCTGTGAAGGTAGTTTGCTAATGTATCTGTTGTCTTTTGTTAAAAAACCAACTTGTTGGCTGGGCATGGTGGCTCAAGCCTGTAATCCCAGCACTTTGGGAGGCCGAGGCGGGTGGATCACGAGGTCAAGAGATCGAGACCATCCCGGTCAACATGGTGAAACCCCATCTCTACTAAAACTACAAAAAATTAGCTGGGCATGGTGGCGCGTGCCTGTAATCCCAGCTACTCAGGAGGCTGAGGCAGGAGAATTGCCTGAACCCAGGAGGCGGAGGTTGTAGTGAGCCAAGATCGCGCCATTGCACTCCAGCCTGGGTAACAAGAGCGAAACTCCGTCTCAAAAAAATAAATAAATAAAATAAAAATAAAAATAAAAAATAAAATTAAAAAAAACCAACTTGCTGGGGCGAGGTGGCTCACGCCTGTAATGCCATCACTTTGGGAGGCTGAGGTAGGAGGATCACTTGAGTACAGGAGTTTGAGACCAGCTTAGGCAATGTAGGGAGACCCTGTCTGAAAAATAAAAATAAAAAAATTTAGCCAGGCATGTTGTCGTGTGCCTGTAGTCCCAGGAATGGGAGGCTGAAGTGGGAACATCGATTGGGCCCAGGAGGTTGAGGCTGCAGTATGCTATGATCACATCACTGCACTCCAGCCTGGGTGACAGAGTGAGACCCTGTCTCAATAAGTAAATAAATTAAATTAAATAGCATCAAACTCATACATATCCTAGAATGGTTCCTTTTTTCTCTGAGCTCCAACAGGAAACAATAGTATTTACATTTTTAACTGGAGACAAAACTGCATGGGAGAAATTCAAACATCAGCAGATATATGGGGGCATTTTTTTGGCAGAGGCAACTTATTGTCAATAAAGTCACCCCTGGTGGATGCCACCCACTCACATGCACGAAAGGAAAGTTACTCAGTGATCCTGAGTCCTGGTTTGACGTTAAGGTCCATGCCTGAAGTGTCGTTTATGATTAGGGAAATCTGAGTCATCCTTAGACTTCCTCTATTGCATTTGAGTCATTTCCTTTTCTACAGACCCAAACTGTAGAGCCCAGGATATTTCTTTCTTTTATTTTTTATTTTAATGAAAAGAAATGGGGTTTCACCATGTTGGTTAGGATGGTCTCGAACTCCTGACCTCGTGATCTGCCTGCCTCAGCCTCCCAAAGTGCTGGGATTAACAGGCGTGAGCCACCGCGCCCGGCCAGAGCCCAGGATATCTCTCAAAAGAAATATCCAAAAGTCCAGAGTTTTGGAACTAAAGGAACATTCGAGATCATTGAGTTCACGAATGTTTTTACAAATGATGAAACCAAGGCCAAGAGGAGCACGCCTTTTGTCTGATTGCACAGCCTCTGTGGAAAATACCCTATTCTCTAGAAGCAGCTGATTCCACAGCAAGTTTGGACTCTGGCTTGAATTTATTTTTGTTAGAAGTAAACTAACAATACTTGGTCTGAAAGTCTGAGAGGACTCATGGCCCAGGGGAACAGGCAGGCATCTGTGGTATCCCCCTCAAATATTTTTTTTGTTTTTTGGGTTTTTTTAGACGGAGTTACACTCTTGTTGCCCAGGCTGGAGTGCAGTGACACAATTTCAGCTCACTGCAACCTCTGCCTCCCCGGTTCAAGTGATTCTCATGCCTCAGCCTCCAAGTAGCTGGGATTACGGGCGCCTGCCACCACGTCCGGCTAATTTTTTGTATTTTTAGTAGAGACAGGGTTTCACCATGTTGGCCAGGCTGTCTCAAACTCCGGACCTCACGTGATCAACCCGCCTCGGTCCCCCAAAGTGCTGGGATTACAAGCACGAGCCGCCGCATCTGGCCCCCCTCAAGTGGTTTTATCTATCACACTGGTGCTCCTACAGTGGACAAAGGAGAGGTTTCCTGTAGGACCAGCATCTCTTTGGTCAGGTTTTCCAGTCGTGGAACTGCTGACATTTTGGGCCAAGTAATTCTTTGTTGCAGGGACTGTCCTGTCCATTTCAGGAGATTTAACAGCATCTTTGTCCTCTACCCATTAGTTGCTTAGAACAAATCAGAAAAGTCCCCAGACATTGCCAAATGCCCACTGGAGTTGCCTGGTTGAGAGCCACTGTGCTGACTTAAGAAAGGGGCTTTTGTCACTCAGGTCTGGGCCCATTTAGTCCCCATGGCAGCATCTCCTTATTCCTGCATACCCATGCCTAACTGCCTTTTTCTTCCCTTTCTTTCTGGAGGTACCACACCTTTAACAGATAAGATCCTCCAGCCTCTCTCTACCCTCAGTAGCTCCAAAAGTGCCACATGGGTTGAAAATGAGAAGCAAAAGCATCTACCCTTACCCCTCTTGTACCAAGGGTATCCCCTAATTAGATAGGAATTTGCATAATTGGCAAAAATAAGATACCATGGGCTAGTTGCAGTGGCTCACACCTGTAATGCCAGCACTTTGAGAGGCTGAGGCAGGAGGAATTCTTGAGCCCAGGAGTTCAAGACCAGGCTGGGCAATACAGTGAGACCTCATCTCTACAAAAAATTTTAAAATTAGCTGAGAGTGGTGGCAGGCACCTATAGTCCCAGCTGCTTGGGAGGCTGAGGCAGGAGGACTGCTTGAACCTGGGAGGAGGAGGTTGCAGTAAGCCAAGATCCTACCACCGCATTCCAGCCTGGGTGACAGAGCCAGACCCTGTCTCCAAAACAAAAGACAAAGTCCGTACAGAGTTCAGCTCTTAACTGTGACTGCTATGACTCAAAGACTCCTTCCTTGAGGGTATACTGGGAGAGGGGAATAGATGAGGGCATACCAAGAGAATTGGCCTTTTTTGCACAATTTCCCCTTGACTCAGCGGTCCCACTTCCCTTCCCCACCCCACACTTGTCCTCACCAGTGCCTGTATTTAGAAATGCAAGCCTGTGTTGTCATAGAAAAACAGAAACCAGATGGTTGCTATGGAGATTTGTTTAAATACACACCTAGAACATGGCCCAGACTCTGGCAGTGGTAAGTAGCAATTCTTGCTAGGACCTGCATTTTTCTTCCTCTTAATTTGCTATTTCCCCCACCCTTTTCTATTCCTGCTACATTTTCGTGCTTCTCACTCCTGCTCCCAGATGCCACTTCCCACCTACCAGTACTGTTTTTAAACATCTCCTGTGTCTCAGGAAGTCACTGTTTAAGAACAGACTTATTTAACCTTTTGAGCTTTAGTGCCTTCATTTGTAATATGGGAATGATGGCAATAAAAACCTTATATGGGGCCAGGTGAGCTGGCTCAAGTATGTAATCCCAGCATTTTGGGAGGCCAAGGCAGGCAGATCACTGGAGGTCAGGAGTTCAAGACCAGCTTGGCCAACATAGTGAAACCCTGTTTCTTTTCTTTTTTTTTTTTTTTTTTGAGACGGAGTTTCATTCGTTACCCAGGCTGGAGTGCAATGGCACAATCTCGGCTCACCGCAACCTCCGCCTCCTGGGTTCAGGCAATTCTCCTGCCTCAACCTCCTGAGTAGCTGGGATTACAGGCTTGAGCCACCGCGCCCGGCGTGAAACCCTGTTTCTACTAAAAACATAAAAATTAGCTGGGTGTGGTGGTGCACACCTGTGATCCCAGCTCCTGAGAAGGCTGACGCAGGAGAATCACTTGAACCTGGGAGGCAGAGGTTGCAGTGAGCTGAGGTCGCACCACTGCACTCCGGCCTGGGCAACAGAGCGAGACTGTTTCAAAAACAAAAACAAAACAACCTTTTATGGGGTGGGCATGGTGCCTTATGCCACAGTTCCAGCATTTTACGAGGCCAAGATGGGAGAATCACTTGAGCCCAGAAGTTTGAGACCAGCCTAGGCTATAATGTGAGACTTCATCTCTACAAAAAAAATGTAGAAATTAGCCAGGTATGGTGGCACACACTTGTGGTCCCAGCTGCACCAGAGGCTGAAGCAGGAGGATCCCTTGAGCCCAGAAGGTCAAGGCTGCAGTGAGCCATGTCGACACCACTCTACTCCAGCTTGGGCAACAGCCTGTCTCAAAAACTAAAAACCTTATATGGCTTTTGTTAGAATTAAAGTAGATATACAAAAAGAGGGGCCAGGTATGGTGGCTCACACCTGTAATCCCATCACTTTGGGAGGCCAAGGCAGGTGGATCACTTGAGGTCAGGAGTTCAAGACCAGCTTGACCAACATAGTGAAACCCCATCTCTACTAAAAATACAAAAATTAGCCAGGCATGGTGGCGGGCACCTATAATCCCAGCTACTCAGGAGGCTGAGGCAGGAGATCTTGGGAGGTGGAGGTTGCAGTGAGCTAAGATCATGCCACTGCACTCCAGCCTGGATGACAGAATGAGATTCCACCTCAAAAAAAAAAAAGGGAAAAAAAGAAACTTGTATCATGGCTGGCAAAGTAGATAATGAATGAAATTTGGTTTTATGCTAAAATAAAATCCTAGAGCCTGATGTGGAGGTGAGCACCTATAATCCCAGGTACTCAGAGGCTGAGGCAGGAGGATTCCTTGAGCCCAGGAGTTCAAGACCAGCCTGGGCAACATAACAAGACCTCATCTCAAAAAAAAAAAAAAATTTTTCTCTAGGGCACCTGGGAACCAACCATGGTGCCTTTGGAAATCTTGGTTTATGGCTCCTCTCTGACAGTAGGAAAAAGCTATCGTGGGAATGTCCCTTGTCATGTGGAGTGATGGAAGAGAAGAATTGTGGAAGAGCAGAGTTGCTTTGTTTTGTCTTTGTTGTACTCAGCTGGAAAGCTGTTTGAGAAAGAATCTGGTCATATGACCTCCTCCTTTCTGCAATTGGAAATGAACGCCACGGGGAATCGAAGACATAAGACACAAAATCCTCCTTGCCTGGCTATAAAGGAAGCAGAATACTTCCTGGGTTTGGTGTTTTTTTTTTTTTTTTTTTGAGAAGGAGTCTCACTCTGTCACCCAAGCTGGAGTGCAATGGCAGGATCTCGGCTCACTGCAACCTCTGCCTCCCAGATTCAAGCAATTCTGCCTTAGCCTCCCGAGTAGCTGAGACTACAGGTGCCTGCCACCACGCCTGGCTGACTTTTGTATTTTTAGAGACAGGGCTTCACCATATTGGCCAGGCTGGTCTCAAACTCTTGACCTTGTGATCCACCCGCCTCAGCCTCCCAAAGTGCTGGGATTACAGGTGTGAGCCACCATGCCTGGCCCTTTCTGGGCTTTTGCCTTTTGCTACCCTCCTCCAGCAGACCGCTGTACAAGAGGCTGGCTGTGTTGTGTGCCAGGGCTGAGCTTGTTCCTACTGTAAAATCTGTGTGATGTCTGTTGAGTTTTTTGGAAAGCAGAAAACTTATATTTTAAAATACAAGGTATTGGGGGCAGATAATTTCACCCCTGGAAATAAGTAAGATTCTCTCTTCTTCAGCTTGAATGTACTGTACAGCTGTGTTTCTGCAGTAGGTCTCGGCTCTCACGGAGGAACTAGAAAAAGGAAATCATTAACCACCTTGCATTTCACCTTTGTTCTTGTCCTGTGAGACAGATAGTACTATCCTATTTTTACGGGTTAAAAAACAGATCCAATTGAAAAAGAACTGGAAGGGTAACTACTAAACTGAGAATTGTGGTTACTTCCAGAAGAGAATTAAGGGAGTAAGATTGGAAGTGGTAATCACAGGAACTTTAATGTCATCTATATTTTCCTTTTTTCCAAGGAAAATTTTCATGTATAAATTAAAAATTAATATTAATTTTTATAATAAAAATTATATGACTTTTATTATATAACAAAAATATATAATTTTATAATTTATAATAAAATTAAAATTAATGTTTAATTAAAAATTAAATTTCAAGCTTTGTGTAGTGGCAATATCATAGCCAATGCGGTTTATCCAAGGTATAGCTATTGCTAATTGAAAACGTTTCCTGCCAGGCGCATTGGGTCACGCCTGTAATCCCAGTACTTTGGGAGGCCAAGGTGGATGGATCACCCGAGGTAGGAGTTTGAGACCAGCAAGGCCAACATGGTAAAACCCGATCACTACAAAAAAAACAACGATTAGCCGTGCATGGTGGCACACCCCTATAATCAGCTACTCAGGAGGCTGAGGCAGGAGAATCACTTGAACCCAGAAGGTGGAGATTGCAGTGAGCCAAGATTGCACCACTACACTCTAGCCTAGGCGACAGAGTAAGACTCCGTCTCAAAAAAAAAAAGAAAAAAGTTTCTGTTGGGCCAGGTACAGTGGCTCACACCTGTAATCTCAGTACTTTGGGAGGCCAAGGCAGGCAGATCTCTTGAGTCTAGGAGTTCCAGACCAGCTTAGGCAACACAGGAAGATCCCAGCTTTACAAAAAATTAGCCAGGCATAGTGGCATGTGCCTGTAGTCCCAGCTACTCAGGCGGCTGATGTGGAAGAATTACTTGAGCCCGTGAAGTCAAGGCTACAGTGAACTGTGATCTTGCCACTGCACTCCTGGGTGCAGTGGGTGATGGAGTGAGACCCTGTCTCAAGAAAAAAAAGACTTCCTGTGATGACTTAACAATATAGTCGGCATTGGCGTTTTTTGACAGTCTCTACGGAGACTGACTTGTTTTAAAAAAATTAAATTTCAGGCCAGGCACAGTGGCTCACACCTGTAATCCCAGCACTTTGGGAAGCCAAGGCAGGTAGATCACCTGAGATCAGGAGTTTGAGACCAGCCTGGCCAACATGGTGAAACCCCATCTCTACTAAAAGTACAAAAATTAGCTGGGCTTGGTGGCACCTGT
>NW_016107503.1:5595484-5597230 GCF_001604975.1 Cebus imitator
AAAAAAAAAAAAAATTAGACGGACATGGTGGTGCATGCCTGGAGACCCAGCTGCTACTCAGGAGGCTGAGGCATGAGGATCACACATGAGCCCAGGACTTTGAGGCTGCCATGAGCCATCATCACACCACTGCACTTCAGCCTGGGCCACAAAGTGAGACCCTGTCTTAAAAAAACAACAAAAAATTGGAGATTGGGTTTACAAAAGAGCTTGCTTTGGAGAGAGAGCTACTACCATGCTGTGAGCCCTATCAATCCCAAAGAGAAGAGGTGGGGATGGGCTGGGCGCAGTGGCTCATGCCTGTAATCCCAGCACTTTGGGAGGCTGAGGTGGGTGGATCACCTGAGGTCAGGAGTTCGAGACCAGACTGGGTAACATGGTAAAACCCCGTCTCGACTAAAAATACAAAAAATTAGCCAGGCATGGTGACAGGTGCCTCCAGTCCCACCTACTCGGGCAGCTGAGGCAGGGGATTCACTTGAACCTGGGAGGCGGAAGTTGCAGTGAACCGAGATTTTGCCACTGCACTCCAACCTGGGAGACCAGAGCAAAACTCCATCTCAAACAAACAAACAAAAAGCTGAGTAATTTCCTCTTCTTAATCCTAGAGAAAGTGACTTCAAGACCACTGAAACATTTTGCATTTGTCCTTGGGTAAGGGATAATCATTAGACTGTGTATGACTCACGGTAGAGGAATTTCAAGACAAAGGTTGGCTAACAACAGAGCCTGAGGTAACAAAGTAGAGCGTCACATCCCGGAAGTCATCACACTGGCTTCTGATAGAGGGTCAGATATACGTGAATCCCGTGGACCAAGTGTGAGCCTGTTTAAATCCTACTCAGAACTGCCTGGAATAGTGGGACTCTTCATGTGGAACAGACCACCGGAAAACAAAAGGATAATGAGGGAGCGGTGGCCATAGAAATAGAATGCATCACCTCACTTCAGGCGATGTATTGCCACTGTCTTTGGAAAGCGCCCCCAGGGGAGCCTCTGATGGTCCCATACAAATGCTCATGAGATAAATCTCAACATCAGCCAGACCTAAACAGCATGAAGCCACTAAGAACCCTCCCTCTTCATTCTGCCCCATTCCTAGAAATATCACTGTAGCAAAAGGAGAGAAGCCAACTACCCCTCTTCACAGAGACAAGCTGGCTGGCTCTGTTGACCCTAGCTGTGGTGTAGAGAGATTCTTACCTATGATGAAAACTGATGTTTAATATATTTCTGAACCAAGAGTGTGTTTGCTACTTAAAGTGATAGCAAAGACTGTTACCAAAAGGTGATTCCCATCCAAGGAAAACTTCTCCCACTGAAATGAATTGTGCAGAGGCCGGGGAAAACAAATTAAACTTTAATTTTCATTATATATCTTCAGTTAGTACTTGCTAAGCGTTCCGGTCCTAGTCATCTTTGTATTCTCTGAGGCACTTAATTGGCACTCACGATATCGAGATTATTCCTTCCAGTTTGTAGTATGCCAAAGTACCTTTTGGTTAATATCCTCTCCATAATAAACCAACTCAAAAGACAGTTTTAGAGACTTAAGTTTCAACAAGTCTGGTTGAAGCCAAGGAAATTTGAAATACATTGAAATAAAGTTCGTTGGAAACTACTTTGATTGTCTAATTCCAGGCCAGCCACGTGGCTCACCCTATAATCCCATCACTTTGGGTGGATCTCTTGAGCTTTGGAGTTTGAGACCAGCCTGGGCAACATGGCAAAACCCAATCTCTTTAA
>NW_016107503.1:5599135-5600529 GCF_001604975.1 Cebus imitator
GTAACAAAAGCGAAACTCTATCTAAAATAAAAAATTAAAAAAAAAAAATAGTATTTCCAACGAATGCCTCCTCAGTGAATCTTTTTCACAGTATCTCTGGAAAGTAAACATTTAGTCTCTTGAATAACTCCATTGTCTTGAAATCTGCTCTCTTCACCCTCATGAAAACTTCAAAGTTTGAGAACCACTTCTTTCTCCATCTGCTAGCCTGAACGTTCTCCCTCCCATTAGCTATTCTGACATAGTGTGGACTCCTGGCATCACCTTGACTGCTCTTTGGATGAGCTCAAATGTGTCAATGTGCCTGTGTAACTTTGGTCCAGATGTGGCCTGACCACGCCACATAGAGCTAACCCATTACCTGCTTGCTTACAGACCTGGACTGTAGCAGAGCCCAAGGCTCTCTTAGGTTTTCTTCACTGCTTATGCAACTGACTCACATCAAACTGACACCTAAGCTGGGCCTGCTGGTGCAAACCTGTAGTCCTAGCTACCCGCAGGCTGAGGCAGAAGATAGCTTGAGCCCCAAGAGTTTGAAACTAGCCTGGGCAACATAGCAAAATGCCCATCTGACAACTAACGCAAACCTACAGATGGTATTTTGGGGGTAAGGTAGGGTTGTTTTGATTTCATAATAATAATGCTTTCATTTTATAAAACATAACAGATCAAAAACCTTCATTCAGAAAAAAAAAAACTACAGGCCAGGCGTGGTGGCCCACACTTGTCCTAGCACTTTAGGAGGCTGAGGTGGGCAGATTACCTGAGCGCAGAAGTTTGAAACCAGGTCAAGGGAGGGTAAAAAAAAAAAGAAAAAAAAAATTAGCTGGGCATGGTGTGCTCCTGTAGTCTCCCAGCTACTCAGGAGGCTGAGGCGGGAGAATAGCTTAAACCTGGGAGGCAGATGTTGCAGTGATCCAGCCTGAACGACTGAGCAAGAGGCTGGCTCTAAAAAAATGCCAGTCGTGGTGGCTCATTCCTATAATCACAGCACTTTGGGAGACCGAAGTAGGAGGATCGCCTGAGGTCAGGAGTTTGAGACCAGCCTGGCTAACATGGCAAAACCCTGTCTCTATTAAAAAATAAAAATAAAAAACCACACACACACATAAATTATTAGCTGGCTGTGGTGGCAGGCACTTATAATCCCAGCTACTTAGGAGGCTGAGGCAGGAGAATCACTTAAACCCAGAAGGCAGAGAGGCGGAGGTGCAGTGAGCTGAGATCACACCACTGCATTCCAACCTGGGCAATAGTGAGACGCCTTCTCAAAAGAAAAAAAAAGGCCGGGCGCGGTGGCTCAAGCCTGTAATCCCAGCACTGTGGGAGGCCGAGGCGGGTGGATCACGAGGTCAAGAGATCAAGACCATCCTGGTCAACATGGTGAAACACCG
>NW_016107503.1:5601684-5603332 GCF_001604975.1 Cebus imitator
AAAAAAAAAAAAAAAGAAAAAGAAAAAAAAAAAAAACGCAACTACAGACAAGGCCAAATCCTTGCCATTATCCCAGGTCCTGGTCCATTCCTTCCGGAGATAAACATTTTTAAATTTTCATTATGTATCCTTCCGGCCTTTGTTCTATGTATTTACATGTAGAAATAGATAGTTATATGGGACTTTCTTTTTTGAGACAGGGTCTCACTCTGTTGCCAAGGCTGGAGTGTGGTGGCATGATCTCGGCTCACTGCACCCTTGCACCCTCTGCCTCCTGGCTCAAGCAGTCCTCCCACCTTGGACCCAAAAGAGCTGGGACTACAGGCACATACTACCATACCTGGATAATTTTTGTGTTTTGTTTTTTTTTTTTCAGAGACACAGTTTCACCATGTTGCCTAGGCTGGTCTTGAATTCTGGATTCAAGAAATCCACCTCCCTTGGCCTCCCAAAGTGCTGGGATTACAGGCGTGAGCCACCACACCCACCTAGTTATGTGAGACTTCTAAAACATAAATGGACCAGGCATAGTGGTTCATACCTGTAATCCCAGCACTTTGGGAGGCTAAGGCAGGAAAATCACTTGAAGCCAGGAGTTTGAAACCATCCTGGGCAACATAGTGAGACGCTGTCTCTACAAAAACTAAAAAATTAGCTGGATGTGGTGGCACGCACTTGTAGTCCCAGCTACGGGAGGCTGAGGTGGGAAGATTGCTTGAGATCTCGAGGTCAAGGCTGCGATGAGCCATGATAGCACCACTGCACTCCAGCCTGAACAACAGAGCCAGAGACCCTGTCTCAAAAGAAAAAAAGTATCACATGGTTTGTATTATTCCACATCTTCTTTTTACACTTAACATGTTTCAGAGAACTTGCCTATCAATACATATAAAGCAATCTCATTCTTAATAACTGTTATATTGTATCCCAAGTATGGATGTATCACTGTTTACTTAACCATTTTGTTGTTGGACACACAGATGGTTTCCAGCTGCTTGCTCTTACAATGTTTCAGTGAAAATTCTTTATGCTTCTTAGTGTTATGTGGGAGTATTTCTCTAGGGTTTATATATATATATATATACACACACACATATATACATTATTTTATTTATATATAATATATATCTATATATACATAGATTTTTTTTTGAGACACAGTCTCCATCTGTCACCCAGGCTGGAGTACAGTGGCGCGATCTCATCTCACTGCAACCTCTCTCTCCCATGTTCAGGTGATTCTCCTGCCTCAGCCTCCTGAGTAGCTGAGACTATAGGCACAAGCCACCACGCCCAGCTAATTTTTGTGTTTTTAGTAGAGATGGAGTTTCACCATGTTGGTCAAGCTGGTCTCAAACTCCTGACCTTGTGATCTGCCCGCCTTGGCCTCCCAAAGTGCTGGGATTACAGGTGTGAGCCACCGCGCCCAGCTTTATTTTATTTTTTTATTTAAAAAAAAATTTTTCAATCAGGCAGAACAGGAATTTGTTTTTTTCATTAAAAACTTATTATGAGGCCGGGCGCGGTGGCTCAAGCCTGTAATCCCAGCACTTTGGGAGGCCGAGGCGGGTGGATCACGAGGTCAAGAGATCGAGACCATCCAGGTCAACATGGTGAAACCCCGTCTCTACTAAAAATACAAAAAATT
>NW_016107503.1:5604713-5606296 GCF_001604975.1 Cebus imitator
GCCTTCTTTCTCTTTTTCTCTCTCTCTTTCTTTCCTTCCTTCCCCGCCCCCCCCAGACAGGGTCTTGCTCTGTCACCCAGGCTGGAGTACAGTGGCACCATGACAGCTCACTGCAGCTTCAACTTGCCGGGCACCAGCAACCCTCCCACTCAGCTTTCTGAGGAGCTGGCATCACAAGTACACAGCGCCACACTTGGCTATTTTTTTTTTAAATGTTTTTGTAGAGACAGGGTCTTACTATGTTGCCCAGACTGGTCTCCTGGGCTCAAGGGATCCTCCCATCTTAGCCTCCCAAAGTGCTGGGATTACACACATGAGCCACGGTGCCTGGCCGCATTCCTCCTTTTGACTTCTAAACTGTGAGGGCACCCATCTGTATGTATCTTCCTGCCTAGCTGAGGAAGAGGATCTCCTTACAAAGCCTTTATAACTCAGGTCTTTACCCTCCCATCTGTCTCTTCTGAAATACTGCACCCTAACAGTTATTCTTTCTCACTTTTATAATGTATTTTACTCTGCAAGTCATTCTCTTTAATTACAAATATGTCAGACTCCCTCATTCCTTTTTTTTTTTTTTTTTTTTTTTAAACTGGGTTTCACCGTGTTGGTCAGGCTGGTCTTGAAATCCCGACCTCAGGTGATCCGCCCGCCTTGGCCTCCAAAGTGCTTGGATTACAGTCTTGAGCCACCACGCCCGCCCAGTATTTGTCTTTTTGTGACTGGTTGGTTTCAGTTACCGTGTTGTGCTCAAGGTTTATTCGTGTTGTCATATTTGAGGGACTTTCCTACTTTTTAAAGGCTGAATAAGATTCCATTCCATGTATAATACCATAATTTTGTTATCCACCATCAGTAGACATTTGGGTTGCTGACCCGTCTTGGCTATTGTGAATAATCCCACAATGATTATAGGAGTGCAAATATGTCTTTATGATCCTGATCTTAATTCTGGATAAAATCCTAGAGGTGGAACTGCTGTATTAATGTGGTAGTTCTATTTTTAAGTTTTTGAGATCCCGCCCAGGCGAGAGTGGAGTGGCCGGCATCTCGGCTCACTGCAGCCTCCAACTGATGGACTCAAGCGGTCCTCCCGCCTCAGCTTCCGGGGTAGCTAGGACCACAGGCGAGCGCCCCTACGACGGCCTTAAAATTAATTTTAATAGCAGGAAGTTTTGTGGATCTAATCACCAACAGACTTTCCCTGTGCCAGGGCATGATCTGTTTTCAGGAAACTGAGTTGCTCGGGAGTCCAAGGCAAGTCCCGCCTCCAAACCGGAGGAGCTGGGAATGAGGCGGAGAGAAGCGCAGTCCCCGCCCAATCCCGCCCGGGCCTAACCTCTCGGCTGCGCGCGCAGCTTCCTGGAGACCCGGAAGCAGATTACGCGTGGAGTGACGGTTATGCTGCGGCGTGTGAGTTTCCCTCTGTTAGATTAAATTTGGGATGCCGATTCCCTTCTCGCTTCTGTACCCGGCGTCTCCGGGGCCACAGAGACCTTGAAATCGCCGCACAACTCCCTCCACCCCAAGTAAACTCAGACGTTCTAATAAGAGTCCAGCATTCACTTCACTGTGTGTGTGTGTGT
>NW_016107503.1:5607571-5609849 GCF_001604975.1 Cebus imitator
AAGAAGTTTTTTTTTTCTTCTGAGACAGAGTCTTACTCTGTTGCCCAGGCTGGAGTGCAGTGGTGCGATCTAGGCTCACTGCATCCTCTGCCTCGCAGGTTCAAGCAGTTTTTCTGCCTCAGCCTCCCAAGTAGCTGGGACTGCAGGTGCATGCCACCACGTCCAGCTAATTTTTATTTTTCAGTAGAGATGGGGTTTCACCATGTTGGCCAGGCTGATCTCGAACTCCTCAAGTGATCCCTCCGCCTTGGCCTCCCGAAGTGATGGGATTACAGGCATGAGCCACCACACCCAGCCTAAGAAGTTTTATTTTCTATACCTTCTTCAGCTCTGTTAATTCTGCAACCCACTGAAATTAAGCTTTTGTTCTTATTACTTTACTACATCTATTCACAAAAATGCCTAATTACCAAATATAATCACCTATTTTCAGTCCTTATCTGAATTTTTTTTCCTATCTTGTCCTTTTGGGAACTCCTGACTTTCTTTCCCACTTTCATATACTGAGTGAGACAGGGGTCCCCAACCCCTGGGCTGCAGACCAGCACCAGTTCACGGCCTGTTAAGAACCAGGCCGCACAGCAGGAGATGAGTGACTGGCAAATGAGCATGACAGCCTGAGCTCTGCCTCCTGTCAGATTCACAGGCATTAGATTCTCATAGAATCACAAACCCTATCATGAACTGTGTATGCAAGGAATCTGGGTTGCATGCTCCTTACAAGAATCTTAATGCCTGATGATCTGATGAAACAGTTTTATCAACAAATCATTCCTACCTCCGGAACCACACCCCCTACCAGATCCATTAAAAAATTGTCTTCCACAAAACCAGTCATAGGGCCAGAAAAACAGAAGTGAGGCTGGGCACGGTGGCTCACCCCTGTAATCCCAGCACTTTGGGAGGCTGAGGTGGGCAGATCACTTGACGTCAGATGTTCAAGACCAGCAGGCCAACATGGTGAAACCCTATCTCTACTAAAATACAAAAATTAAGGCCGGGCGCGGTGGCTCAAGCCTGTAATCCTAGCACTTTGGGAGGCCGAGGCGGGTGGATCACGAGGTCAAGAGATCAAGACCATCCTGGTCAACATGGTGAAACCTCGTCTCTACTAAAAATACAAAAAATTAGCTGGGCATGGTGGTGCGTGCCTGTAGTCCCAGCTACTCAGGAGGCTGAGGCAGGAGAATTGCCTGAACCCAGGAGGCGGAGGTTGTGGTTGNAAAAAAAAATTAGCCGGTCATGATGGTGGGTGCCTGTAAGTAATCCCAGCTACTCGGGAGGCTAAGGCAGGAGATTGCTTGAACCTGGGAGGCGGAGGTTGCAGTAAACTGAGATTACACCATTGCCCTTCATCCTGAGTAACACAGCGAGACTCTGTCTCAAAAGAAAAAAAGAAAAAAAAAAAACCAGCAGTGAGCAGGTAAATCAAGCTTCTGCCCTCATAGAACTAACGGTGGGGGTATAAACATTCACTGAAGAATCAGACTTTCATTTCCATCAATATAACAGACTAGACATTCTGAACAATTATTCTACTATAAAACACCGAAAACCACCAGCTTGAATATAAAAAGCAAAAAGCATGAATCCAAGAAACATATGGCTGGAATTGGTGACCGCTGTAGGGGAATCTACCAAATCTTCAATGACAGAGCATCAACTTTAATGATTTCTTGGGCACAGACTCCACTGTTAATGAAAGGGTAAACTAGTAAATACCAACCTTGAAAAAAGAGACAGCCAGGAAATGTCCTTACTTCAATCTTGGCTCTGAATCGGGGGTAGAAGTGAGGCGCTGTGGGAAGACCTCCCTGGGAATTCACAGGCTAGTCTTCATGAGTTTATAGTCTAAGTTTAAACTATCTGAATAGACAGAAACACTTCAAGCCAATAATTTATTTTATTTACTTATATACTTACTGAGATGGAGTTCTCCCTCTGTCGCCCAGGCTGGAGTGCAGTGACGCCATCTCGGCTCACTGCAAACTCTGCCTCCCAGGTTCAAGCAATTCTCCTGCCTCAGCTTCCTAAATTGCTGGGATTATGGGCGCCCACCACCATGCCCGACTAATTCTTGTATTTTCAGTAGAGATGGAATTTCGCCATGTTGGCCAGGCTGGTCTCAAACTCATGACCTCAAGTGATCTACCCACCTTGGCATCCCAAAGTGCTGGGATTACAGGCGTGAGCCACCACACCTGGCCAAGCCCAGAATTCATTTTAAAGTAGTTACAGGCTGATGGTAACCTAATTATCAGGCACTGCAGAGAACCAA
>NW_016107503.1:5610026-5611267 GCF_001604975.1 Cebus imitator
AAAAAAAAAAACAGCAACAAAACAAAAGCTTCAGCCATTGCTGTTGCTGTAGCATCACGGCTTCCAGATTCTGATCATTTTGCGAAACCAGTGGAGACATCGTCATCTCTGAAGATCCCACTTGTATCTCGCGTAGATACTGAATATCACTTGCTGTGTTAAAAATAGTATCTGACACTATAAAGATAACTGTAGGTTAAGTTTTTGTATTCTATTGTCCACAAAATTAGAAATCTACACTAATGTAAAGAATATCGAAGTTTTTATGGAGAAGTATAATAAAACACAATTAGAAACACGTAACTAGCTCAAAAATACCTTTATGTGGATTTGTCAGAACATTCACTTCAATCAAGTCAGTCCTTACAATTGTTTTCTCATTTTGTGTGATACCCTGTTGGTGAAATGTGTTTTTTATTTTAGGGACATTTGACGTTCAGAGATGTGGCCATAGAATTCTCTCCAGAGGAGTGGAGATGCCTGGACCCTGCTCAGAGGACTTTGTACAGGGACGTGATGCTGGAGAACTACAGGAACCTGGTCTCCCTGGGTGAGGACAGCTTCCCTCCAGAAGTCAGGATCTGCCCTGGTGTATTTTTGCATTTTCTCATGTGACTCTTAGACATCTTAGGAGTCAATGTATTGCTTGACTGAGATTGAAACCCTGTTGACTTAGAAATGAAAACCTCCATGATGCTTGATAATGCTGTATTTTTCAGAAACTATACACTCCGTAATGCATTCTGTACTTAAAATAACTGCTTTTTTCAGATGTTCTGCCTCCTTCATAATTCATTATCGAATGGTACCAGGGCTTAAGTATGCATCGATCCTTATGACAGACTTAGATAAACAGTTTTGGCTCAGTGCAGTGGCTCATGCCTGTAATCCCAGCACTTTGGGAGGCCGAGGCGGGCAGATCACCTGAGGTCAGGAGTTCGAGACCAGCTTGGCCAATGTGGTAAAACCCTGTCTCTGCTAAAAATGCAAAACCTAGCTGGGCGTGGTTTTGGGCGCCTGTAATTCCAGCTACTTGGGAGGCTGAGGTAGAAGAATTGCTTGAACCCAGGAGACAGAGGTGGCAATGAGTGGAGATCGTGCCAGTGCACTCCAGCCTGGGCAACGGAGCGAGACTCGATCTCAAAAAAAAAAAAAAAAAGATATCTACCCCTGTGCTTATGAGTCATTAGTTCTTGCAAGAGAGCTGGATGTCTGTATGTTACAGTGTTTCCTCAGCATTT
>NW_016107503.1:5612611-5614044 GCF_001604975.1 Cebus imitator
AAAAAAAAAAAAAAAAAGAAATGTAGATACAATAATTCAACAAATAACTATACATAATTAAAATAATTATATATATACTATGTAGATGTGTGTGTATGTATATATAATATATACTGTGAAGGAAAATAAAGAATGCCATGAAAACACATCATAGAGTATTAGGGGCTGAATTTTGCCTCCCTTCTCCTCGGTCAAAATTACTGTGTTGAAGTCCTAACCCCTAGTACCTCAGTGTGGGATTGCATTTGGAGAAAGGGTCTTTAAAGAAGTAACTAAAGTTGGCCGGACGCAGTGGCTCATGCCTGTAATCCCAGCACTTTGGGAGGCTGAGGTAGGTGGATCACCTGAGGTCAGGAGTCCGAGACCAGCCTGGTCAACATGGTGAAATCCTGTCTCTACTAAAAATACAAAAATTATCTTGACATAGTGCCATGTGCCTATAATCCCAGCTACTTAGGAGGCAGAGGCAAGAGAATCAATTGAACCTGGGAGGCGGAGATTGCAGTGAGCCGAGATCGCACCATTGCACTCCAGCCTGGGTGACAAGATCGAAACCTGTCTCAAAAAAAGAAGCGAGAGGTGGGATTTGCGGGGGGATAGCATTAGGAGAAATACCTAATGTAGATGACAGGGCAATGGATGCAGCAAACCATCATGGCACGTGTATACCCATGTAACAAACCTGCACGTTCTGCACATGTACCCCAGAACTTAAAGTGTAATTTTTTTTTAAGTCAAAAATAAAAGATGCTGGCAAGGTTTTGGAGAAAACAATAAAATAAAAAATAAAGACACAGGACAAGATAAGATACAGCCATCTACAAGAGGCCCCAGAAGAAACAACCTTCGATACCTTGACCTTGGACTTCTAGCCTCCAGAACTGTAAGGAAATTAATTTCTGTTGTTTAAGCCACTTAGCCTTTGGTACTTTGCTATGGCAGCCCTAACAAACTAATACTTAAACAATTCATCTCTGGTTCTTCTTTCTTTTTTCCTGCCCACCGCTTAAACACTGGTATTACTCAGAGTTCTGCATGGTCTTCCTTCCTCCTGCTACATAGTCTTCCTGGATAAGAATGGGCTCTGGCCAGGTGCAGTGACTCCTGCCTGTAATCCCAGAACTTTGGGGGGGCTGAGGTTTGTGGGTCACCTGAAGTCAGGAGTTTGAGACCAGCATAGCTAACATGATTAAATGCTGTTTCTACTAAAAATACAAAAAATTAGGCCAGGCGCAGTGGCGCATGCCTATAATCCCAGCACTTTGGGAGACCAAGGCAGGTGGATCACGAGGTCAAGAGATCGAGACAATCCTGGTCAACATAGTGAAACCCCGTCTCTACTAAAAATACAAAAAATTAGCTGGGCATGGTGGCGCCTGCCTGTAGTCCCAGCTACTCAGGAGGCTGAGGCAGGAGAATTGCCTGAAACCAGG
>NW_016107503.1:5616493-5618422 GCF_001604975.1 Cebus imitator
AGACAGAGTTTCACTCTTGTTACCCAGGCTGGAGTGCAGTGGCACGATCTCGGCTCACCGCAACCTCCGCCTCCTGGGTTCAGGCAATTCTCCTACCTCAGCCTCCTGAATAGCTGGGATTACAGGCACGTGCCACCATGCCCACCTAATTTTTTGTATTTTTAGTAGAGACGGGGTTTCACCCAGGATGGTCTCGATCTGTTGACCTCGTGATCCACCCGCCTCGGCCTCCCAAAGTGCTGGGATTACAGGCGTGAGCCACTGCGCCCGGCAATTTTTTGTATTTTTGATAGAGATGGGGTTTCATCATGTTGCCCAGGCTGATCTGGAACTAATGAGCTCAAGCAATTCACTTGCCTCAGCTGGGATTACAGGCATGAGCCACCATGCCCAGTCTATATATAATCTAATATATCACTGTTTCTCAAACTTATTTTGTCTTAGAAACCCTCTATGTTCTTTTTAAAATTTTATTTTTTAATTAATTTTTTTTTTGAGATGGAGTCTTGCTCTGTCACCCAGCCTGGAATACAGTGGTGCGGTCTCAGCTCACTGCAACCTCCGCCTCCTGGGTTCAAGTGAATCTTCTGCCTCAGCCTCCCACGTAGCTGGGACTACAGGCGTGTGCCACCATGCCCGGCTAATTTTTGTATTTTTAGTAGAGAGGGGTTTCACCATATTGGCCTGGCTGGTCTCAAACTTCTGATCTCAGGTGACCCACCTGCCTCAGTCTCCCACAGTGCTGAGATTATAGGTGTGAGCCACTGCACCTGACCTCTTTCATTTTTGTTGTAGAGACATGGTCTTACTATGTTGCTCATGCTGGTCTTGAACTCCTGTGCTCAAGCTGTTCTGCCTCAGCCTCCTAAAGTGCTGGGATTTGCAAGTGTGAGCCACCATGTCTGGCCTATGTTCTTAAAATGTATTGAGGACCCCAAAAAGCTTTGTGTTTATGTTGGTTTTATCTACCAACATTTGTCCGAATGGAAATTAAAACTGAGAAACTTTAAAATGTATACGATCAAAAAAATATATATGTATATATATACACATATACATATATGTGTGTGTGTGTGTGTGTGTGTGTGTATAAAATCAGAGCCAGGTGCAGTGGTTCATGCCTGTAATCCCAGCATTTTGGGAGCCCAAGGCAGAGGGATAGCTTGAGCCCAGAAGATCTGGACTAGCCTGGGCAATATAGTCAGACCCTGCCTCAAAATAAATAAATAAAAATATAGAATCAGATTTTTTTTCAGTGTTATCTCATAACACAGAATCAGATTTTAGATACAAATATCCAAAATCTGAAATGCCCCAAAATCTGAAGCTTTTTTTTTGAGACAGGGCCTCTGTCACCCAGACTGGAGTACAGTGGCACCAACACGGCTCACTGCAGCCTCCACCTTCTAGATTCAGGGGATTCTCCTACCTCAGCCTCCCTAGTTGCTGGGACCACAGGTACATGCCACCAAATTTGGTTTTTTGTTTTTTGGGCTTTTTCTGAGATGGAGGTTCGCCCTTGTTGTCCAGGCTCGTTTGCCAGCTACCACGCCTGGTGAAATTATAATCTTATATTTGAAAACGATTTGGTACGTACAAATGACTATGGTGTCGTGATGGGAGGTGGTGTGTTACGGCACAGTGTGTAAAAGTATGGCATAGGCTGGGCACAGTGGCTCATGCCTGTAATCCCAGCACTTTCGGAGGCCGAGGTTGGGGGATCACTTGAGGTCAGGAGTTTGAGACCAGCCTGGCCAACATGGTGAAACCACATCTCTATTGAAAACACAAAAATTAGCCAGGCTTGGAGGTGTGTGCCTGTAATCCCAGCTACTTGGGAGGCTGAAGCAGGAGAATTGCTTCAACCCAAGAGGCGGAGGTTGCAGTGAGCCAAAATTGAGCCACTGCACTCCAGCCTGGGCAACAGAG
>NW_016107503.1:5620022-5623598 GCF_001604975.1 Cebus imitator
TCAGCCTCCTGAGTAGCTGGGATTACAGGCACGCGCCACCATGCCCAGCTAATGTTTTGTATTTTTAGTAGAGACGGGGTTTCACCATGTTGACCAGGATGGTCTCGATCTTTTGACCTCGTGATCCACCTGCCTCCGCCTCCCAAAGTGCTGGGATTACATGCTTGAGCCACCGCGCCCGGCAGCATTTTTTACTTTTTACAAAAGATAGGCTATGTTTATTAGAGTCACAGGCAGTTGACTGTCTCGGTGTGACTCGACCACAAAAAATCATTTCTCCCTCAGAGACCTAGACTGGCAGGTGTACTGCCTCAGCCTCCCCAAGTGCTAGGATTACTGCTTGGGACCCATTCCCAGGTTTACAAGTTTCTTACTGAGGGCAATCTGTGAATGTGTGAGATTGGCCCGGTCACCATCAGCAGTTCATTGATGTTGCTGTTAAGCATGGTCTCGAAGTCACTGGGAACTATTTTGGGTACTTGCCTAACCAGGCACATCAGTATTGTCAGCTGACACCTTTCCAGACAGTACATCCTCTGTATATTGCAACACTGTGGTTGGGGCACCCTGGATGCAGGCTGATGCCCCTCCTACTTGCTGCAAGTCACTTGAGAGTCTGTGTTTGGGGCTAAAACAGGTCTTTGTGATCGGGTCAACTCCAGTGCGTTCAGTTTCATAGTATGTATATTTCACTGTCAGAGGTGTGAACGTCACTCCCGTGGTCCTCCGAGGGACATCCATTAAAGTGCTGACACAGGCCTTGAGGCTCATGCAGATGTTCTGGAGACTTGTGAGCACAGCGAGGTGGATGGGGTTCGGGGCCTCCAGGCTGTAGCACCCAAGAATCCGCACAGAGTGCTCTGTGATGTCATGGCCTGTAGCCTATCAGCCGAGGATGGGCTCATTTTTTATGCAGTTCATACATGTTCTAATTTTCAACTTTTTTATTTTTTTGAGATAGAGTCTTGCACTGTTGCCCAGGTTGGAGTGCAATGGTGCGCTCTGGCTCACTGCAACTTCCACCTCCCAGGTTCAAGCAATTATCCTGCCTCAGCCTCCCAAGTAGCTGGGATTACAGGTGTGCACCACCACACCCGGGTAATTTTTTCTTTTTTTTTAAAGTAGAGAATGGGCGTCACCATGTTGGTCAGGCTGGTCTCAAACCCCTGACCTTTGGGAGGCTGAGGCTGGGTCTCTGCCCGCCTCAGCTTCCCAAAGTGCTGGGATTACAGGTATGAGCCACCGTGCCCGGCTGCAGTGCATACATGTTCTTAGCAAATTCTGTGTAAACAGCCACTTCATCTTCTTACTCACTGTGTGGCACTAAACAATTGGTGACCTCCACCGACTGTTCGTCGACAGTTCCCAACGGGGTCCCAAAAACTCAGATAGCTCCCTCGTTCCATCACTCTAAGCTGTCCACAATGGAGGCCAAAATGGCTGCATGCAGCCTGGCCATGCAGCTGCCGGGAAAGGACCCTGGGATAGCAGGACCAAACATAGCGGGCACTGCAGCCTGCGCTGGAGCTTGCACGGAGGCCGAGGTCTGGCCTGGAGCCGCAGTCACAGCCGCTGTTGCTATAGGGTCTGAGGTTGAGGCTGGAGCTGGAGCTGCAGCCAGTGCTAGTGTTGGCGCTGGGGTGGGACTGGGCTTGGGACCAAGGCTGAGGCTGCTGTCCGAGCTGGGGCTGGCAGAGTGCAAGGAGCACTTGCTGGTACCGCCAGGGTGGCCATCTTGTCAAGAGAGAAGCTACATATTAATTTTTTTTGAGATAGAGTCCCTCTCGCTCTGTCACTCAGGCTGAAGTGCAGTGGCACAATCTCAGGTCACTGCAACCTCCACCTCCTGGGCTCAAGCAATTCTTATTGCCTCAGCCTCCCGAGTAGCTGGGATTACAGGTGTGCGCCACCATGCCCGGCTAATATTTGTATTTTTTAGTCAAGACAGGGTTTCACCATGTTGGTCAGGCTGATCTTGAACTCCTGACCTCAGGTGATCCACCTGCCTTGGCCTCCCAAAGTGGTGGGATTACAGGCATGAGCCACTGGGCCCGGCCTATATTAACTTTTTTTTTTTTTAATTTTTTTTTTTTTTAATAGAGACGGGGTTTCACCCATCTTGGCCAGGCTGGTCTTGAACTCCTGACCTCATGATCCACCCATCTCCGCCTCCCCAAGTGCTGGGATTACAGGCGTGAGCCACCGCGCCCAGCCTATACTAACTTTCAAAATGGAGACAGGCTCTCGCTATGTTGCCCAGCCTGGCCTTGAACTCCTGAGCTCAAGTGACCCTGCTGCCTCAGTCTCCCCAAGTGCTAGGATTACACACATGAGCCACCACACCCAGCCTGAAAGGTCCAATAGTGCCTGGGCGAAAGAAGAGCAGAGTCATAGTCAATAACAGGTTTTTTGTGAGGTTCAGGACTGTGGCCAAGATATTTATCCTGAGAATAAGAGCCATTCTTATGGAGTGTGGGCAAATCTAGAGGTTCCTATGACTGACTAAAACTAAGGACCAGGAGACCTAAGTGAATCCAAACTCCCTGAGGACAGGCCCTCCCAAGAGATCGTGCTGACACCTTGTCCACTTGCTGCATAGGTTGAGAGCAGTGACTCTCTAGGGCAGTCCATGTCTAGAAGGCGGTCAGCCTGCTGATCTCGTGTAATACGATGCCCACCTGGTGATGTGTTATACTCTGGTATCTTCGTAGTCATCGAGCCCTGCTCCACAGTGTCTCTCAATGGATCTTTTCAACTTCTAGTACTATCATCCAGCTACATGTCACCTTCTTTCTTTTTTTTTTCTAATTTTTTTTCGTATTTTTAGTAGAGATGGGGTTTCACCATGTTAGGCAGGATGGTTTTGATCTCCTGACCTCACGATCCGCCCACCTCAGCCTCCCAAAGCACTGGGATTACAGGCGTGAGCCACCACGCCCAGCCAAGAGAAGTATGGTAAGTGCTCTCATCAAGTGGACAACCAGAGAGAGTAATAAAACTGAAGAGGAGCCAGTATGGAAGAAGGAAAGTCAGGAGTGTATGGAACCCTAAAAAGCACATGAAGAAAGTGTTTCGACACAAGAATGATCAACCAAGTCAAGGACTGCTGAGAAGTCAAGTATAGGGAGGCCTGCAAATTGGCCACTGAGACATGGCCATGTAGCAGTCATAGATAACCTTGACAACTTTCAGTGGAGCGGTGAGAATCAAAGATTCATAGGAGTGGGTTCAGAACAGAAAAGGCGGTGAGGAGATTAAATATTTTTGCTATACAAGGGAACATCAGGCTGGGCACAATGGCTCACACCTGTAATCCCAGCACTTCGGGAGGCCGAGGCGGGAGGATGGCTTAACTCCAGTAGTTTGATACTAGCCTGGGCAACAGTGAGATGCCATCTCTATCAAAAATAAATTTTAGCCGGGCGCGGTGGCTCACGCTTGTAATCCCAGCACTTTGGGAGGCCGAGGCGGGTGGATCATGAGGTCAAGAGATCAAGACCATCCTGGTCAACACGGTGAAACCCCGTCTCTACTAAAAATACAAAAATTAGCTAGGCATGGTGGCGCACGCCTGTA